>NC_061060.1:4618580-4944864 GCF_021917145.1 Hypomesus transpacificus
AGGATTCCAAAGACTCGTAGAAATATTTGTCTTTGGTGCAGTGATGTTTCCTTAGCAACGGCATTGCAGGTAGGCTACCAAGGAAGATAGATAATTAAAATGTTTCATTCGCTAAAGATTTATGACTATATTTAATTATATTTACTTTAATATAGCTTTACATAATTGAAAATGCACATGTTGTACTCAGGATGTAATTTAGAAGCAGTGGGTAACAATTCTGACTGACAGGTTACACTTACTGCAATCATGCAGTAACATTGCAAAATACACAAAAACATATACACCGAAATTAGTATTTTCTGTTCTTGAACCAAAGACAAGATGCTAAAATGGTGAGTTATGGATGATAAATCAAGTTTATGAACTTAAAATGTGTTCCATGTTGAATATGCTGATGAGTAGTAAAGGGATATACAGTCTATCTTTATACAGTATAAATGAATTCCCCCCTCCCTCACTCCTGTCTGTTCCGGTGGTCTCTCTGCTCTCCTGGCAGCCTTGAATCCTGACCGCAGTGAGACAGGGATCAATATGCTGCAGAGCACTTCAGTTGCTCCACAAATTACCCATCTCCTCCCGGCTCTGCCACGGGTGGGTGGGAGGGGACGCCCGAGAACCAAGGGGAAGGATCCTGTCACCCTAGCTTACACCTGTCGCCCAAATGAATAAAGAGTCCTTCAGTGGTTACTCCTCATCCCCCCCCCCCACCCCCCCCTACCCCCCCAACTGTCTTTGGTTCTATTGCACACTCTTTTTTATGACTTTTACACACGTTCTTTCCTAGACACAAATGCTCTCTTCCTCTCTCTTTCTCTGACTGCCTTTGTCACTCCTGCCTTCTTTCTCCCCCCCCCCCTGCAGAAACAGATTACTTCCTGTCTCTTTGCCTATCCCTGTGAGTGATCCATGTCACTGGAGATCATCTCAGTGCCAGAGAAACAAGCAGGCATGAAAGCTGATGTGGTTCTCTTCCTTACATCCCTTTCATAACGTAGGGAGGGGGAGAGGCACGTCTTGGGAGAGCAAGTCCCTTCTTGACCAGATTTAATGGAATTGAGTAATGACTAAACCATGTTAATGACATTTTGAAGCAACGATTAAAGTAATGATGTAAAC
Source organism: Hypomesus transpacificus (assembly GCF_021917145.1). NCBI lineage: Eukaryota > Metazoa > Chordata > Actinopteri > Osmeriformes > Osmeridae > Hypomesus > Hypomesus transpacificus. The sequence goes on from NC_061060.1 coordinate 4,619,700, forward strand.
TTCCTTATGGGAAATATAATTTTAGGTAGTACAGTTCTAATTTCTAAGTTTCTAATTAAGGACTGCTTTTTTTGCATTGTGTTAGCAGATTGTTGAAGCTTGCAACCTCAATCTGGAGTTTGTGTTTGAGCAGTACCTGTGGTAAACAGGAATAAAATGGTTCAACAAAAAATGTATTTATGGATCTACGTATGCACTGAAAATATAAATGATGCGCCTGAAGAATTGCTTGAGTGATTCATAAAGAGGAAAGTAAAGAAAAGAATCATGAAGTACATATTCCTCTAGCATCACTAGGTAAAACATTTGACCGATAATGTACAATAACCCATGAGCAGAAAAGAGCTATATGGATTGTTAATTTAAATGACAATTGGTTCTTTATACAGAACATTCCCTTTGGTTAATAGCACATCATATCATTGTTCCTCTACTGATCTTTTGAAATCCCTCAAATCCTACAAGAAAATTATATCACAAGGTTATATCATTTTTACAATCACAGTAAAAATATGTATTTTATATGGAAAAGCTAAACTTTATAGACATAGGGATAATGTGTGCGGTGGGGGAAGGAACTGATCATTGTTATTTACAGAAAACTATCCCCACTCAAAGTAGAAATTCCCAACTCATGCTAAATCTAGCATGCCGTGGTTGGAAAGTAATGGAATGTCACAGTGCCATAAATTTAATTTCTAATTATTTCGACCAGAGCCCCAGAACAGTTATACTGCCATGTAATGACCATGAGTGCTATAAAGTTTGGAATAATGTATGTATGGAGTCATATTGTGGCGAGGTTCAATATAATTTCAAGATGGGTCAAATACAGTAATCACATGCTTAACAAATTTTTTGATAGAGATTTAGAAGCTCATTACTTCTAGTTAACCAGACCATGAACAATGTGTGGATGTCAGACAGACTGAAGTACCTAGTTTATCCAGGAGTACAATATAAATGTTTCAACAGATAGTCCTGCATCAACCTCTCTGAAAGGTACAAACCTTGGGTGGAAAGACCTTCTCACGCACTGCCCCTAAACTCTGGAACTCACTACCTGTTTCTGTCAGAAATACTCCATCACTTGGCCTTTTTAAGAAAGGCAAGAAAGGCGCATTAAAAATAACATGTTTTACTAAAATTATGTATTTGCTTGATAAGTAGCTCTTCTTCTTGGTCCAACGTTAAACCCTTGTGAAGTGAGCGATCATTGTTGAGGTTTGATAGGGTCTCATCAGGAGTCGTGTAGACGTCATGTTTTTTTTCTTCGTATTACCCCACCATTCAAACCCCTCCTGCTGCCTTATCTGCCGTCTCTCATACGAAACTGTCTGTCATAACAACAAAGTCTGGGTTGTGACACTGCACTACTTCTGATGGCATTAATATGCAACAAGAGAAGACCACGTTGAACTCACTGACAGATGGTACTGATGCAACAAACAGAAATCACAGTCACTCAGCAGATCAATTAGCTGAGTAGACTATGGGTGTGTGTGAGTGTGGGTGTGTGTGTGTGTGTGTGCTCGCGTGTCTGTGAGGGATGGGCCGTAAAGTATTTGCAGAGCAGGATCAGAGTAAAATTACACAAATTAATTATGCACGTCGCCCCTCCTACCACAATCCCAAATTCAGACAAGATCATCTATTTGCAAAACATTGCATCATATAGTTACATGGAATAGTTTTCTCTCGAGACTCTTCAACCAGGATGTCAGTGAATTAGCAGCAGCAATCAGACCTGTTTGTAGGTGTCTGCCGCGTTGGATCAACAGGGCATCTTTTAGACTCACTTTTAGGTTCACCCTGTCAAAGGAGGGCAGTCCTTAACTCTTCTTAAAAGTAACCTTCGCTTTGACTCAACTTCATGGACTGTATTGAACCCTCATGTTGGACCTGTTTGTAACCGTTTCAGTCAAAACTGCTCTCTTCCTTGTGCCAAAGCATTTACAGCATGTTTTCCCTATGGCCAATCCTAGTCTCATGACACTCTGCCAGAAAATGATTAACTGTGAACAATTATTATTTTAATGGCCCCATCCTGACACCGTAAAGAGCCATCAAATGATGTGGTAGAGTGAATTCTTTGTGGGAGATGTCACTTTTATTGGATTTTCCTTTTCAAGAAGGAGACAATAAGAAATAACCAGACATGGTTTTATATTTCTGTTTGTGACTGCTCATCACAGGAAACAACTGACACAACAATACTGGAATGAATACATTTGAAAACAATGCATTCACAACACTGAACATTTTAATTGTGTACTTCTTGTACATCGAGGGATATTTGCATACTCAAAAACGATCGCACCTGTGGAATAGGATCTTTGAAGAAAAAACTGAAGGACTCAAGTGGTTATGTCAATATAAAGGGATGAAAGTTATTTTGAGGCAGCAGAATATAGCACACAGGCCAGACAGTTAGGAGACTGTGAGGCAAAACATGTACGAACTGGGACTTGAATGTAATTAACGACCACTTCACCTGCTGGTGTATGCCTTAGTGTATCAGTGTACTGACCACTGAAGACCCGTTAAGGAAGTAATTCTGTTCATTCTATATCTGTACTGTCCAACTCATGTATTTAAGCATGGCTGAGAGACAGAGTTTTCACTCATGCCATCAGTTTGTCTTGAACTGATTGTTTGACCTGGGCGCTCGACTAATAAACCAAAGTCAAACTCCTTTCCTTTGTCGTGACTCCTTTCGGCCTGCCTTCTTCAGAATAACCTCCTTATCAGGCAGAGTCCATATACATTAACTGCTTTGGAAACCATTGAGGGACTGATATCTCTCAGTCGTGTCTCTCAACAACAACACACATTTCAACAAAAAACACACACCGGCCCATTTTTACCTTTTCCTCTAGTTCGGTCGGTAGAAAATGACTTCAAGACACTCACATTAACATGGTTTTTATTGCTTGGTAGAAGGCAACATGTTGAAATCAGAATGCATGATATATTTTTCCCTGTGACACTTCTAGATGCTTCTTTATCTGTGGCCTACAGAGCCCCTGGTTGCCTGTCAGCCATCTTGATCTGCTTCCTGGCAGAGGCAAAGCTCTGGGAGTGGATTTATGAATACGATCTGCATAATTACCCTCCCCATCCTGAGTTTGGGAAGCCTAGGGGTCCTCACTCGCCTCACACTCATTACAATCCGCAGGGTCGTCTGGGAGGACCAGGGGGAAGGGGTGGGAGAAGGGGAGGAGGGGAATAAGGGGGAGGGGCAAATCAAGAAATTGTGGAAAAGTACATGCTTCGGCAGGGAGAAACAAAATGGCAGCTGGAAATAAAATCATGTTTACTTAGTTTGTTTGTGGGGAAAAGGAAGAAAAGAGAGTCAATGAAGAGAGAAGGCTTCTCTGTGTACTTTGGAGATGATCGAACCTGAGCAGTACGTAACATTACACATTCGGGTATGCAATTATTTTTCGACTGACATTTCAAGAGCAGGAAGGAACGTTGTCTCGCAAGGCGGGAAAATGTGTTGTGAGTTAACGTTTCACAGAGTGTACAACACCTCCCTCTTTATAGATTGGTAAATACAGCAGATTCTGCTGACTTAGGACAGGTTAAGTTAAATCATGCCTTTATAGTGTTTTCTAATAGCTCTGTCAGTAGTGTGGCAGTGAATTTATTGATGTCTTACCAGTATCTTACCAGTGACACCCACTGGAGGCAAAGTTTTTGATATGTTCCCAGAATAGGCAAAAAAAACAGAGGAACAGACAAACTGGCAACCAGACAGACAAACAGCCAGACAAGCACATGTCCTCGTAACCTTGGGCAACGGCTCCTCTGCTCCAAACAGCGACAGACTGGATGGAAACAAACAGCCATGACGGAAACCTGTTCGCCATAAAGTGGAGGCCGCTGGAGAACAGTTGGGTTATCCTCCCCCAAACGCTCCCCCGGCCGGAGCACGCGAGAGACAGAGCAGTCTGAGCTGATAGACAGACAGAGGATATCCTAGGTAGACCAGAAACCAGATGCCTGCGGCCCTCTCTTGTGTGCACCCGATGAGAGTAGATGAGGTGGGGATTTAACAGTGTGAGTAGTGATTGAACGACGCTAGGGTTTGGCGGAGACGGGAGGCTTCCGCGCCTGATAACACAGAGGAGAGAAACAGGGCACTGACAGATGCACGGCGGCCGTCTGAGAGTGTGATTACATTATAGCCCACACTGCGAGTGCTGCGTCTTAACAGCCCTCCTAATCAACATTATCTCGTTCCTTGCTCAGCAACTAGCCTCAACTACATCCAATATCCTCTCTTTCCACCAGGCGGGAAAGGGCGAGATACAGCTTCTTCATCTAGCACACTGAAACACTGAAACCCCTGATCAACATACCGTGTACAACGTGTCACCATGTACGCAGCTTGTTTTTTTGGAGGGGCCGCATTCGACCCACTGTACGTTGAACGCGCTCTACTCTTGCTTCCAGCAACATTTGGTCTGGTTGATGTTCAACATCATTTTAGAGTGTCATGGGTGCATTTAACATGCATTTTATGTCCTTCGGGCTTGCAGAGGCTTTGTGTAACAGGCCTCAGGCCCAAATGTGTAACTATTAAAATACTGTGCATAAACCTCCCTTAAGACTAGGTTCAACATTCACTCCCTTTGGAACACAGAGCACATACTAGTCTCAATATTCTGTCTGCGCTGCCCGTCTGGCAGAGGCTTGTTACAACACTCCCTCCTGAGAGAGAATGAGTGAGAAAGAAAGAGAGAGAGAGACAGAGAGAGACAGAGAGAGACAGAGAGAGAGAGAGAGACAGAGAGAGACAGAGAGAGAGAGAGAGAGAGAGAGAGAGAGAGAGAGAGAGAGAGAGAGAAAGAAAGAGGGAGAGAGAGACAGCAGGAGGGGGTTAGAAAGGAGGGGAGTGTCAGACAATTCCTCTTCCTCCCTGGTGCAACCACAAGCCAACCTCCACCGCTGTTGAGTCATCTAGTCTCCTCTCCACATTTGATAGGGGACTTCTGAAGTTTTAAACGGCTCTCTGGCATCAGTGTTTTTTGTTTAATCATCCTACCCGTCTTTGATGGATTTACGCGCGCCTCCCCGGGCACCGTGCGAGGTTGCCAGAGAGCAGAGGATTCTGGGATCCAAACAGAGCATTTTCTGTTGGAACAGCACAAATCAACGTCCGGGTCTTCTGAAGGAAGAGAAGAGAGAGAGAAAAAGAGAGAGAGAGACGCCATACCCTAATGGACTCTCTACTGCTTTTCCCCCTGATTAAACTAATGACCCATTTGAACCCGTTTAAGAGCCACTTTGGCCCACCCCTCCACTCTCTCTCCAGACAGTGGACGAGGTGTATTATATGGAACGATGTGCAACGAGGTGCAGGAAAACACATACACACACAGACACACACACACACACGTGTACTGTACACACAGACGCTTTCCTGTGGGAAAAGAGAGGGAGCACCAGTAAGGGATGGAGGGCGAGTGACAGCTGAGTGACATAAACCACTGTCCCTCTGCTGATTGTACGGTAGACATCCAGAGCATTCACATGCAGCGGAATGCAGGCTCGTACCTAACGCATTCACATGCAGCGGAATACAGGCTCGTACCTAACGCATTCACATGCAGCGGAATACAAGCTCGTACCTAACGCATTCACATGCAGCGGAATACAGGCTCGTACCTAACGCATTCACATGCAGCGGAATACAGGCTCGTACCTAACGCATTCACATGCAGCAGAACACAGGCTCGTACCTAACGCATTCACATGCAGCAGAACACAGGCTCGTACCTAACGCATTCACATGCAGCGGAATACAGGCTCGTACCTAACACATTCACATGCAGCAGAACACAGGCTCGTACCTAACGCATTCACATGCAGCGGAATACAGGCTCGTACCTAACGCATTCACATGCAGCGGAATACAGGCTCGTACCTAACACATTCACATGCAGCGGAACACAGGCTCGTACCTAACGCATTCACATGCAGGCTCTTTCATGCTTACGTCTGTTAGAGGGAAAGACAGAGAAAGACCTGGGATGAGTGTCTGCAGGCGAGGGAGAGGGAGTGGCGTGGGCCGACGGACAGTGTGTGGGAAGGACAGGGGGGGGGGGGGGGTGAGGGTGCGACGGTGAGAGAGAGAGAGATGAGAGAGAAAGCGACAGAGAGAGAGAGAGCTGCACTATTGTCAGCGATGGTTGATCTGTCATTGTTTGGCCGACTCATTTGCAACTGATGTAAATGTGATGAAAAATGTACACCCCCAAAAATCCACAAAGAAAAGAAAGGGAAATAATAGTGTAGAATGTAATAGTGAGATCAGATTCTGTATGGAATGGAAAATCAAAGCCACAAATGTAAATCAAAGCCATCAGTGGTGTCCGGCGCCCAAAAATGTGAATTGATGTTGGGGAGCCGAGTAAAAAGAGCTAATACATCTACATTAGATGCAGAACGCTGCATTTGGAGAGAGAGAGTAGAAGAGAGAGAAAGAGAGAGAGAGAGAGAGAGAGAGAGAGAGTGTGTGGGGGGAAAATGACTAATTTATTTAAAAGAGTTGCCATGGGGAACAGCATTCATGATTAATGTGGGGGTTGATTATGCAACCAATTGCCTATAATTCACACCAGTGGAACCTGGGCCAGTCGCGCACCACAGGGAAGAAGCGGATTTATTAAAAAAGAATATCTACCTCTACAACATCCCTCCCCACCTTCTCCTTTTGACAATCAAACTGGAGAGGTGAGAAGAGGTGAGGTGGCTTGGAATCATTGTTTCCCAGGCGACGATCGTCAGGCCTGGTAAGCGATGTTGAGGACGGGGTTCAAGGAAAAGGTTTTCAAGGCGATGTTCCGGTTAGGATAGGTTGGAAGTGGAGGTGGTGCTTCCTTGCGATTGTATTTCTTTTTTAAAGATGAACGGGGAGATAGCGTCGCCCTCCGCTACCCCTGCAATGTTATCTGCTTGTAGCTGGAGGACAGTGTGGAGAAGTACATTGTTGTTAAAAGGTGTAAGGTACTGTAAGACCAGGCCAGGAAAAGCCTGAGAGGACTGAGGAAGCTCCACATTCATAAAAGAGTAAGACTGTCACCGAGTGCTTGGCATACTTAGAAACCATATTTTTAGGGCATACACACAGAAAACCTGGAATGATGGAAATAAATAATTGAGGCCATTTTAAATGTATCGTTATCGCATTCTGAACACCATTTACATTTTTCTGATCGTCATTCTTACAGGTGCACCTTTGTGTGGGAAGACATACATGCACACAAACACAATTTTCTCTGTTGAGTCAAGTGTTCATAGAACATTACCCCATCAGGATATGCTCTCTTTAACCTACTTTACATCCCCGAGTTAATAATGGATGAAGTTTTGATAGATGACGTTACCAAGCAAGACACCAAGCACACCGTGGGTGTCTGTGGGTTTGAGGAAAATAGGTTTGCTGGAGTGTACATGTGATTATGTGTGTGTGTGTTTGTGTGTGTGTGTGTCAACCTCCTATTCAGAGTTAATTTATTCAGAGAGTCTGTATTTACCCCTTTGAGGTTTGTGCATTAGATCTGGAGCAGAGTAACTGATCCTGGAACAGCATAGAGAAGGGGTTTAACCCCAGACTGCATGCTGGCGTCAGTGTGGTAGACCACAGGAAGAGCCGGCTCATAGCTGCTTCTTTTCTTAGGAGAATGTAGAGCAACCAAATTGACCACAAACACATTCAACCCGCTCAGTGATGGCTTAAGTTCAGATGACTAGACATCACATTAAACCATAAGCTACAAATATTTGTGCTGTAGATGGGGGTTCCTTATAGTGCAACTGCATGAAATCTCTTTTTTTGTGGGGTGTGCACTTTACTTTGCTTCTCTTGCATGCAGAGTTTCGACATTTTAGATTCCCACATTAGTTCCATTGTGTCAGACGGGCTCGATCAAGCCTGCCTAAAGTCGACTATTTCCAGTTGAGTCCAGAACTGTGTGTGCATTGATATCATGCCTGCTTAATGAAACCAAGTCAACACCAATCCCATCTGCCTCTGAAGAGAAAAAGAAACATGATTTGTAGATGTGAGGGAGCTACACAGGACCGTTCCCTGACAAAGCAGGTCCCTCTGTGTCATCGAAATTATTATCAGGATTTGCAATGTTTAACCACCGGGGATTATAACTGTGACCATGGGAACTATCTGTTTACATACCTCTGACAACTGTAGTGCGTCTCCATGGCTTCCACCATTCAGTTATATATTATGTTATTTCCGATTTAAAGTTAACAACAAATTGCTTTATTCTGGGGGTATGTTCCTCTTAGCCTAGGGGAAATCATTGGGAGAACTCAATTTGAAGGCCAAAGTGACGTTCTCAGCACAGGAAGTGTAGAAAAAATAACACACAAACACGAACATATCTTCAAACAGTGAGATGGGGTGGAGGGGGTTAAAAGCTTGTGGAAAGATACAAGGAAAACCTGACCTGTTTATATGTATACCTTCTCCATTACCACTTTAATGGTCATATTTGATCATTAAATTCATTTTAGAAATAAAACATTTCTTTCTTTCCAGATGTTTTATAAGTAAAACAGGTTCCGGCCTTTTGCCATCCTTTTTCATTATTGCACATATTGATTTCAGATTGATTTTACACGCCTGAATCTAATTACAATGAGTGGAACGATGGTTAACGTTATTGTAGAGTATTGAGTTCATACCCCGTAATATTCTGCAGGCTCTAAACTAATTTTGTTTGTATATATTCAAATATCAGGTCATAATTTAAAGAATGTGCTTCATCTCAACAATCCCGACTTGGATAGAAAACTGCTTGTTGCCAAGGGAATAGCACAAACCAGGTCAGGTAGCTTTCTGGAGCACTGAGGGATACAGTCAAAATGCAAAGTATACTGCTGTTTGTGCACGTGCACACAAATACACACACACATACACCTACACACTTTCACTGACAGTAATACTGGATTTAATTTAGCCAATCTGTCAAGTTGCCACTCATTCTGAGGGATTTTGGATTTAGCCATAGGGACAGGTCATTTAACTTGACAATCACATCCAGGATTCATATATAATAGTTAAGAACTAAGAAGTGTGTTTTGCACCGACTACAAGTGCAGGCAGAAGCACATCCAGAAGTGTAAGTAAAACAACAAACAAGGGTTATCATACAGTATTTTACTCACCACACACAGTTTGTCGACAGAGCACAAGATGGCTGGCTGTGCTGTTGTTCTAAGTAAGGGGGCTCAAGTATGAGTGTCTTTCCATAGTACAGAGTAGAGTGCCCTCGCTGTTCTGTCTCTATATTAGACAGGGCAGCAGAGAAGAGGGATAAGGCAAGCACCTCTTCTGTTGAATGGCCACTGTGGATGTGTCCCATCTGCACTCACACACCTATCCCTGGACCTTAACCATCTGCTCTAGGCACAGACAATACAATTGGGCGGTTGCATCGAATGAGCTATATATTAAGGTGATCTTTTAGCATGTATTATTATGAGGTGTATGTATGTGTTATGTGATGGGATATGTGCAATACTGTTATGTAACTGTTGATGCTGTTATGGCTGAGGATGTGTTGTTTGTTGTCAGAGTGACTGTCATTCATGACGCACCGCAGAGTCTTCCCTGAGCGGGACAATAAAGTTCATCGTATCGTATAAGATTTCGCAAAGTCTGAGAAACGGGCCATGACACAGAGGCAAATCACGCAAACAGACTTGATTGTACGACACCATCATTCAGTAGTCGACTTGCAGGAATACACATGCCTGTCAAATCGCAGCAGTCGTAAAAACAACCCGTTTTGTTTGTTCCTTTGTCGTTTCCCCCCCCCTCAGACATCAAACTTTCACTACCCCCACACACACCTCCACCCCGCCCCCACAAACACACACAGACCAAACACCCCCCACCTCTCTCTCCTTACACATTCTTCTCCGTGTGAAACAGCCAGAAACATCCTTGTCATGTCGCTGCTGGTGCACCTGCACAGGGGGAGCTCTAAAAAAGACTGGGAGGTTTTTCTTAACTGATGTTGTTTGTCTACGCTCTGTCAACCATGACACTCCCCTCCTGGTGCTCTCTTCCTCTTTTTTCTTGCTCTTATTATTCCAGATTGAATAAGAGTTTAAAACTCCCACTTGGAGCATTTTGGCATATTAAACATTTATGAACAACATCCATTCACGGCTCATATGTTGGGAGATAAAAGGTCCGTGACCAAAATATTGCACTACTGAAGAAAGTCTTGTTTTGAAGCTAAACTCAGCAGGAGAGCAAAGTCGGCTCATCGTCAGGGTTGTCCCTGATTTAAGATGCTCTTGTGTGATTGACATTTGTCACGGCTGGGTAACAGTATTCTTTCAGTGTATTAATGTTTGATTATATGCTCAAAACGTCTGTTTTACTGTGAGAATATTTGGAAAAACACATGATTTATTCATGGTCTGTAATATTAAAAATATGTTAAAGTAAAAAACATCCAACGTTACTCAGCAAAAAATGGAGGGGAAGGAGAGACCTGCTTCTTTTGAGATGTAGGTGAGTGGATAGCAGAACTGTATGTAGGGCATCTACAAGCCTCCTAAAAATCACCCCACAAAACCTGTTCCCTCTCTCCCTTCCCACACCCCCCCCCCCCCCCCCCCCCCACCCCCCACCCCCCCCACCCCTCTCTGACTTGGTCTCCCTTCTCAAATGGGCCAATTTAAGATGTAGAGAAACAGCCCAAGGAGCATCTTTGATGTTCAACAATGAATCTTGACACACACCACTACACAAACAAACATACAATCAGCTAGAAGGGCCCCTCAGTGCAATCAGCAACATATGGCATGTACTGTCCTGCATAACATACAGTTTCAAGTCTGAACAGTCTGCTGGAGTGTGGGGCTCTTTCTGTATCAGAATACAAGCCAATATCTGTATCATCGTTTTACCAAAACAGCACTGCTCTAATCACCAGCCAGTACAGACAGAATACTCTATTCTTGAGTTTGTCATGACAAAGAGAAGCTGTAGGATTGTGGATAAATTACAAAGCCTTTCCGAGACCTGCACACGACCCTACAATATTGCTTCCCATCTCCTCTTCTTTCCTCTTCTCTCTTTTTTCTTCTCTCCTCTCCTCACCTCTCCCTCTCCCTTCTCTGAGACAAATGGCCACATTATTAGGGACTGGCAGCGACCCCACGGTTTAATCCATTCCCTTTATCTACCAATCACAGCTCAGCCTGCCGGCCTTTATCACTTGCTGGTTGGTGGGGAAAAGGCGACTGTCCGTCGACCCATTGGCTCTCTCTCTCTCTCTCTCTCTCTCTCTGCTTTTGGATGCAGCTCGTCATCCTTACAGCTTCACGGCAGACACAAACACAAAGTCATGACGTTAACTGGCATGTGACATTGAGCAGGGATAAATCTGCATGCGGAAATCAATTGGCATCGAGCTACGGAAACAACAAAGGTGAGCGGGGCATCAGTTGCAAGGTGAGAGGCAAAGGCCAAAAGGAGCCCCTCAGACTCTGGTGGAGGAACTGAGGTCGAAAGGGTAAAGAGTCAAGGTGAATGCCTTTGTGATTGGGGGCGGACATCAACATTACTGAGAGGTTGGGACTGCGCCGTGTTTCCAGCTAAAGCTTTTAATTATCCTGGAAGGCATTTCCTGTTTCCCAGGCTGGAGTTCGACCTTTACGAGTCATAGATGCAGGTAGATCCCAATGACATCAGGCGTCTGATGCTGAACAGTGATTAAGACTCAAATGTCAGGGAGCAGTTTGCGTGAATAGAATCGCAGACTTATTCTAATCATGTTGGGGGTAAATAGAGCATTGCATATCCTATAGTTTTGACTCCTGTAGTGTAGTTTGACACATGTGTATTAAAGCTATAGCGTTGCGATTTTAGAGTCACTGACTGGATAAACCATATCATGAATGCACACGCTCATTAGAATAATCCAATCTCAAGGCAACCCACTTCATATAGGCATCCTACACAACATACAGTGTATACTCAGAATCTCCTAAAGCCATTTGAAGTGAGTCATGAAACAACAAATATGATACGTGTTTGAAGAGTAACCTTCTAGTTTGTGTGCAATATTAGAGAAACGGCATTTGACATCCACATGAAGCAAAATATCCAGAAAGGATAATCTCATGATTTACAATATCCCATGTTCCGAGAGACTGGATATAAGATTACAGTCTGCATAATACATCACAGAAGGAAAAGGCAAATCTACGTGTAGCTGTGAGAAGTGATACGTGGTGTCTGTAGCGCTCTGGCGAAACACATCCGTGCACTTCTCATGCACATCCATCCGGGAGTTCTATCACAGGCACTGTACATTCACAGAAGCTGGAGGTGGTTGTAACTTGAATTTGGAAGCTTACGTAATACTCTCTGTAGGTGTCAATTAAACCATAGACTCTGCCATCAACAGTTGCCGTTGTCGACACTCTCTGTGTTGTTGGCATCAAAGGCGAGATGGAGCTAGTAATTTGGGAAAATAAACACTGTCACAGATGTGGGTAGGTAGGCATCACCACCGCTAAACGCTGAGATAAAGCTCTCCCAATGTTTCTGCTTACGCATACCAAAAACATGAGCTCTCTGTTTTTCTCTCTCAAAAAACATACACTCCCTGTTCTCTGTTAAGACACATGGATGAACACACACACACACACACCTAAACTCAATTCGAACACAATAATTGAAGTGCCCCTTCACTACTCTCATAAAATCAACTCAAAACAACATGCCTTTTGAAGGCAACAAATAAATAAATCAATGTTGGAGTGTTCTTTCAAAAACTCCTTTTCATTCAAACAAAAGACCCAAACTTCAAAAGACAAAAAGCACAGAGATCCTTTGATACACACTGATATGAAAACGTGTAAGCGCTGGATGGGTTTGGGAAAACATTGATAATTCACACAGCAGCTGCCAATCAATACTGTTGGCCCAACATTGGAACTGTGGCCCTGCTCTTACAGTACATACATTACAACAAAGAGCCAAGAGCAGGAACGAACAAAGTGATGTACCCTCAGTGAAAAAATAATCACATGATGAAGACATACAGACAACCATCTCTATACACCAACATGGACATTACGGCAAGAAAAACCCATTGAAAGGTTATTGAATTATTAGTGGGAGAAACCTGGTAAAATAAATGTTGAAACAACAAATAAATCTGAATGTTTAAACCTGAGTGGCTATGATGGATTACTGACAAGTGCAATATGCCTGGCGACAAACAATGATAACTCTATGACAACCTTGTTTGCACATTATAGAGGTGTAAAGGTCAGATAAGCAACAGGAAGAATATCAGAAACAGGGCAAAGGGGGTTGTTCAACAGTCGTACAACAGCAAGTTCATGAAATACATTTTCGTTAAATAGAAAGTGTCTTAAAGTAGGGTTCAAAAGCTTAATTAATTCCTTCAATCATTTGAATAATTATACCCACAGTACTGTGGTCCAACATCATCTTCAAAACTGCATCCATGTGAAATAACAAATGTAAAACGTTGTGTCTATACCATCTGTGCCTAAACTGAAGGAGTTAGAAGTATGATCTGCTGGATTAGGTCTGTAATCATTAATCATTAACAATGGTCTCTAATTGAGCAGAAGAGTAGTTTAATTTCAGTCCAAGAAACCTTCCCAAAAAGCACAATACAAGCATTAACCAGACCATCTGCACAACACACACACACACACACAAGCCAATTCTACTTGAGTTTTAAAGAAAAAGCTTTAGGTTTTGATACTTCCTATTGTAGATAGATTAAACACATGGGGGACACACCATTAACAGGATAGGGACCTATGATGGTTTGTGGACCGTGTTGTGTGAATGTTTTAGGCTTGAGAGCACACCCTGCAGGCAGCAGTAATTACATCTGCAATTGCAGTGTAACAGTGGTATGTTAACGGATGAATTGAATTAAACGTCACACAGTATCAAAAAGGTATGTGGCACCGGAACAGTGGACTATTTTTTTCTATGGGCATCCAAAGCTTTATTTTGTAAAGCAACTGAAATGACGGAGGAAACAAAATGACATTTTCAAGAAGAAAGGAAAAAACACAGTGCAAATAGGTTCTGATTTTAATACCTTGAATTTAACATGTTTATACAATAAAAACTAACCGATATACAATATTCTGCTGACTGATAGAAAATTGTATTTATTATATCTTTCAAGGTACATTCTATTCGTTTTTGTATTTCAAACACTTATTAACTTAACAATATTTTAAATAAGGACTTGATAAAATTAAGTGGATAAAATAATTTGAAATAGAATAAGTCGTTTCCACAATATAACTTTGAACTAATAAATAAAATAAATGATTTAAGCAATCATGATTGAGCATTTCAATATTGCACATGTTGTTTGATAGGATTCTTTCAAGATCAGTAGCTATATAAAACAAATCCATTGCCATCCAATTTTCACCCACAGATTATTCTAAAAGAATCTCCAACACAACCTTTCTGCTTCAACCCCCTCGCAGACACTCAAACAATCCAGAATTGTAACACTTTAATGCACATTTATTTTGGTTGCATAATGTTAATAAGAAACCTTTTACAAGATACTGTGGGTTATAAGAATAAGGAAAATGTTAAACTTCACAAACTATCAGGCCTCAGCTCGTGCAATACAATAGTGAAAATGTCACATATCACTATTACCCTCAATCCCAGACCAGTAAGGTTCTTGAAGAAATTCAAAGAACATAAACATTTACTTTGATAAATCATTTTGTAGCTTGATAGCTGGGCCCAAATTGCTCGATGCATTCTACAAGTCCGTTTCAATCATTTTAAATAGTACCAATAATCTTTAAATAATCCTGCATAGAAAAATAAATTAATTATGTAGTTAAATTGACTAGGAATTGACAGCAGACAGGAGTCTTCGATCATATATTTGTGTTTGTTGGACTTTTTCTTTTTCCAGTATAGTCTCTTTTTCACGGTGTAGTTTTGTCTTATGTTGTAATTTACAAACTGTCGCACAGATACAAATAATGCAGACTTACAAAATAAATCCAGATACGCTTACATGGCAAGCAGCTCTTTTCTCTTGGGCTTTAAAATAATGTCCCGACGGTGTGCCATACCCAAATACACCAAGAGGAAGGGAAACACAATCTCATTCAAACACTATTAACATGGCTCTTTACACAAACAAGTAATAGAATCATTCCACATTAGTTTTGAAGTGCCTCCTCTCTAAATGAAAACAAAGGCTTTAGAGACCCCCTATAACCAACAGTGGTATGATCCAACAGGTAGTGTGAGTCTGCAGGGTTGGGAGATCCCAATACTGTATATTCCAGGGGGAAATGTCAGTCACTGATCCTGATAGTGTTAATTCATCCAAAATACTTTGATCCACAAAAAATCAACCAACCCCTGTTAAGGGGTCATGATGAGGTACACTCAACATTGTTTTCATAACCCACTGATTTGGTTGGAAAAAAGAATGAACGAGTACCAATTTCATTAGCAGCAATTCTGTCTCTTAAGGGTGTCTCGTGGTATGATGTGATATTCATACATGTCAGAATGGCGTCAATCCCCAAAGGTTTGTAATTGCAACACAGACATTGATTCTCATACTGATACTATCTCACAGAAGCACTCTTGTACAGTTCTCCATTGGTCAGAGGATTTCCAGAAGGCACTTTTGTAATGTGTGTGTGTGTGTGTGTGTGTGTGTGTGTGTGTGTGTGTGTGTGTGTGTGTGTGCGTGCATGTGTGCATGTGTGTGTGTCAGGGGTTGGTGTGATATGAATGGATAAATAGCCTACATTTTACTCAGCTGAGTCTGTTCCTCCAACACCTGCAGATAGTCAGGCGTACCTTGAAGTTTTGCCTTGAGTTCATAATACTCGCTTTTCCTCTGCTCCACCACTATCTTGCTATGGTTTCCCCCTATGAGAGACTTTTTCATCTTTTTGTCCAGTGGTTTCTCAGGGTAACGGATCTCAAACCCACTCATACCTATACTGTTAAAATCCCTTTTGCTGTCTAGAAAGTTCTGAATAAACATATTGGAATCCCGACCAGGATATAACTCGTCCAGCTCGTCTATTGTGCTGAGTCTCTTGTTCCGAGGGTCTAGAGGGAGTGAGTCCTTATCTTTGTCAGCACTGTTTCTCAGGATGATCTTCTGCCTCTGTGAGTCGCCAAACTTAAACCCTGAATCCGAGTCACGGATTCCGCAGGTGTGGCTCTTGCTCATGTGCTCGATGGTCTGGGGGATAAAGGTCTCCCCTCCAAGGTCATCCTTCTTGCTGGACTTATTGTGCCGGCGGAGCTGAAGCTGCATTGAGCCACACTCCTGGTTCCCCATGCCTTCCTGGCGGCCCGCCGGCTTCTTGTTCCTCCGCAGGACGAAGATCAGTAGGCAGAAGGCCACAAACACAGTGAGGATCAGCACCACCAGAATGCTAAGGATCATGATAGAGAGAGGAACCGGGCCTCCGGGGGGGGCTTTTCCCACCCCTGCAGGGGACATGGAGGTGGCCACTGGGGTGGCGCTGGTCAGGATGAAGGGGGGTCTTGCAATGAGCTTGGGGCAGAGGATCTCGTTTTTCAGCAGTCGGAGCTCAATGTTGGAGAACTGGACTGGGGAGGCGCACTTGACCTCCTTGGCAGCCACTCCGTCGCTCAACTTCTCCAGCCACAGTTTGAGGGCCACCAGGTCACAGGAACATTCCCAGGGGTTGCCCTCCAGGTCTATCTGAGTCAGGGACCGCAGCTGGTCAAGCACACCGCTTACGGGCAGGTTCATGAAGTGGTTGTTTTTGAGGTTGAGCCTGGCAAGGGAAACGCCAGCAAAGATGTATGCAGGCAGACTCCTCAGCACGTTGTTATTCAGGTACAACAGCTGCAGGTTTGGCATGGAGTCGAAAGTACCAGCCAGCACCTCTTTGATGGCATTATATTCCAGATACAGGTACTGGAGGTTGGTGAGGCCCAGGAACATCTCAGGGTGCAGCTGTTCCACCTGATTGCCATTAAGATACAACCTGCGCAGGTTGGTCAGATTAGAAAACACGCCCTTCTGAACTGTGACTATTTGATTACTGCCCAAATGCAATAAATCTAAACCTTCGAAGCCTTGGAAGTCCACCGGGCTTATGTCTCTGATGTAATTGCCACTCAGGTGCAGCTTCTTGGCATTTTGAGGTTTGGGGATGAGATCAGCGAGATTTTTGACATTTCTCTCTTGGCAGCTGACACTTATGCCAAAGTCAGAAGGGTGGGCTTTGCAGGTGCAAGGCTGTGGGCAAGACAGAGGGGGGGTTCGGGTCTGATAAGAGACTATCGGATTAATTCTGCCTGGGGGTAAACCAGCTACAATGCCATTACCATAGATCTTAGAAGGGTTTGTTGTTTTAGGAGCTTTGGTGGCTATGGGTGCGATAGTGGTGGGGCCCAGGTTAGATGTTATCTGTCCGTTATCTGGCTGGGAAGGGGGCATCTTTACATCAAAGTCACTACCTGTTCCCATGGGGCATAGCTCTTGCTTGTTAGTTTCTTTCAGGAGCCTGCCGTAAAGATCACTGGGGGTTTCACATATAGCCTCCCCAATAAAAATGTTATAGGGCATATTCTCAAGCCAGGCTTTCAGTGGTAACAAATCACAAGTGCAATTCCATGGGTTGTCATCCAGCTGCAATTCCACTATACGTCCAATGTGTTCCAAAACACCAAGATAAGGTAGCTTTTGAATCCTATTTCCCCTTATATCCAAATGGGTCAGAGAGGCGAAGCGAAAAATATTGTCAGGAAGGCTCTGGACGAGATTGTCATTGAGAATTAGGACTTTTAGCTTATGGAGTTTGTTGAAGGCTCCTTTTTCAATGTACTTGATCAAGTTATAGTCAGCCTGGAGGTATTCCAAGTTCTCGATCCCCACAAAAGTGTCAGCACGGAGTGCTTTTAACTCGTTGTTATTTAAGTGCAGCTGCTTTAATGAACTGAGGCCAAAGAAGGCCCCTCCCTCTACGTTCTGTAATTTGTTATTCCCCAGCTGCAACGAGACTGCATGGGTGAAATTGAGAAAGGAGTTGGGGTAAAGGATGATCAATAGGTTATTTTGAAAATTCAAATGGTAGAGGCTTGAGGCTGGGGGAAGCAGCTGTGTGGGTCTGTACACAGTTATCTTCTCACAGTTCACATAGAGGACGTTCTCGATGGACATGCAAGAGCACACACTGCAGGTCTCCGCCGAGAGGTCAGAATCCAAGTCAGAAAATGTACTGGATACGGAAAAGGCCAACAGAACTAGAAGCAGCATTTTGCCTTTCATAAATCCCCCAGAAAACCATTTAGTAACCTTTGAGAGGAAAAGACAACAAAAACAATCATAATAAATATGTGTTTTACACACACAGAAAAAACAATATATTGTCATATTTGACCATATGATTTTAGTAGGCCAACTGCTATATCTATGCACAATAGCAATGTATTTTTTTTATTATTGAAAACTTACCAATGCAAACTTAGCTAATGGTTTTATCACTTAAAACAAGCAGTCATTCACCACACCAAGACATGGCAGAAATATTAGAGATTCTAAAGCATAATAAAACAACACCGTTAAGCAGTATAACAATTTCTGAATTGTCACAAGTAACTTATTGTATATAACGCTAATGCAGGATAACAGAGATTGAGTAAAAAAAAATTAAATACGAATCACCCTTTCAATAACCAGAATATACTCTGAGAATCAGATCTAATTAGCTTTCAAATTTCTGGGATAATTGATCATTCTTTTTCATCTCTTTACTGTCTCCTCTCCCATAGACATATTCGAGTAATTTAACAGAAAGGGGGAAGATACTGCACCCACTGTTCTGATATCGTGAGCTGACATCTCTTGTGGCCCCTACAGTGTAGACCGGACCACGTCAAAATGAAGCAACTAAAAAGACGTACAGACACAAGCTTTTCAACCATGCGTAAATATAACCGATACACGTACCCAAAGCGTCTGTAAATGAGTGTTCTCGTGAGGCGGACATTGGCAGGGCATTGAGACGTGATGTTCCCATTCAGCGTCGGTATCGCAGTATGGGCTCCGATTTCTGCCGATGCGTCTCTTGCTGTCAGGCTCCACTTGTTTTTAAAAACGATTTCTCTGATAAGGTACCCAAGGTTGTTGTATCTCCATAAAGCATTTCCGTTTAGAATGAACTAAATACACTGCGCCCACCTCCGCGTCAAGTCAGCGGGTACCGAGGACGAGTGGTTGTTGAAGTGACAGTAAAAGAACTCCAGCATTCTCAAGCTCGAGAGACGAAGAGGAGATGGCAAGGGATGTAAATCGTACGGCTAGAGCCCTCCGTCCTCAGTGATGCTTATGCCGGGCGCGTGAAGTTGGCAAGAAACGGGTCAGGCTAAAGAAAACGGCACCCGATTCAGGGGAGTAGAGGAACCAAACCGAGTCATGTTTCCTCAGCTCCAAAAAGGCTTCATGTCATATAGAATAATTCAGTTCAAAGGGCTTCATATAGCTGGTCAAATAACAACTAGTCCATTCTCTATTCCATGACAAGAAGGGGGGGGGGAATACTCGCTGAGATATTCACAAAAAGATCTGTGACACAGTGACGCGTAAAATGAATAATGCAGCTTTTACTCCTATGCGGGTATGTAGAAATGTCTCTCTCCGACGTCCAAATAAATCAAAAACCTGTTTTGAAATAAACCATAGTTAAAAATGGCATCAGGGATCCGGGAAGGCTGGACAAGAAGGAAGTGAGTCTTGTAATAGCAACTATCCCTGTCTGTCTCATAAGTATGCTGCGTTACAGCTGCACCGAGCTTCCCACACGACTAGCGGGAGGAGAGAATGCAGAGATGCAGAGAAAGAGGAGGGGTGAGGAAGAGAGAGCAAGAGAGAAAACTACAGGGAGAGAGGGAGAGAGAGAGAGAGAGAGAGAGAGAGAGAGAGAGAGAGAGAGAGAGAGAGAGAGCGAAAGAGAGAGAGAGAGAGAGAGAGAGCGAAAGAGAGAGAGCGAAAGAGAGAGAGAGAGAGCGAAAGAGAGGGAGAGATGAGGGGGTCTCATACACAAACAAGAAAACTTCAGTCCTTGAAAATTATTTTAGACATAGGGTTACAAGCTTGGAAATGTGTTTATATTGCGACGCTGATCAACTGTGAAGTGGTTTTGTGCGCATTGTGTAACCTAATGGAGTCGAGATCATACGGTGGGACTGTGAGGATAAAACCGCTTACCTGACGATATGAGTGGGGTCTGAACAGGGCATTCTATTTTATGATTAGACTGTTTAAAACGGCGCGAAGCGTGAGTGGCATTCTAATGGGGACCATTATTCAAGAAGGACTGCAGTCAAAGCGAGCATTGCCTAGGGAAGCGAGAAACAGTCAGTGGCGCTATGTAGTCGCACGTTTGTTTGAGCACAAAGCGTTGAGACGCGCGGTCCCCTACTTGGAAAGGGCTTTGACATCAGACACTGCGTGCCATTCAAACCTCACCCTAGTTTTCAGGCAACAGGTGCGCATATCATCATGTGATACCGATAATAGAACAGTGTAGTAATAGGCAACGTCTGTATGGAATGGCAATTTAAATGCACCAGCTGCAAAATATCACTTGGGAAACGAATTTAAATGTGTTGCAGTAAAATAATAAAAATAGATATGGTTCTGACAGTAAAATAATACATACATCAAACATCTACATTACGCTTTGAACTTAAACGTCTGTGCTGAGCCTGTGGCTCTCAGGTTGTGAGGAGAATAGGCTGTTGTAACAGCGCGAGAAGTTTATTAAGGACAGCGCCCTCACCTGGCTGAGTGGACAACATTCAACTGATTGAGGTATCTGCATTCCTGAGTCCTGAACACAAAGGTTAGTTTGCTTTTAAACAGTGCGCATGAAGAGCATATTTAACAATTCCTATCGAGTTGTCATTGCACCATATGCTTCAAAGATAATTAATTCTCATTTTGTAGAGATATAGTCGTTAAATTAAGTTGGCTTACAAGTCATTTAGCTTTGGCAAGGCCTAGAAGAGAACTGCATGAATTACCTATTACAGTCAACCAGTTGGAAGAAAAATAAATGCTTAGCACGGCAGTAGTTATGCATAAATCGAGAGCGTTTGATATCTCATTATTTATTTAACAGCACATTCACTGGCGTGAGGATTTCTCCCATTTATTTCCAGGGCTGAAGTATCTGAGGCGTACCCACAATAGATGACAGTCTGTTGTGGCAGAAACTGTAGCGCCACAGTCAGTGTATTATCATTTCTGTTTAACCGGGTATGAAATAGCAACTGAGCCCGCAGGGCTTGCTACTGTGTAGCTACAGTAGCAGGCAGTGTACCACAGCTCCTTCATAGTGACTGTGTATGCAGGCTAGTGGGCTACAGTGTACTTTATAAGGGAGGTATCCTGTTTAACAGAGTGACAGCATTTGCACTTGGAGTACAGTAGGGGTCGTGTTCATTACTCTCCCCCCCCCCCACACACACACACACATGCACACCCTTCACTTCTTCTCTCTCCCCCTTTGATATGCTAAACACAGGCCTATTTATAACTCTCAAGAGGAGGAAAGAGGAGGTGACGGAGACTGATATCAAATGCCCATGTCTGGTAAGGAGAGGTCTGTCACATCAGATGGTCTCTTTCTCTCTTCTCTCTCACTTGAGGTACATCTACAGTGAGTGAATTTTGCATTGTGAATTGTGATGATTAATATGTATATGATAATAATGTAAATGATAATGTATAAAGTTGGGGGTATACAGACATGAAAGGTGTTACAAAATGTTAGTCTCTCTCTTTCTATCTATCTATCTCTCTCTCTCTCTCTCTCTCTCTCTCTCTCTCTCTCTCTCTCTCTCTCTATCTCTATCTCTCTGTCTATCTCTCTCTTTCCTTGGGGCTCCTGAATGACTCTTTATCAACAGACAAAATGATCGAAATGTGTTCAACAGTCTTATTTGTGCAAACTAGCACATATTAAATATTAATTTATGTCTAACGGGAATAGATAGCTGCATTTGCAGTTTGTTTTTCCTCTTATAACATGACAGCTTGTAAGGAAATTTACTTGGAGTGGGCCAGGCTTTCATTTGATGAAATACGTAATGATTGTCTGCTCTCATCAGAGGCCTGTGCTGATGGAATGCCCTGATGATAATGTTTGCTCTGAAAGGTGAAGCCCCCTATGTAAATCACCTTGGAGGGTGTGCATATTTTACATGAAAACACACACACACGCACACACACACACACACACACACACACACACACACACACACACACACACACACACACACACACACACACACACACACACACAGACACACTGTACACTCAGCATTTAGTCTCCCTCCTTCAGCAACCAACAAAAACACTTGTCAGTAACTTCAGAAAAACAAGCACAAAAATAAGAAATACATCCTTGATTTGATTCCCAGTTAAAGAATTACCATGACCCCCCCCCCCCCCCCTCCCCCTCTGCTTCTCTCCTCTTAACCACCTGTCAGTCACAGGCT
The DNA here is from genome assembly GCF_021917145.1 of Hypomesus transpacificus. NCBI lineage: Eukaryota > Metazoa > Chordata > Actinopteri > Osmeriformes > Osmeridae > Hypomesus > Hypomesus transpacificus. The sequence continues at coordinate 4,642,303 of NC_061060.1, forward strand.
AATCCCAAATGCTGGAACCCCGCTGTAAACACTGTGATTGGCAGCAGTGGTGGTACAGTATGAGGGTAATGAGAGTAGAACATGACAGAGAGAAGCATATCAGCCCCAACAGATCCCAGCAGCCTGAGAGGTAAGCCCACAGGGAATCATGAGGAGGAGGAGGAGGGGGGTCGTTTTGGTGTCTGAGGCTGGAAATAACTTTGATCTACAGTGCCACCAACACATAAACAACCAGAGAGTGTCCATATCCTGGTTTACCTCACCCACAACAATGCATTCTGTACCCTCTCTAGTCTTTGTGGAAGTGTGAGTTTGAAATGTTTAGGGGAGCAGAGTCCTGTGTTTAAGATTTTTAAAATATTTTCATAATAATACCTATTTTTAAATTGTTGGGCTTGTTTACACCAACTCTATCTGTAAATCTGTGAGTATGAATCTGTCACTCACTGACTCAGAGTAATGAGAGGGCATGACATTTAAATCTTGTTCCTACTTCCTTGTGCCACCGTACAACTCGTCACACACACTACATGAATGAAAGGTTGCCTTCTGCTAGTAATAGATTTGGCACTCTGACATTTTCTCTTCACCCTAAAGGTAAAAAGAAGGATTAGTCCATACGCAGGCCTGAGTCTCCAGTCGACGAGAAGGAAAGTCTTTCTTTGACATATTGATTCAGAGTTATTAACTTGACTGTATGTTCCAGCCAGACTAGCCCCCACTGGTTGTAACCGACTTGTCTCATTACAGTGAACTGGAGTTAATAAACTTGTTTTGATTTTCACCAAGCCTCTCTATCTCCATTCGAAGGCAGCGGCGTCACACTAACGTATGTATCCTCCTAGTCTGATCCACTCTGGTTTACGACAACAGAGGCAGAATTCAAAATGGGATTTATGGGCGTAGAAAAGCTTTTCCAGCATCCGAAGCCCCCCAGAAACCCACAGTAGCTTGAATCATGTTGAATTATGGATCTCCATATGTCATGAGGAAGTGTGACTGCTTTGAAAAGCGGCAGCAAACTAAGTTTAGCACAACAATGTTAACTTATCAAAGAAGGCTTGCTGTGCTTCTCTGAAATTGGATCTTGGTTAGGATTGTTAATGATGAGAGTGGCAGATATATAAGATTCAATATTGTATATATCATATATAATGTGTACATTTTTTGTGTCAAATTTGTGTCTCACATTCAGGTCATTGGGGTAAAATCAAGAGATGTGGAATTGAGAATAGACTACAGGAGTCTCCTTGCCTGTCAGATCCCAGATTATACGCTGTTCCAGATGCCTCATTTTGGTTGTCTGGTCTATAGATATAAGTATCATACTGACTAAAACATACAATGAAAGCATGAACATGGTAATGATATTGAAGGGTAAGGATATGATGGGCAGAACAGCATCAGGATAATGGTGCATTGAGAGGTCAAGATATAGATAGGAAGAGGGTGAAGGAGTCTCCAAATAAGCCTTACTATGTGTATTGTTTTGTTTGGGACACTGAAGATGTTCGCATGCGATAACAAAAAAAAGCATGCTACTGTACCTTAGAAATGCATTATTAAATGAGCATGATCAAATTAATTATATACACTTAGTAGGTATGAATATTTATCTGGAGTAGTTAGGGTCAAAGTTAAGGTTAGGAAAACAGAACGCATACTAGAACTGAAAGGGTGTCACTTGGCTGTTTTAAAAGAGGTGAACAATGGAATATATGCCAATATAAGCAATCTGCACTGCATAGCATTCGAGGATCAAGTAGATTATGCGTTTCCTTACAAAACACTACAGTAACCAGACGGTACCCAGACATGTGTTTGTACACATTGCATAAGCATTTCCTACTGTTGGTCCACATACAAATAGAGTCTGAGTGAAAAAAGACTGAGTGAGAGTAAATACCACTAAACAATTGTATATATGTAGCCAGTATTGGATGTATTTCATTTGTTGTAGTCTGTCCTGTGTCATATCAGTTTGAAATACCCTTGCCTGCTAGATGGATGTAATTTCAAAGACTTTTTGACCGTGATCTGATCATTCTAGCATTGTGGCCAAAGTGACTGTTTAAGTTATATAAGTTCCTACTTATCCTCAGTCTCTACATCCCAGAATCCTGCCTACAGCAGTGCCATATGCTTCAAAATACCATCGAAATGTAAAGCTTTGGAAATGGTTGGAATTATACGTTGGCACAGCAACAATCCACCACTGTTTACTGTTCTATAAATAATGTCAACTACTCTCTGGAGTTGTAGTTCTAGCTGACAGATGACACTTTAAACATATGAATCATTGGAACTACAAAACAGTTGGTGAGATTTTCATTTTGATGTTTTGTTCTCTCTTTTGTTTAGTATTAAACAAACGCTAAAGCTTGTTTTCCAGCCTGTTTGTGATTCCTCACCCTTCAGCTTTGGGACACTGTTGAATGTGAACGTAACAGACTGACTAGTGATAGGGAGGATGTGTGTAGGGGTCAATTTGGAGTCAAACATCCTCCCACTGCTTAAAACACCTCGCATTGCTACAGTTCAGCCGCTGATTGGATGGGAAATCATTTGGGAGCCGAATTGAAAATGCAGTCACAAGGCTATGAAAAGAAATCCAATCATCTTTGAAATCATTAAACACAATTGTTCCATCTAGAGCGACAACAAAATATAAGCCTTATGAAGACAGTTAGAAATGCACTTGGAAGTGAGAATGCCCCAGTGGTATTTATGTAAGCTACTGTGAAGCGGAGAGAGCAGGGAGAGAGGATTCTGGGTACTGGCACACCTGGCATGCTTTGTGTTCCATGGGGGGGGGTAATAACCATAAACATATTTTTAATCAGTGCTGTTGTTGTGGTGCCCCCACACAGTCTTCAGTCTATGTCTTAGAAGTTGCAAATAATGTCTGGAAAACACAGCTGCCAATAAAAAATGCAACATTTGCTGCAGTGCACCATGAACCGTCTTCTGAAATAGAGCAATTTACTCTGTGGGCCACCCAACATCTTCCCAACATCTTGTTTTCAACTGTTCCTCATGCTTCATGATGGAATTGCCAGTTGACAGAACTCATGGAATTGCAATGCATCTGACCAGACTATCAACAAGTGTGCATGGTATTGTGGACGTTTAAAACGTCTTCTAGTTTCATCTTAGTCGAACACAATATGAATCTATTAATGTTATGTAAAACTGGAACATGTATACAATTTTCACCACAATCAGAGCTAATTCACCACAGCACTGCAGAGAGAGATGCATCTTTGTTATTTACTCCTCAGCTTAGTTGCACATTATTTATTTCCAAAGGCTCTAGTTGTGGTCTCACTCTGGAACCGAACTACACAATCATTCCCACCCAATTGAATGTTTTGATATCATTTTTATAGAAATGGAGATCTGGTGTCATTGTGAAGGTGTACTTTCTTTCAAGGCCAGTGAGACAAGTCACTCACAAAGCCAGTCGCTCCAAGAGGACCCCTTAACAATCGCAGAGCTAGCTGATGACATGGCAACTGACGCTGGCGCAACCATGGTAACTGGCTTTCAAGGAAACGAGTGTGGCAGGAGAGTTAGGACATGCATTATCTGTGGAAGCTCAGAGAAGGACGAGAGGCAGGGCCACTCCCTCCTGCTCCTCAGACCTCCTCTGTGCACGCGTCATGAAAAAGAAAGTCGGATGCTATCTCTGGACGCAATGACGATCTGTTTCGTCAACTCTAAGGACAGACACTCTTCTCAACCCACCGTCGTGGACGTGGCACATGAGAAAGGAACGCCCAACGTGTGTGTCCTCTGCTTTCTTGTTTCATGCCGCCACCAGGGCATCCCTGTTGGATGACTGCTAGGCTAGACCAACTGATGGCGGAGCAGGCCAGTAACAAGCTTGCTCCAAATGTCTCTGCTCTTATGCTGCCGCCCCCTAATTGGTGCCTACCGCACTGGAGCGTGCAGTCACGGTGGAAGTGTTATCCATACAAGGGAAGGTGCTACTCTCTAACCCCTGAGGACCCCCCAGCCCAGCCTAGCTGCCAGAACTTCGGGCCGAGCTGCAGCAGAGAGGATGACTCCAAGCCTAGAGGCTAACAGAATAATTTGGCCATAGCTGGTTTCAGCTGACGAATGTGAAGAAAAAAAAAATGTCTGAGAGGAAGGTGTTCTAGTCCAAGACTGTCCGAGGCCATATTTCCGCTTGTAAAATAAATTAGAGCCGCAAAACTACACGACTCGCTTTATACATTATGAGCGACATCACCGCGGGCGTTCAATCGTGGGGTAAGTCTGTCAAATCTTTTGTTCTGTTTCACCATCGTGAAACAGCCGAGGGACCCGCATTCACAAAAGGGATATGCCTTGTGCTTTCCTGGCAGGGACCTCACTGTGTGTTTCATCTCCTGAGAACAATCACCCGAGTGAAGGATGTGAGGCAAGGTGAGAGGCCGTCAGCAGCCCACCTGGGACAGCATCTAACGCTACGTCACTTCGATGTTGACTTTCGTGGCTGACACCGTAATAAGCGTGGAAGATGTGAGGAAGAGCAACGAGTCTCATGTGTGTTGCGTGAGCTCGCTATCTATCAGCACACCCTGACAGCTCTTTGATGGGAGTTTTCAGAGTGATTGAGATATCTCAGTTGTGTCAGGATGAGATGGTTTGTCACACACACACACACTGTACACTGTAGGTGGGGACACAAATCAAAAATACCACTTTCCCTTTGAGGAGCATGTGCATGGAATGTCTAGTCAAGAGGTTCGTTTGACCGGGAATTAGTCTGTCCAGTGACCCCTGAAACCCATACATACGCATTAGTTCAGCAGACCAAAACCTTGTTGTCAGGCATGATTCAATACCATTCATTATATAAGCACAATGGCACATTTGACGGTTATGTATTGACCAAAAAAATATCAATCTGCCATTCCCTTCACAAAAGCCCCGGCAAATGATCTGTGCAGACAGAGCTCGTGTCACATCCACACGTGTCTCCCTCCGACTGCCCTTCTCTCCAGGTCAGACCCATCAGATCAGGCTGGAGCCACTTGGATGATGGCAGGTTGGGGGTGACATGCGATACGATGAGGACTCAAACCCTGCCACTCCTGCAGCCAGACAGAGACTCCACTCAGCAGGCCCAGGGCCAGCACCAGCCTATAGTATAGTTGGATCGGGATGACCATAAATGTTTAACTATCCTTTAAACGGCAGCGGAAGGAAGGAAGAATAAGCTTGAGTGCTCGCTGCCGCGTCGGTCCATACAGCGAGCACCCCGCTTGAGTTTTCTCCGCCTAAAATGTGATGAGCGAGGAGCTAGTTTGTGTGTGCAGCTTGGTCGATGAAGCCTGCTGTCAACGTCGAGGGGGACATCCATTGGGGGACCCCGAATCAATCGACGGTGGGCATATGATTTCATCCGATCGTCCCCGGTGCTCTGTTTGCTCCCTGGGTTTAATTAGAATCAGTTTTAAATATTGATGGCTGATGTCCCTACTGTAATCCTGGGAGGAAACAGGATAAGGAGAGAGGGAACCTGATGACACCAAACACACTCTCTGACAGCTTCAAGCTGCCTGCCCATTAATTAATTACCCTGATGGGATGGGGCAGTTTATTTTATTTTGCTTGTTTTATACTTCTACTTGTGGTACTAAGTGGTGGTGTGTTGTTTGTGTTGTTGTTGACAAGGCAGTAAAAGTATAAAACTCCCCCCCCAAATTATTAAAACTCAATTTGAGCTTTAAGTAAGGGGAGTTATACTTTGTAGAGAGAGAGTAAAAGGGAGTGAGATAGAGAGGGATCAGAGATGTATTAACCTATTGGCTGCAGAGGAAAAAGATTGAAAGAGAGAAAAACGCAGCCAGAGTTAATCAGTCAAAAAAAGTGTGTGGAAGAAGTACTGCAGGAAAGACAAAGAGAGAGAGAGATGTAGAAGTTAGAGGGAAAGACGACAGAGAGAAGACAGGGTCACGGCCTTGACTAACGCGTCCATATGGCGGTGAGGGTGGGAGGATGCTTGGCGGGGGATCGGAGTGGGGGGCAGGGGGGGGAGTTGCTGCATGAATATGCATCCCTTCTCCGTCAAGTCTCCAGCAGGTTCACAGCCTGACCATTAGGCTGGGGGTAGACACTTAACACAGATCACACACACCATTTCACCTTGCCACATGGGGGCGCTGCCCATGTGGGTCTGCCCAGGGTCATCTCTCTCTCTCTTTTCCTCTTTTTGCTTCCCTTCTGTCTCTCTCACTCTGTCTCTCATGTTCTCGCTCTCTCACTCAGTCTATGAAAAACACAAAACACCGCTTAATGGGGAACAATAACCTTAGTTGGAAGTATCACCAAAGTAAAGTAAGTGTTAAACGCAGAGACTCTCCTCCAGAAAAAAAAAGATTTGTTTTGAAACCATGTCAAGGCCCATCAACGGTCAAATCATCTTGCTGAAGCAAACCATCGGTCCTCATAAGATTCAACTGGTGTCTGTCAGTGTAAGTGTGTGTTGATGGATAAGGACAAGGCTGAAGGTCAGAACAAATACAGCAGCTGTCTCCAGAGGCGGCCCCTCTTTACTGCAGGTGCTCGAGACAGCCCCCCCAGGAGGCCTCATCAGGAAGGCCAGACACACAGAGAGCTCATCCCCCTTTACAGTCACTTCATGAAGAGGACTTACAGAGGGGTTTAAACAGTGTTAATGGAAGAGGTCATTGTTGTACTGTAGACACCAGCAAATTGCAATTAAAGACACAAACGACTCCCGTTTTTGGCTTGAATGATCTTCGCTAAATTGTGGCTCTAATGTTACAATCTGTGCTTCTCCACTATTTATCACCAGAAGGTCGCATGGCTTAATAGGGGATACTGGGATGAAGTGAGTGTTCTTTGCACTTGATCTGGATGTCGTCACAGCAAATCATATTCATTAGTATGCGCGTAAGGCAGTGCAAATGCAATGCAGCTGTGGATGAGTCTGTTGTTTATCAGTTGTAGTGTACCCCCACCTGTTACTGCGGGTGACAAATCCCCCCCCCCCCCCCACCGCCCCCCATCCCTCCTCCCCTTTGCTCTCCTGGGGGAGCCAATCATTTGTCTCCATTTGACGGTGACACCAGTTCAGCGCCGTAACCTCCCAGGACTGCACTTCTCCGCTGGTGGTCGCTCCGCTCTCCCTCATCCCCCTCTCCACTCCTCTGCCTCACTTGCAGCGCTGTCTCTAATGTCTGCTTGGGAGCAAATTAATCTATTAATATCAAGAGGCGAGTTAATCACATCGAAGAGGACCGCGCTGAGGGATGTACGGAGGTGTCACGACCGTGTGACACAGGGAATGGACTGAGGGGCTAATAGACTGAGCCAAGGCCTGGCAGGAAGGGCTGAGGCGGGGGGAGGAACGAGGGAGGAAGGTAAGTTAAGGAGGATGAGTGAAGGATGAGTGTAATTGCTGAGGGAAGAGAAGGGAAGGGCTGGGGGGGGGGGGGGGGTTGCTGGGGAGGGGGGGGGGGGGCATGCAGGGCACGGGAGGAGAGACCAGAGGGGGCTGGCCATTTATCTGACTATGCTCATTTGGCACAGCAGCGGTGGCAAAGTCAAGTTCAAAGGAAAGGCATCCCATTTTCAAAGCATTAAGATGCATGGTTTATATTACCAGCTATAGCATATTTGAATCACCTCCAAAATATGTTATTCTAACAATATGTTATGATAAACATTACCTACTTGGTTTCAGGGTTTAGCTATGTGAAAAGATAAACTGCAGGCCTTTGGTTAAGACTCTGACAAGGTGGTAAAAATATATTTTGCTTTCACGTTTGCGATGTTGCATACAAAACCTTCAGTCAGACTGTGAAGACACAGGTGCTCAATTGAACATCCCCCATGTCCCAGGAGACTGGAGTTTCAATGACTTTCGGGTGATTTTGCAAAAGTGTTGTTTATTACCCCCCCCCCCCCCCCCCCCCCCCCTCTCTCGCTCTCTCTCTCACACTCACTCACTCACTCACTCACTCTCACTCACACAAGTTAATGCAGCTGTTGTGGGGACTCACAATTCAGTCCAATTAAAAACACTTGTTTTCTCTAACCCTCAATCCCAACCCCCTTCCTAACAATAACACTAAAACGACCACTAACTCCAAACCGAAACCCTTAATGTAATTGTAACCCAAACACGAATTCAAACACCAACCATAAACTCCCCTAAAAACAGCATCTAAGAATGTGCTCACAATGACATGTGTCTTTGTTACCTATTCTTTGGGGGGACATTAGGTTCTTACAGCATAATAGCCAGTACACAAACACACACTCGCTAACACACACAGACAAACAGCACACACAGCATACACACGCTCATAGACACACACGAAGATCCTTTTTCCAATGGCAGTGTTTACTACAGTAAAAAGATACTGTACATCAATAATCTGATCCTTATCCTTGTTGTTTTAGGGGCTCGGTGGTGTGGTGAGCTAGTAAGCCAACACCTAACCTGGAGGTGTGCATGAGCAGGTGAGGCGTATGACATGTTTATTCACGTCAGTGACCCCTCTCACCCCCCTGTCCGTCTGGTCACTTAGCGTGCGGTTCACATGGAATATGTAAGGGAAGCTCAGTCACCCCTTCTTTCAACCCTCCCACTAGGACACGCGCTGTCTGAATTATTTACGACAAGTCGCTCCTCCGGTTAAACTTTAATTTGCTTAATTTGAAGTTTCCTCATTTCCCCCGTTTAAAAAAATAACTGCAAGAAAGAGATGATATCTGCTTCCATTTTGACTTGTGCACAGCTAGAAATGGTCCCTTAAATTGTGATGTTTGCGCTTGTGCTGGACCTCAAAGTGTGATTTTTGGGATTAACTCTTCAGTTGAAACTTTTTTAATGAATAATTTAAGCAGACAAGTCAACAACAGATTGACATTGTTGTTTGCCACAAAATCATTGTGATGAGACAATGTGCACAGAGGCATAACTGTTTTTAAAAATTCATTAACATTAAAATTCAGGTATTATAATGAGAAATTGGATACTGGCTGTCCTTGCATGAAGAGAATGGAAGGGCACAAACTATATGTTCCATGTTTTTGATACTAAACCAACTTTCGGTTATTAAAGACATTGCATATAAAAGGTTAGCATCAAAAACCATGTATTTATTCCCCAACATTACAATGCTTTTCTAGGTGACGTCTGTCTGATGAATGGCTGGGTATCCCCCTCAGAGCAGGAGAGAAAGAGATAGACATGACATGAGCATGAGTAAGAGAGGACAGAGAGAAACACAGTGCCAAAAAGACAACGAAAAGAAAGATAGAGCCAAAGAAAGAGAATGGCTCTAAAAAAAGAAGAGAAAGAGAGAGACGGCAAGAAAGCGAGTTAGCCTCCGTGTGCCAGTCAGTGGCCCCCAGGGCAGGCAGTGGTGGTAAATATCAGCCAGGGCACAGAGATCATAAGAGACCACATGCGTTGTGATATGTTTACAATCATTGATCCTGAAAACCCCCCGGCTAATGCATGCTATCTCCGATGACCTCTATCCAGTAACACCCATCTTGCTGCTTTGCGCCCTCGGAGAACTAAAATAGGCCTCTTGCTCCCTTTCTCTTCAGACAAAAATGTTTTGAATGAATGTCCTGTTTAAGGAGCCGCCGACATCTGCTCTCTCAGAATGGGTTATTGAGTTGGAACCTCCAGTTGAGTGTCAGTGGAAAGCAGAAATTGAAAAAAATATGCAGTAGAGCTCTCCATTGTTTTAAGTCATGTTTACTGATAACTCACTGGCTTTCAGCGTCCACACACACAAACATACATACACTCACTCACTCACTGACTCACTAATGCACGGCCTGCATGCCTGTACCTTCACGCGCACACATGAAAACACAAACCCTGCCTTGAGTACTCTCAACAGGATGTCTGGATGACAAATGCAAGCACTTAACAAACAGAGTGTTGCATGCGCACTGTTTACATTAACCACTTTAGGAGCCAATGTCTTCTACAAATGATCTCTGAAGCCTCATGTCTATGCTGTCAATATGATATGTGAAGGTTGGGGTTTGCTATGCTGATGGAGGCATTGCTTCAGGCATTCTCCCTCCTTTACTCCTGGGGGGCGAGGGGGGGGGGGGGTTGGTTTTATATGCGCCTGCCTGCCTTCCCAATCTGCCCAGTTGAATACAAATGATGACCGATCCCTCTAGACTGCGACCCTCGTACAGCTTTATCAATAATACATCAATAGAGGGTGAAGGCATCAATTTGTCTAATGATGAAAAACATGCAAGGGGTTTCTCATACAGTTTGTCGACACCGCTGGAAGATTTTTTTTACACATACCGATTCACCAAACGCCATGCAATACTTTCAATCTGATAATCTATCAATGTGCAGTACCCTCCATCCATTATCCAACGTAGTACTATGAGTTGCTGACACATTTTCAAGTCGAGATCTGCATATTTAACACCAGCGGTGGTTGGCAGAACAAATAAAGTTATTTTATCACTACTGTTACATAAAGAATTATACATTTGTCTGCATCTGTGTGTGCTTGTCGCTAGCAAACTAGCGACATTCTAAGAATGACTTCCTGAACATTCCAAGGTTGGTGAAAAGTGTTAGACAGCTACACAACGCTCAGTGGAAACACGTCTTCTGAATGACATTTCCATCAACCATGAATCCTTTCTTTTCAATCATCATTGGCCAGCTCAGATGAGACTCAGGAGAAGGTTATCCTGCATTTCCAGGGGCTGTGTTTTCTCATGGAGTCACAGGTAGCGCTAAAAATGATTACCCTGTGGCGCTGTGAAAAGCCAGCCATGGTGCTGTCTCTGATTTTGAAGAGACAGAAAAGTAGAGAAGGAAAGAGTAAAAGTCATAACTTTTTCTCCTCTCAGTGACACAGGCCCCCTGGTGTGTCATCTTAACATACTTAATATCCTAAACACCGCCATGAGGAGTTTTAGGGTCTTAGATCTGCATTTCACACTGCTGAAAGAAATGGAAATGCACCTTTCTAAACTGTTTTGTGTCATTGATAGTCATGGGTGTTTGTTGTCAGGGAATTAGTCATGGGTGGTTTCATATGATGCCTCAACTAAATAAAAGTTCCAAGGGTGGTACAATAATGACTGATTGTAAGTGTAGATTTGTGGTCATGCTGTGCCATGAAGTGTGTGCTGCTTACTGTGCATGTCTTGCATTTCGGTCTTTCTATCTCCATATCTGTGACACTGACACGTTCATCTTTCATTCGTGGTACCTCTTGCACTGTACCAACTGTTAACATGGTGCCTCTGTTAAATGCATGGTTACGCAGCTGTCCTTTTCCCTCTTTATCTAAATGTATTTCTTTATATTCTTTTATGTCTAATAAAAACATATTCTAGCTGAAAGTTCAGTTTATAGTTTTTACGTTATAATTTTGCACTCGCTAACTTTTGGGTTTTAATCTTGTATGTGGCAGGGCTCCCACCATGACCAAGAACATCCTCTGACACTCAATCCATCCATCCTTCCATCCATCCTTCCATCCATCCTTCCATCCATCCATCCATCCTTCCATCCATCCATCCATCCATCCATCCATCCATTCAGCCGTCTATTCATCTATTCCTCGGTCTTCCTATGTCTGTGGTGCTCCCTCTCTTATTACCAGGTTGCATTGAAAATATCCCAACAACTGGTCTGTCAACACTGTCACACCTCCCCCAGTCTATTCAGAAGCTTTTTTGTATCTCTGCTTGATGCAGTCTCCCTTTCAAGTTTAAAATCAATACAAAATAAAGCAAAGCAGTGAAGGCTGTCACAGTACAGTTGCGCAGATCAAACTAGTAGTAGTCGTATCTCTACTAGGGCCATGTCCCCTATTTCAGTAACGTCAAAATAAATTGCACCAAAGACAGATTCTGGAAAAAAGTCTGACAATGGAGAACAAGATAAAACAAGCATATGTACTGTGACACCTTAACAAATTCATGACATTTTAATAATTGATAAACACTGCCCTAAGTGTACAGGATGGTTAAAAAATAAATAATTTAAATCTATAACCAATTCTAAAGACCATTACTTTCCGTCAAATTTCAATATCACTTCCGATGTTCTACCACTTGGGAACGGAGATCTAACAGTGCGTGAACCTATCTTCGGAAGGAAAATAAAAATACCTTATGAACAGTTTCACCATCTGTTTCACGAAACAAATTCACCTTTCCCATCGGTTTTCATTTTTCCCTATTGGCTTCGCTTCATCTGTGGGGTTGTGTGAAGGTAGATTGTATCTGATGCTTCATTAAATCACTGCCGCAAATTCACAATGACATCATGCACACTGCAACATTGCAGATGGGGGCAAACATTATCTTTATGAGGAAGGTTTGAGTACATGAGAGCTGTAACAACTGAATGTCACCTGCAGATAGTCGGAGTAGCAAAAAGCACATGACCCATTAAAAGGCTTTTACGTGTTCCCCATAATAATCTATTACTTTCCAAACCTATTTTTCTGACTTTACGCTAATGTCAATCAACAGAGAAACCAGAAATCCATAAATGCAGTTGACAGTATCAGCATTCCACCAGGGCCGTCATCGTCTTAAGCAAACATCATGACTTGAAACGTTGACAGAAAGTTGCAATACATTGCCAATTAGGTTGGTCACATTTGATTGAGGAAATAAATCCTGAGAGGCCTCAGTTGATTTATTTTATGATGGTGATAACGCTCTCTGGGTGAGAGTACAGCATGGCTACGGCCATGGCTAAGGGAAAAAGGTGGTCATTAGCATGTGGGAGTCAATGTTCATGATACTCAGTCCCCATGCTTTGACAAGCACATAAAACATGAACACCTCTAGATATCTCTTTCTAGCTTGCTCCCATCTCTCGCCTTTCCCTCCTTCCTCATTCATCCTTTCTTTTTCCCTCTCACCTTCTCCCACTCAATCCTTCTTCCCATTTGCTTTCCTCGTCTCCCTGTCTTTCCTGTGTGCAGGATCTAATGATCTACCATAAAAGGGTATGTTTATGCCCACGGGAGTGTTAGCCTCCAATCACAAAACAGGCGACCGTAAACAACGTGGTTAACCTCGGCACCTGGAAGCATAATGCTCCACTAGAAAACAGAAAGCTCTGCAGAATGAGGAACCCACGGTGCAATTCCAGCAGACGCCCTTTAACGGTGTTCCTTCACGGGCCCTCGACATAAAGGAGAGCTCGCAGTAATTGACATGCAGGAGAGGAGGATGGATGGATGAAAGGAGGGGTAAAACCCATTAGAAAATAAGACAAACGTGCATAGTGCAGGTAGCCTACTGTATGTTAGAGAGAACTCATAACCAAAACAGATGGCATAGACAATTATCCTACTGAAGCTCTTTGTTTAGAGCCGACCTTGCAGCCCGTGACAGATGAAACAAAAACACCCTGTCTCGTTTTCCGTTTCCTGATTGAATGGAATGGATTCAAATAAACAGTGCTTTGGCCTCCATTGTGCACTCGCAGTGGGGAGCTAGAGACCTTGTGTGTGAGGTGCAAGCACAAACAGAAATGTTTGTAACCGTTCTTTGAGCTGTGCATTCTTCAACTGGAATCTTCACTGAGGACGCGCTGTCAAAGCTGATATACTGCACCAGGCCAGAACATAGGTAATATAATAGATTAGCGTTCCATTACCTGTTTCATGATAATCTATTAAATTAAATGTCCCAAAGGGGGCAAATACAGTTTCTTAAAACAAGCATCTGCTTAATATCACTGTGACCCATGCTCCTGTAGGCTGGCTTATTTGCTGTATATGCACCAAATCTACTTCTCTTGAAAAGAACATGCCTCAAATCCCTGTAGCCTTGTCTGTGTCAGTCCGCCCTGCATTCCCCCACCACCCACCCACCCACCCTCCCACCCTCCCTCCCTTCCCTCCCCTCAGCAGCATCAGGACCACAAAAGCAGCTGCCTTAAGTGTCCTTTTACCTGGCAGGGCACCACTTCAGACATTGTGTCAGACAATCATTTTGGAATGTTCAGATCCAGAAACCCATGGAGGTTTTCCTCACACTTCCTGAGAGTTATGATACAGCCCACCCGAGGCACTTAGCCCCATACGATCCAACTGCCCTCCTGTGCGTTTTCCAACCTGCGCATGTATAGTAGGCATGGCCATACAAGTGTCGGTGCGGTTTGAGCAGCAGCACCTATGCAGATGCTAATTTTCTATTGTTGTCAATATGTCACCCGATGTACTTATCTAAATGTACTCTTCAGAGGCTAATTTGTCATCCGACATATTTCAGGAAGCTTGTGATAGCAGTCTCGTTTTACTGCTCAGGTTCACTGAGCAGCTATGATCGCTGCTAAATGTTATTTGATATAACTATCAACCCCCCACTCCCCTTGTGTGGCAACAGCAAGGAGCACTGAGGGGGAAGTAGAGCAAATCAAATTGTCATCCCGTATGCATGATCACCCTCCTTGCCTGCGCCAGGGCACACAGTCAGACTTTCCACACAATGAAGCCACAACTCAAGAGAGTCGAACGCCCCGCGGGCCGTCAAAGACAAAACCGAGGGCAATGAGGGTGGGGGGAGTAAAATAGTTTTGATTAAGAGTGCAGCTGGAACAGAGTTGTCGTAGCGTGACAGATGGGGAAGGGGCGGAAGGACTTAAAAAAAACACGTATTCAAAGCTTACTCATTGGTGAAAGTATGGTGATAAGAGAGCGTGTTGGCCTCATTTAGGCATGGAGGTAAGCACTGGAACCTCTTACTTTAATTGCTTACTTGCCAGAACACAAGCATCCAACTCTTTTGACTGTCCAACATGCAGATGACCAGTTTTAATTGAGTTAGAGCCCTCATGCGTTGCGTAAAGAATACAAAATAGCAGGCCACACACTGGGATGGATTAGAAGTAAAGAGTTGAGTTATGGTGCTGCAGGAGTTAACTACTTGCACTTATTCCAAGGCACAACCTGCCTATTTGTTTCAAAGACAGCACACCTGATTTTTCCATTTTTTGCACAACCTGATTTTCAATTTTATTGCACAATCTTTGTGTCCTGCTGCAATTTCCCCTATCCATTCCCCATTCCCCTTTCCTACACCTAGTCTTCATCATAACTTTCAACTCTTGGTTTCATAAACAAACTTTACGATTACTAGTCAGTTTTATGAGGATTTAGGATACAAGTCCTTTTTAAGCCAATATTTTTTATGAGGGGGGCCTGAATTGAGTTGAAAACATACAAAGGTACGGTAGATAAAATTCAAGGAATATTGAATCACCGTTGTCGACAGAACGACCACAAAAGCGTGCAAGCTTAGATAGGATAGTTTGCTACAGTTGGACTTGGCACCGACATCTTCAAGGTATCGCATAATTCTACCATTCATGGCACAGGCTCAAAATACTGTGAAACCTAAACAGCGTAGTTATACCGGCAGCTGTCATCATGAATGTCATGAATTTATACAGTCTATCCGGCTCAATTGAAGGGTCTGTGATTCCTAGATGTACAGTACATGGCTGTTTGATTATTCCATGGGCTTTGTTCCTGTGTTTGAGCAGCAATTGATTGAAATTCAAAAACCTGCCTTGGCCTGGGTTTTAAGGGTCGCATCTGAAACCTAAGAACACATGAATATTCTTCGATCACAGGCCCTGATTAGGCAAAAGCATTATGATGTGCAGCGCATGAACGAGAAAGTAAATGGTTTTTTCTTTTTCTCTGCCTCTCTTCCTCTGCCTCTCTCTTTCCCTCTCTCCTCTAATGCGGAGCGGCACAGATTGTGAAAGGCTGGTTCACGGCCGGGCGAGAGAGCGCGCGTGAGAGAGAGAGAGAGAGAGAGAGAGAGAGAGAGAGAGAGAGAGAGAGTACGTCATGCATGTGAGCCGTGTCACCGAAACAAAAACCAAAATGAGACAGATGAGAGGAACAGTGTGGCTCAGAACAGAACACAACATTACAGGGGAAACAACGGAAAACAGAACACACCGCCTTGCAAAGCGACTAGGAGTAACAGGGTAGAGATCTCACAAGTCGTTTCTTTGGCAGCGGCCTTTGTATTATCTAGGGACTGTATAAATCATACATTAAATGGAAAGTTATATGAGGAATGGAAATAACAGGACTGAATTTGAACCTTAGTGGGGGCATGACAAGCCGGGAGGGACTGTCACCACGGCAGCAAGCTCCTGCACATTCTGTAAATAATGTCGGTGGACTTCTTCAACATTATGGAAAATTATCTGACTATGCCTGCATAACACCACAACCAACCGTATACAGCATAATGAGAGTGATCTGGACCAGTTCAGTGGGACCCTCCTACTTGGAGTGTCAGCATATTCCAGTATTAAACAGACAATATTGAAATACAGTGACTATAATCAGACACACTCCATGCGATCCATAAGAGGCTTTTCAGATTTAATCTCAGCATCTCCCATAAGATTATTGGGTCTGTATTTAAATTTGATGCTCCTTTGGTTTCTCCCAACATGTTGAGCTGCTGGGCAGCGAGAAGCACCACAGCACAAGGCTCAACAACACACGCTGTGCATGCTGGGAAATGACACACTGCTCACTAGACAGCGCTGCGGTTACTTCCTGTCAATGTTGATCTCCATGGAAACGCTCAAATCCAGGAGAGAACAAAACTGTGGAAACATGTCAAATGTTTGAGTATTTGTTTGTTTTTGTTTAGCTGCTTGTTATCACCGAGTTTGAAGGAGTTTCCGAGACAATTTTTTTTCATATTAATGTGTTTGTGAATATCCATTATCCAATTTGGATATACATCCCAAAAATTCAGAAAACTCAATACAGCATGTAATAGCACACTACAAGTATTAGAGCCTCAGGGATACTTTTCCCATACGTCTGTGTGAAATGATTTACTTATAGAATAACCCTCTTTATTTATTTAAACATTTTGAAAATAGTAGGTTTTAGCACTGAGGTTCAAGATGCAGGTACTGAGACCAGATGTTGGTGTGCCTACACATATGCAGGTGTTGGTTCATCTCTTGAAATACAGGTGTGGAAACTCATTTCCAGTTAATTCACCTCTAGCCTCAGCGCGTCTACAGCATCTGTGCCCGCTGAATCAGACTCAGGAAAGTGTATTTATTTAATTATGATTTGTAAGATTCATGAATAAATCAGTGGCACAAAACGATTAACAGATTGTATTATATCCCCACCCCCTGCACGCACACACACACACACACACACACGCACACACACGCGCACAAGCAACCAAAAACCAAACAGTGCAAACGTCAAAACAAAAACATTTCTATGCCCACAAAAGGCCTGACGCCTGATAATTGTTCTGTTGTGAAATAAACAAACTGGCTGCTTCCCCGGGAAGGCAATTACTAATCCTACTTAGTCACTTTCAGAGTTTAGGGACTCAGGTTGAAAATGAGAATCTTGACAGGGCCCATTTTCACTCTTAAATCAAAAGGATTCCACTGTTGAAACTCATCTTTCCCTGTGTATCTCCTTAGGAGGGAGGAAAAGAGAGAGTAAAATTATAATAAACACATAATACTTGCTTTTAAAGTTCACTGTTTGTCTGACTCCCTGTAGCAGATCATATGTCTTCAGACACATAAATTGTTCTACTTGTTAATTAGTTGTTAAGAAACAAACAGAGAAAGCGGTTTCCTGACACGTACCCTAGTCGGCAAACATACCCCCCCGTTTGATGCAGCATTCATTATCTCCCTTGCCAAAGAAGAAACTTTGTTTTTGTCAGAACAATAATACACAACGACACTAACAATAGTGAATTATTTGATTCAATAAATAACAGTGCTACAAAAACAAACAAAAAACATAAGCCTACATTATAAAACAATGAAGTTGTCAATTCCTTGCATCGTTTATCATTAACATAATTAATGTTGCTCTTTTTCGCTCAATTTTTCTTCTGTCCCCGTATCCTTGACACTGTTTTTGATACAGATGACACGATCAATGGACACTCTCCCCTCCTCGTCCGGAATAAAAAGGGTGACACCATGGAGAAATTGAACAAGTTGCTTTGGTGTTGGCCTTTTTGACGAAGCAGTTCAGGAGTGAGAGGGTTTAAAAGTGATAGCACGAGGGATGAACTAAAGACAAAGCTCAGGGTTAGACTGCTCGTCCCTTCTACCCAATAAGACAATGACCAATGAATAAATAAAGATGGGGAACCTCGATTCTCACTGCCTACGATTTTACAAACTCTGATGTTAAATTTAACCTGACAAGCATGACATAAAACTTTTACAGCCTTGTAAGCGATCTAGCCACCACACAAAGCCTGTTTTATTGGCAGGATTAAAGTTGCATGACTCACTGTGAAATATGTGCTCTGTTGAAACCTGACCCGTACTTGTCAGACCACCGTCCCCACCGCCCAGTATCACTTCAATGATCGTGATATATGGAAGGCACTTGTCTGGAAGCATGAGGCAGACGATCCTGTTCTGCTAAATAACACCCTTGGCCCTCATGAGAACATGGGCTACTTGAGCTTAAACCTGATTTCTGTGTGACACTGTGGAGCGTGAGCAATTTACAGCAAAAACTGTTCTATGGCGTAATGGTAAACACACAAAGGTCTTCAGGTAGTTGTTTAGGTGACATGCCAAAACAGAAGTAAACTTTCACTTTTGTAAATGCAAACCCAATCTTGATAAATGATGTAAGCTTGTGACTTACTTGATGCAACTTTGTTAAAAGTCAGCTAGCCATAAACACGACAGTTCAAAAGGGAGGCTAAGGTAAAAAGCTATACAAATAAATGTCTTTTTTTTATATTTCTTCTAATATTTCAAACATATGAAACCAACCTCCATGACTTTTTTCTAATAATTCTAGTGTTTAATTCTTCTAAGAGTACATAATAGGTGACTTTTTGCATGTTAAATCAGACTGTTTGACCGATCTTAGACCATAAGGCCATAGGCATTTGAAATTGTGGTGGGGTTATTTCTACTTGGAAGATTATATAGACGCTGAAGTCTGTTATCACAAAATGATGAATCCCAAACGCCCCAAAGGTTTTGTTGACTTTTCTCTATGATATTTAAAAAACATTAGGAAATAATATATTTTCTTCGCCATGTTTGTTTTCCTTCTTTGAATAATCACATCCAACCAAAGGTAAATGAAGTCGCTTGTAAGAAGCCTCATCTGCAGGTTGAACGCAGAACAGCGTTTTCTTTTAAAGGGCAGAGCTTGCAAGAAGTTGGTTCACAGGGGTGAGCTGAAACATGACTGCCGTGTTCCATTGGTGATTGACACATCCTTTATCATGTTTGAATGGTCAGCACAGACCTACTGATTTAATAACACTGTCATCATCTTATTCACAGTTTTGTTACAGAATGTAACAAACAAAATGGTGCCATATTGTACTGTAGGTTATGTGTTCTCAATGTACTAAAGTTGTGTTCTGTTGATTTCATGGAAGAATCATTATGTTCAGTGTAGTTTTCAGACTTTTAACACACTAAATACAAAAGACACAATCAAGATATCATAAAATGTTGCTAAATCTCAATACATGTTTAGTAGTGTTCACTTAGGGAGCTGATTGTGCCATTGTCCATTTATTTCTCCCCCAACAATTTTCACACCGCCAGTGCAGTAGCAGTAACAGACAGGAAGTACTGTCATCCAACTGTACCGAATTGCCAAGCCCAAACACGCAAGCCTCGCTTTATTCCCCTCATCCTCATTTCTCCCTCATGCTCTCTCCCTAGCTCCTTCATTCTCCCTCCCACTCCAAGATGCATTGATTACATAAAACAGACATTTCTCTCTCCTCAGAGCAAACAGCCCTTTCATTATTAAGACTCAACACCATTGTTTTCTTAGTGTGGACAGCAAACTGGGATGTTGAGGTGAAGCCTGTGTTTTGATAGAGGGGCTGACACAGGGCTCAAGCCAAACCACACAGAGAGAGGGGGAACTGTCATAGTGTTTGCGTTGACATTTCCTTATTTTTTCCCATTTCGTAGAATGAATCAGGATGTACAAGGACAACACTTCCCTTACAGGAAGCTTTGCCTGAGACTTGTCTGAAAGTCACTCCTAGACAGCCCTTTAGAAATCTTTGGGTTTGACAAGAAGGAAAGGTTAAATTACCCTGAATTCCTTTTACAAGGTTAACAAAGTTTAAGGTGTTTTTTAAATGTTGAATCGTTTATTTTACTATACAGCAATTACAGATTATGTATCACAATCACAGTATTGAAAAAAAATATGTTAGTGTCTCTTTCTGCCCACCTCTAACCTTAACCCTAACCTAGCCTTACTCTTGAAGTCAATAGCTGACACATCGATGTTGTCATTGTAGCCTTTTAAACTGAACTTGGTCAATACCTGATGTTTATCGGAAAGCCACTGTACAGCTAAGGACATACAGTGCAGTAGCTATACTCATGGATAAAAGTGAGACAGAGAAAGAGAGAGAGAGAAAAACAGAAAGGGAGAGAGACGTAGAGAAAAGCCTATAAGAAGTGAGAGGAGAAGAGCAGATACAAGGTTTCCAAATCCCCCCCTTACCTCCTTTCCTCATCTGTAGTTGTCTTTATCCCTTTTCCTCCCCAGAACGATTCCTCACAAACTGTGACAATCTCTATTGGATTTCATGAGCCTTACAGTGAGGACACAGCAATGTTCATTTTAATCACTTTTGGCCTGCACTCTTGGATGCGTGTGTAGCTTTTATCCTGTTGCTAATGCCATTAGTTCGGTATTAGTGGTGTGGGCAGGGAGGAAAATCTCTTCTCTGTCCCATCTCTTGTCACTGGACCCATGTGAGCCAGTCTCAGCACGTCACACTGGACGCTTACAGTGACGTGAGATATTTAGAAATGTCATGTACAAGGCATGTACAGGGGCAAATACATATGTGCTGTTTTGTGGGTGGGACATGTCCCATGTATGATGAAACCTACACCCCTGTATGTGTGTGTATGTGTGTGTGTGTATATATATATTCAGAGGGAGAGAGGAAGACTTTTTTGCAAACAGGACCATTGGTAGGCCACAACGGTGCCACCACAGTAGCTCTCTTGCATAAGTCCTCTGTCTGTAATCTTGTGGGTCAGTGCAATCTTGCACACAGACTTCCAAATGAGTGGACCGTGTCATGCATCTGCGTCTGGGAGAGGGTCTCTGTACACACAGCTGGGTGGACATGAGGCGGATGTGCTGCGCTGGCCTTTTCGGACTTGTGTGCGATAATGATGGTATTGTGTGTGTGTGTGTGTGTATGCGTGTGTGTGTGTATGAGAGTGTGATGACACTGTGTCTTGCTGCGTAAAGGAGCCTCTGCCTGAGGGGTTAGCTGGCTCCCCTGAACGCTGAAATGAACAATGACCATATTATCCTCTCTTTCACTGTGTGTTTGTGTGTGTTTACAGTATGTAAGAGTGCTTGAGAGTTTTGAACTGACCCTTAACAGGGACATTTGCCATCTTACTACAAATCTTTGTATGTGTATGTGTTGATTGTGCATGTTCAGTATGTGTGTGCGTGTGACTGTTTACTGTATGATAATCAAGCTCCTTCCGAGCAGATAATCACTGTTCATGTAGGTTGACCATTGACAAAAGCTGATCAGTTCTCTGGGTTGCTTGTACACGTATCAGCCTATTGAAACAAATCCATGCCTTATTTTTTTTTTTTATAAACCTTAAAATGTGAAATGCAAAACAATACATTTCAGAAAAACCAATTTAGAGCAAGACATTTCACAGCCTTTTTTTGTGCCATAAATGATTAAACCAAGTAATTACTTTTCCCACAGAATTATTGAAACGTTTTCTAGCAATCATGTAATTTAATATGAATCGGTCTTGAATATCTGGAAATAGCACTATTATCCATGTTTGAAGTCCACTGGAATACATGCGGCCATATCCACGGTAACCCAATAATTGGTATTGAGTGGATGTTAATCTGACATTTGGGCCTGTTATGTCAACAGTGTGCCGTCTCCATTTGTAGAATTGGCTTTTCTTGTATTGCTGACTTTGACATTTCTACTGCAATTGTCAGGACATTAAAATGGGATTATATCCAATGTTGTGCAGACATTTGTGATTCTGATTAGGAATACAAATGTTGATATAGACAGGCTATGTTCATTAGTGCATTTGTCATACAGATATTTTATGACGTATTGGAGTAAAACAGTGGTTCAATCTAAACGCTCCCAGTAATACTTTACTTGAAGTTGGGACTTCCTAAGCATCACTAATTTTTGACTCCATTATACACACAGTTTATGTGTGTGGAAGTATAGTTGATAACTCCCTTGATGGTACATTCATTCAGCAGAACACACAAACGCATGCACACACAATCGGATGTATAATGCCTCAACACTCATGAAGGAGTTTTGAGTTGTTCCATCAAGGTTTCACAAAGAGGAAAATGCTTTTCTCTGTAGGTTTGTTTCATATACAAAACGACCAGACCATGATAGGTTGCTCTCTCATTTTCTTTTCCTACCCCTTTCATCACTTCCAGCCTATCTCTTTGCTCCACATTAGTGTCTACCAACAAAACTCTAACTGTTATAAACACGTTCACAACTGTAGTTTTCAGCCAAGGATATCACACAGGTGTTCTACGTAACGTTTAGAATATAAATTACGAGACACTCACTGTATTTTCTGCCATCTCAACATAATTACCATCTCACCAAACAGATGAGTCCTTAACTCTGCTCTTTCCAAAAAACACAAATCAGTAACTCCTAATTTTCTTCCGGCATGCAAAGTCAGCATGAGTAATCAGCTATGAAAATAATTTTTCTTCCAAACTTGATTTATTTTCTGCTTCATGCCACGGCGACGGGTTCCTTGATCTCTGCTCGGCCAGAGCTCTCATCCATCACCCAGCCAGAACCTGTCAGAGAACTCCACTGCTGGCGAATGGCTCCACTGCTAGACTCCCTGAAACAGTTGGAGTGTAATATGGAGGCATCGCTGTGTGTGATTTCAGTGTACTATAGCTGGATGAATCCAGAGACTCCAGGAAGATTCACCAGGCTTCATATTGCTTCTCCTAGTGTACAGTACAAGTGCTACTAGAGAGCTACAACTGAGGTGGTTATTCTGTTACTGCCCATGGTGCTGAATGTAAACTATCTATTGTAGGGCTGTATTGCTGACCGGTCTCTTTGACCAGTCTTTTTGCATTCAATATTCCATCATATCCTGAGAAACTCACAGCCACAATATTGACAACCACTGCTCCCCAGGAACACTGAATCAAAAATATGGTGACATAAAGTACCTTTCTTTCAGGGCTTTAAAAAGCTTAAAAAATTGATTTTATTCTTGTGTTGTTCGAGAACGGAACCAGTGGTGATTTGGTTACCGCCCCATGTTGCCAACTTCAAGGTCTCCCTGGATCTTCTCTCTCTTACTAATCCCCACAGCTCTACTATAGGAAACGTTCCCTGTCCATGGTGCGGAACCCAAACCTCTGACCCTGGGTCATCCATTATGATACTTTCTTCCTGCTGATTTCATAAGCAAATGATCTTCAATCGCTGCAGAAGCACAATGTCAGCTTTGATTAACTCACTTCCACAGTATCGCAAATGACCATTATAAACAATTAGACTGCAGTCAGATCAGACGTGGGTTTCACTACCTCATGGGCTTCACAGCACATTACGTTTTCTGTCCCCGAATCTGTAGATATAAACAAACTTACCCCCTGAGGGGAAAGGAAATCATACCTATTAAGAGCTAGCCGGACATAATATGCTACTTTGAGTTTCATCTCAGTGGATTTATGTTGTGAAAGCCATGTGGGAACTGAACTGTCTTTGTCAACACACACTCGCGCGCACACACACACACACACACATCAGGCTAATTGTGTAATTAGCAAAACCAATGGTATTTCAATACTTCTCTGAGTTCTATTTGCCACATTCCGCATCTCTGGAAGAAATAACCACAGTTACAGGATGACTAACTTTCCACGGACAACAACGTAAAGGACATAGAAACAACAGACAAACAAAACAATGAAGCACAAGTGACCCCTATTTATTGTTATTTGTCTTATTTGATAACATTGTGCAGCGCTTTGGTCGGTGTTGGCTGTTTTTAAATGTGCTTTATAAATAAACTGACTTGACTTGATAAACAAACGCTACAATGATTCCATTTGAACATTGAGAGAATCCTCTGGTGTATGCTGACACCATCGCCAGCGAGAACACTAATCAGGAAAGGGGCAAACCAGTCATTTCTCTGTGTATTAAATGTGTAAGCTTATCATCAACATTTCACAAGCAACAATCTGTGTAGACTGGTGCAGCCTGGAGTACAGTCCTGCAATTTAATCATTCTGGTCGATGGCTTGCCTGATTTTAAGCTGTGTCAGTTGAGAGACTGTATTAGCATTGTCTGCGAAAGCCTATTTGTGTTTATCTAATGTAAATGACACACACAATTAAACAACTACACACAGAACACAGACAGACACTATCAAAGTCATTGTACAAGTGTGTCTCAGCACACTTCTTCGGCTACGAAGGTTATTAGGATGTGTAGCTCCGTGGACAGAGTCTGCGGTCCCTCCAGCACTGAATAAATATGAGCCAATGTCACTTTTCTCCTTAGAGATTTCCTGACAAGGCTGCCAAACACACCCAGTTGATACAACCTGACACGTGTCACTCTGCTGGGAGAGCCAGAGTCGATTAGGGACCTGCACACTCTCTTCTGTTGCCTTTCTCAGACAAGAGGAGGTGACTGGACTCTAGCGTTGAAAGAGTGAAAATCCAATCTATTTTAGTGATTTTTTTTAACCTTTGTCAAGGGACACTGAATGTGAGAATGGGATGAAAGGATAAAATACTGACTAAAACCCAGGTCACCAAGGGGACAAAGTTTGACCACAAATTACCTCCAGTGCACAACTGAGAGTGGTCACTTTTAGCCCTTTTATTGAACATTCCTTAGTGTTGGCATGGTTACTCATTCCCTCGCACTCTGGGCTGTTCTGTTGCTCCTACTGGCAAACATATGTACTCCATGGCGACGCTACGGCTGGGTTGATTGTCTATTACTGCAGAGCAGATGCATCAACTGTATCTGAGCTCAAACTAACTTAACGTCTGGATTTCTAGGCCACATCTGGCCTTTGATACATAATGTGTGCAAAGTGACTGAGGGTGAGAAAAACACAGTGACATAGAGAGAGAGTGACAGAGAGAGTCAGAGAGAGAGAGAGAGAGAGAGTGAGACAGAGAGAGAGAGAGAGAGAGACAGAGAGAGAGAGCGAAAGAGAGAGCGAAAGAGAGAGCGAAAGAGAGAAAGAGCGAAAGAGAGAGAATGCTTCAACATAATTTGTATAGGTTTTAAAGAAATGTTCAACCTTCACTGAAATGAAATGTAAAAATCTAAGGTAAAGTCGGGTTCAGTTTAAATTACATTTAGTCATTTTTTAAAATATTTTTTTACCTGTTTACCTGCTTATTGTCACATTATGGTGAAGTCAATGTGAGTTAACTTTGCTGTGTAATTTACAAATAATAATGTGCTGTAATACCAACATTTACCATGGTATCCATGAAGTACCTACTTACCTACCTTGGCTAAGTAGCTATTTCTAAAAGTAATTCAATTCAACCATCAGAGATTCACAACTAGACTCACACCAGTTTTAATGTACTGTACACTAGATGGACCTCTTTGGTATGATCATTTCGGTGTAATTGCACACAGATAGGATTGGTAGAAAACCTGTCCTACAATTATGTTGTGTGGGTTTCTACTCAACCGTATCCATGTGACTCCATGTTGGCATCACATGATAATATGTCAAAAACTCTGTTCATCAACACTCTGCACCCCCCCCCCCCCCGATACACACACGCAAGTTCCGCTGTGTTTTAAATCAAAGCCATTATCCAGGGTATATCAGAAATAATTGGATACATATTTTGAATTTGAGCTGTTTAATACATATGAAAGTTCCAATCTAATCTGAAAAACATTTTATTCTCGAAAACCAATCTTTGGAGAGATTAACCAAAAACTACAAATCATTTCAAATTCATTTGAGAAGTGAAAATACATGTTTGAATTTCATGAATAGGAATCAGTAACACTTCTGAGCGAGTGAACTTTGGCATCCTATGGCAAGAGAACAAATATTTCTGATGAACTTTGAAGGCCATCCACTTTCTATTTTCCCAAATGCACTGAATATTATCCCCTTCCCAACTTCTCAGAATCATCTCCTCAAGTGCTCCTCCAAGTTTCTACTCAATGTTCTTTTATCTGTCCCATCTCCAGTGCTTGTGTCCCACCACTCTGACTTGGCCCCTGTAACCGCCTATGTTAATGTAGCAGAAGATGCATCAGACACTAGAAGAATGCTTGTCGGTGAGGATCAGCTGTAGTGACAAGGCTGACCAACAGAGAAGTCTTCCTGAAGGTCACATAGCAGTCACAGAGATGACACTGCTCATTAATTGTGATTTCAGAAGTGTTACCTCTAAATACACACACACAGTCCTTAGGCAAGAGTATTGTAGTTCCAAACAAAATGAACTCTGTTGTAAGAAGGGAGTGGTCTTTTGGTGCGGTTCCTTGTTGAGTGAGTCGTCTGCCCTTCCCCCGAGAGAAGACAATGCCAAGTTGATGCTGAGACTAAGCCCACTGAACATCATCTTTTCAAGGCACTACTATAAATAATTCATCAGACAAGACTCAAACTTGTTAGTGAATGAGGTGGAACTGCCATTTTAAGCTAGATGAACGAGGTTATGCAAGTTTTTACTTTTATGTTGATGTTGGTGATAATGTTAAATGTTGATGATGATTGATGATGTTGATGATGATGTCACATGCACAAGCACTTCTAGCTACTGACGTCAATATTCTTCCAGGCAATCACAAAAGCAACAGCACTGCCTTCATGCTTATTTTCATTAAAAGGGTCTGCGTTTCAAAATGTCTCAGTCAAGAACCTGAGGATAGCTTGGAGGGACTTTTAATGGCTACCTTCTGTTCTTTATATCAATGGGAAACATTTCAATTCGAGGCACAGTTGAAGGAGTCCTTCAAGGACAGTCCGCCTTCACAACGTGTAAATATAGCCCTTTACAATTCCAAGGCTGTCCGAAGACTCCAGTCAGCACAGGGAACATCATCTCCAAAAGAAAAACATTTCTGATTTAGATTTATACCACAGAATATACAGAATATACATATTATTTTTTTATCACAAACTGTACTGTACCAAACAAGACACAAATTCTTTTTTACTTTAACATGCAAAAATATTTAGTAAAAAATGTAACATTAAAAACAGTCTGTCTTTTGAGTCCCAGTTAGCTGTTTATTTAACTTGATTAAGTAAATACTTTGTTGGATGCAATTGTCTTAGAAAGGTCTGTATGTACAAAACCACTTCATGAAGCAATGCCTGACTCATTGTGACAATGGTGCAAGACGTCATAAGTATTTTTACCTTTAGGGCTATCCCTATAATGTTTCTTAAGAAATGACCTACACAATACACAATGCCCATGGCCAGTTTCCTTGTGAATAAGCCAGCACACTTGCACTACATGTCTTGGGTCCTTATGACTCACACACAGAGATCCATCATTCGTTACTCCGTGTCCACAGTCCTATCTTTATTGCTCTGCAGTGTACCACACTTAAGTGTTCTAACTACAAACACTGACAGTGATTGTCGGTGCCATTGGATTTAAATTAACAGGAGAGTGATGCCCTCTGGTACTTGCTAATATAGCTGCTTGTGCCGTGTTGGCACCGTTTAAGTTTAATTACCAAACTATTAATCTATTCATAGGTAGCCTTTGTTAGCAGCACGCTGTGTGTGACTCAGATACACTCGTCCCTACAGCTGTGTTGTGCTGTCACATGCGATACATCATTTATCATACACTGAAGCCCTCTGACTGCTCCAAAGAGTGTAGCTGAGTGTAGTTTGTGAGCATCTAGAGGCGAAAAAAAAGAAAAACTGCAAAAGCTGCTTCTCTGCAAGAGTCAATGTTGAGGTCAACGTACAAACCTTGTGTTACAGATCTGTTGTGTCCACAACAAGGTATGCGGGAGTGATGGGGGGACCACACCTGAGCTTTGAATGGATGATGAAAGTCCAGACAACACGTCAGCCAATCACTGCCTGGCGGCAGCATGACCTTATTTGTTTCCCAAAATGGCCTGTTAGTAAGATTCTTCGATCGTGTATAGAAATAAGCGAACATGTGTGAGGTGTTATAACGTTTACCCAGCGACAGCAATTCAGAGGAACAGGTCTCGGTGATATGCTAGAGGTGGAATCGACAAAGTGCTAAAGATTACAATATCCCTTCACCGTCTGCCCGAGACAGATAACTCCCGCTGTTGGAGAAGATTAACAGATGGCACAGAGCCAAACGTGGAAGAATTAGTCTGCCTCAGAGCCTATTGATTACTGAGAACATATCTTTTGGGCTTACAGTGCATTGTTGGGCTTTGAAAGGGCAATAACTGTGGTTAGTCTGTGCTTGAACATGGTCTTTTTCCAATGTGCTAAGATTGCACAAATCCACTTTGTAGATGTGTTTCTACTTTCCAAATATGCCACATTTTTCACATGTTTAACTCAGGTGATAAAGGTTGGGGTTTTCTACATTTTATTGGATAGAAGGGGATTGCATTTTGCTGTTCTAACTAAACAAAAATTGGGCCCTATAGATTACAAGCTTTTTTGCATGTTCCTTTCATAAGTGTCTTGCTTGTCAGCATCACTCCTTCCTCACTTGTCCTCTCTAGGTTCCAGTCTCAGAGTCATCTGACTCACTAATTCAACTGAACACCTCCCATAAGCAGCACAGCTGTTTGATGACATAGGTAGGCGGTATTTATACTGAGGAGTGAATTTAACATATTAAACCTGGCAACACTCTGCCACCCACAAACCAACACAGTACGATGACACAAAGCCACACGTCAGTATATGTATATGTTTGTATATGTCACACAAATGTCTGACATGTACAGCACTTAAACATGAAAAGCAGGCCAAATGCAGCTAAGAAACTGGGTTTGGAGGAATCAAATATGTGCAAGTCCTGTGTCTGACATGTATGCACATGACCCCCTGTCTAGTTTTAATGGTGAAACTGTTGTCACGACGTGTGGAGGGGTAGGACCCAAACGCAGGAGAGTCAGCAGGCATGGTCCAAAAACAAAAGGGTTTAATGCTCAAAACGGGAAACAGACAGGGTACACGCAGGGACAAAGGGTAGTGCTAAGACAAAGACTGGACACAAAGCAGGAACCTAAATACACAGAAACAAGACACAGGTGAACACAATGAAACTAACGACAACTGAACGAGACAGGTGACGACAATGACAGGGAAACACTAGGGCAGGGCAAAACCAAAAACAATAGGGGGGCACGGCTGTGGCCGTGACAGTACCCCCCTCTCAAGGGACGTCACCCGACGACCCACAAGGCAGGGCAGGGGGTCAGGGCAGGTCCGGGGGACGACCTGGAGGCAGGGCAGAGGGTCGGGGCAGGTCCGGGGGGCGGCCCGGAGGCAGGGCAGAGGGTCGGGGCAGGTCCGGGGGGCGACCCGGAGGCAGGGCAGAGGGTAGAGGCAGGTCCGGGGGGCGGCCCGGACGCCGGAGCACGGGCACCTGGGAGCGCGGACGAGGAGGCGCCTGGGAGCGCGGACGAGGAGGCGCCTGGGAGCGCGGACGAGGAGGCGCATGGGAGCGCGGGCACCGGGGCGCATGGGAGCGCGGACGAGGAGGCGCATGGGAGCGCGGGCACCGCGGCAGGCAGCAGCCAGAAGTCCTCGGGCGGAGGAGGAGGCCAGAAGTCCTCGGGCGGAGGAGGCGGCGACCAGGAGTCCTCGGGCGGAGGAGGAGGCGGCCAGGAGTCCTCGGGCGGAGGAGGAGGCGGCCAGGAGTCCTCGGGCGGAGGAGGAGGCGGCCAGGATCCTCGGGCGGAGGAGGAGGCGGCCAGGAGTCCTCGGGCGGAGGAGGAGGCGACCAGGAGTCCTCGGGCGGAGGAGGAGGCGGCCAGGAGTCCTCGGATGGCCTGGCACTGGGCGGCACAACCTCGGGGCGAGGCAGGGGCTCAGGGCAGGAACGAGGCTGGGGCACAGGGCAGGAACGAGGCTGGGGCACCGGGCAGGAACGAGGCTGGGGCACCGGGCAGGAACGAGGCTGGGGCACCGGGCAGGAACGAGGCTGGGGTACAGGGCAGGAACGAGGCTGGGGTACTGGGCAGGAACGAGGCTGGGCTACAGGACAGGAACGAGGCTGGGCTACAGGACAGGAACGAGGCTGGGCTACAGGACAGGAACGAGGCTGGGGCACAGGGCAGGAACGAGGCTGGGTCACAGGGCAGGAACGGGGCAGGGGTACAGGGCAGGAACGGGGCTGGGTTCTGGCGGCAGGCGGCCGAAACTCCCTGGCAGGAACAGCCTTGGTGGTCTGGGTGCTGGGTGGCGCAACCTTCTTCGTCCGGGCGCAGGGCGGCACAACCTCAGGATGAGGCAGGGGCACAGGGCAGGATCGAGGCAGGGGCCCAGGGCAGGACCAAGGCTGGGGTCGGGGTTCGGGCTGGGGCTGGAGCCAAGGCAGGAACCAGGGCCTAGGGTGGGCCCTCCGCTGTAGGCTTCGTGGACCACCCAAGGCAAGCCTGGTCCCAAGGAAAGGGTTTGGGTGACTCTCCGCTGGGTCCTTATGTGGTCTTAGCATTCTGTCAAGACGTGTGGAGGGGTAGGACCCAAACCCAGGAGAGTCAGCAGGCATGGTCCAAAAACAAAAGGGTTTAATGCTCAAAACGGGAAACAGACAGGGTACACGCAGGGACAAAGGGTAGTGCTAAGACAAAGACTGGACACAAAGCAGGAACCTAAATACACAGAAACAAACAAGACACAGGTGAACACAATGAAACTAACGACAACTGAACGAGACAGGTGACGACAATGACAGGGAAACACTAGGGCAGGGCAAAACCAAAAACAATAGGGGGGCACGGCTGTGGCCGTGACAACTGTGATGTGTTGGACAAAGGTACTGACGGATTCAACAAAGACTCGCATTTTTTTTCTTTTCAGGTTAGAAAAGTAGAGAAGGTCAGAGAGAGAGAGAAAGACAGAGGGAGAGAGGGAGAGAGGGACAGGCGAGCATGAATGGATGTGAAGTGGATAAGTGTGTCAAAAAGTATGTTACAACTTTGTACCAAGTTTTTTTCCGTCTTTTCAAAGTCTTTTATTCAGACAGTACTACTGTAGCTGTATGTGTGAGAAATAGCAACGATTAGCATTATGACAGCCCGAGCCACACGGTTTTGCACTTGACACAGGTCTGCACTTAACACAGGTCTGCACTTAACCCACGCTCAATCACTTCTGATGGTTTTTGTGCCACAACCACTCCCACTGACGCATTGCACCCGCCTAATATTTCAGGCAAATACATCACATCCCTCTGCCGATAGTCCTGCAACAATATTACTGCCAAAATGGACATGAAGCTGTGATTTGTTAGAATTAGGGCCTGTCTGGTCACTTGATTCATAGACATTTAAGTAAAGACATTTAAGTAAAGTACAAAGATGTTGCAAATTAGCTTTTGAAAGTTGTTACTAAAACAAGATCAATATTGACATCCCTCAAAGTTCAATTTCAGTAAGAATGTGTACCATTGAAATACTATAAAGTGTAACAACATAGAAGTTCCTATGTAACGACATTGTGCTACTTAATGTACTGTGTGTAGGTACATGTAAGTTCAAATAAACGTAACTTTTAACACTTTGAATATACCTTTTGTGCATCTTCAACTCACTCATACTGACATGAAGCTCCAAACCAAAGCATTGTAAAATCCGTCAGCAACTGTGCTTCTGCAGTGGGCGTAGTATTAGGCAGACAAACACTGAAGCCCTTCAGTTTGATGGACATTTTCTCACTTCATCATTGACCTCCTTCTGCTTAGCCAAGACCACGTGTGTTCTCTATGCGTCCGGCTCGACTATGGGATAATGCACACATTCAAATGAGGCTCTCCTTGTCTCCAGGATAATACCTCTGACACATTTTCATTTAAAGCGTCTCCTCAGTCGGCTTGTATTGCAATGGTGACGGTTTATATTGCCTGATAGCGGTGACATTGTTGGGCATTTGACACTGCGAGGAACACTGAGCTGATAATAGAAGCAGAATATAAATTGTAGACAGTGTGAGATGATCAGTGGGATGTATAGTAGGTTTTGTTGAAAGCCAGAAACAGATCCTATACAATTGTGTTAATACATCATTAAACTCAAGAGTGCTGGTTAACCAACTAGCTACGTATGCCTAAGATCCCAAACATTTATGATATGTTGCGTGCTTTCTTCAAAACACAAACGCTAAGTTATTCCCATCATAAACTTAATTTCAAGTGTATATGTGATTTTAAAGAGAGCTGTATATTTCTAATATGTGGTATGACTAATCAAGCCTGTCGTCATCCAAGCATGTTGCTTTGCCCCAGGTAAATGTGCGGAGGTCATCTTAAGAACCATTTACGCTGTGCCCAAAGAGGGGCGCTGTACTGCGACAACCCCGATCCCCTTGTGGCTGAACAGTGGGTGACTGTGAGACTCTAAGGCAGATTATTGCACTCCCACACAGACCCACAACCACTGTAGTCTGTGCCAGAATGTTTTCATCTTTGTGCCCGGCGCAATGCCTTCCCTCCTGGGCTGAGCAAGGTGCCAAGGGTCCCTGGGGCATCTGCCCACGGTTCTCCTCCACAGCAATTTGAACAACGCGACTCAAGTCGTGGGTGGGAAGACTTATTGTGGCAGTTTTTTCATAAATACTTTCCTTTTTCTGCAACACGGCCTCTGTCTGCACTGCACTCATGGCTTTTGTACAATTTCCACTTTTGTATGCAGGAAAAAGACTATTGTTTGATTGTGTAACACTCATCAATGATGGGTCTTTGAATTTGACACACAACTATGATATCCTCATTATAGTCCCTTTCTTGATTACCAGATTGAGTGAGCTAGTGTGGCTTAATTAAGATGGTGGTTTGCTGCAAACAATAGTAGAGATTGAGGCCACCGTTTTACAAAATCTTAAACTTATCTGGGTTGTATCTTTGAAAAATATAAGATTAAGACCTGGTCTTAAATGTTCCCAGGTTTCAACAAAAACCTTAAAATCATTTAATTTGTCCTCCAGTATATACGATGGTATCATGAAGATACAAATGTATATATATATATATATATATATATATATATATATACACACACACATTTTATATATATTTACAAGGAGTCCTCTAGACATGAGCTTTTATTTTCATTACCAGCTACAAAGAAGCAAATTATTAAGACTTTCCAGATGATTTAAAGCAAACAACATGATTCAATCATTACCATACATACCCTTTTACTGTTTAATAGTGTCTGAATCAACAAAACTAATAATTGCATTGCAGTTGTTGGTGTTTGTCGTTTTTACATTAAATCAACTCATACTTTAGTAAGTTTGTTGGAAGTTTCAGAATGAAAATGGTTGTGTTCATTGCTCTTGAACAAAGCATAGACACTTAAGTCATGGACAATGAATGACATGAACACAACAGTTCATTTGGTGAATAAACAGAGGAGCTTCTTTGGAGTGTTCAAATGGTCACATGACTAGATACTACTATCATGTCTCAGATACTATAAGTATCAGGTGGGACTATAAGCAATAGTCTTTAGTTGTTTTTTGTGTGTTTTTTGATTTCCCGTTGGTATCAAACAAACTACATTTTTTCAAATGTGTTCAAATTCAGACATTGCAAGTTAAATTGTGATGATAAGTTTACGCTAATGATAATAGCCTATAATTACATTATAATGGCAACATGCTATTATAAGTGACGCTTGATTTTAATTTGATTAACTTAGTAACAGAGAGAATGATTGCAGAATCAGTCTCCTTCAGTCTACATGCAATGCAAGTGGGAGTGCTATAGAGACATTGCAGCTCTGCTCAAAACCTTTTTACACTTTGTCCCGTCTGTTTTAGTGTTATATGTTATTTGATTTTTTTTGTTTTTGTTTTACATTTAGCAGACACTCTTATCCAGAGCGACTTACAGTAAGTACAGGGACATTCCCCCCGAGGCAAGTAGGGTGAAGTGCCTTGCCCAAGGACACAACGTAATTTGGCTTGGCGGGGAATCAATCCGGCAAACTTCTGATTACTAGTCCGACTCCCTCACCGCTCAGCCATCTGACTCCCTCAGTACATTTCCTCGTGTTACCTTGTGTGATCTGTGCAAATGGTCAAAAAAAGGCTTTACCTTTTAATATAAATATATAAGATTTCAGCTCAATACAAAAAATAAAAATAAAAAAAAAGACTGGGAAACCTACCTACCTTGAACAAAGCATTCAATGATTTTAGCCTAGACCACATTATTTACAGTGCATTATGTATGAACTGCAGTAATGTACAGTATTTGCTCAGCTATTTATAATTAAAGCAGCAAGTCACCCACATTTTATGATGTTTAGTACTTGCCCTACACATTCTATACAACTAATAACAGAGATTGTTCGGATAAGGAATAGCTTTCTGTTGATTTTGCAATGTCACAACATAAATGTGTCCTAAGTTCGTTTTGGTCAGTTTGCTTTGGCAACTTCTTTATGATCTAAAACTACCTGTAAGCACTCAATTCCACAAGGGAATTGGTTTGCACGCAGCAATTATGCTACATTGTTTGAGTTCCCTATTTTCTGAGTTCCACATAATTGAGGACAGAATATTTGATCTCCCCACCCAAATACACCCAAACAGGTTTGGAGAACACACACACCATACCCAGTTCATATTTGTCTTTCTTAGTGTGCAGTGTAAAAGCAGGAATTTTAATAGAAGTGTTTCACATGTGTGACCTTCAGACCTGTCAGTGCAAACAATATCTCCCAAAGACGAGCACCCCATCCCCGATGTAGAGTGATTAAACCAGCAATATCATGGTGTGTAGAGCAGGGGGAAGGATTTCAGTCAAATCCGTTATTTGTTATTCCCCAGCCACAGAAACAGCAGCAGCACAAATAAGGTTTAGAAGACGACCGGAACAGTCTTGTCTACAATGTCAAGGAACAAGTCCCAGTGAGTCACTCTTATGGCCAAATGACAAATATTGACAAACATTGATTTATAGTAATGAAATAAATCAAGATGTCTTGTATTGACTTCGGGGCCAGGGTGAGGCCAAGGACGTTGGGGCCAACAGTGATGCAGAACAACTGCAGGTGACAAATGTCCACAAGTCATCACCAAAGCTGATGGACTGTACACATGGCCAGTGCAATTTGAAGCACACTCACCTCTAACACATTCTCCTTTCTCACTCTCTCCATTGACACTGCCTCTTTCAAAGCCAGTGTGTTTCCAAATACTCAGCTGTATTACACCTTTAAGTGTGAGAGATTCTTGAAAAAGAATCAATCTATGATGGCGTATTACATCTCTCTCTCTCTCTCTTAAAGGCCTGGTCAGCTGTTCAACTCTTTAGTTGAGATCATGTGGTTGACAGAAGTACCACATACAACTCCCCATATATTTCTTTTTCATTCCTCTCTTTTTTATGTCACACAGCTTGTTGGACACAGCTTAGAACAATACTGGCTGGTGTTTTGGGGGTTTTCATCTGGGTAGTCTCAAGCCAATGAAACTCCTCTCTCTCACCTTGATCAGGTGGTTCACATTAAAGACTCATGCTAATACAGCCTATATACTAAGTGAGTGGGAGGAGGGTTTGATGAGGACGGTAGCAAATTATTGGCGCAGCAGGCTCCTATCTGAAGAAGCACCGACCAGCGTCAGGTCCAGACCCAAACCCAGCGGGTAGCAGACAGGAAGCAGGCCTGAAACAGCATATAAAAGCCCTAACAAGCTGTGAAGGTGTCAACCATTCCCTAACAGTCTGGCAAAAATAATCACCTGAAGCTATAGAACAGAGACAAGGAAGGGCAAAAGTGAGAGAGAAGAAGGGGAGGGGGAGAGATAGAGAAACACCCGAGAATCTGCAATGATACACTGGGACAAAGAAAGTAGCAGGGAGAAAGAAAAAACTAAAACAAAAAGTATGTCTAGAACTTTTGCCGTGGGAAAATGGGGTGATAGGATCGGCCCAGCCTGGGGTGAGAGAAGGGGGCCAAAGACAGAAGATGAGCTAGAGAGAGAAAGAAAACAAGAAAGAGAATGATTGGAATCAGACTCATATAGCCTGTAGAAATAACCACTCAAATCTAACCTTATCATACTAATAACAATCATGATTATACATCTCAAATTATATCCAACACTAGATGTGTAACTTGAACTGCTCTTATCTCCCCATTTCGTAGATCTAATCCTTGCTGCTGCATAAAATTAGAGAGCCAATAAAAAAAAAGATGAGGCAGTAACTTTCCGCTTAGCCGAGTTTGGGTGCATTTGATACGTATTGCACTGGGACAGGAGTTAAGATGATGGCTCTTTAATGGAAAAGCATGGCTCATTAGCACGCTGTAAAAGCATTACATATGCTAAGTGATTACCTATGCCTAGCCCCAATGCTCTCTCTCTCTCTCTTTCTCTCTCTGTTTGTCAAGTGTGGCCTATCTGATAAATGCCTAGCCTCATTGGTGCCCAGCAAGTGTAAACTATGTCACTATACACCCCTGGGTTGGAATTGTATTCTGCTACCCACATTCCAGGAAAAAATACAGAAAGAGGAAGGAGAAAGAGAAAGTGAGAGAGAGAGAGAGCGGGAGAGAACCAGACAACAATCCTGGATGAGTCTGTATTCTGTCATGAGCCTGGAGACTCTGTCAATCCTCTGGATGGATACAGGGTGAAGGGCTGGTCTTTGTCCTCTCCTCGCCTCGTAGTGCCATTGCTGTTTGTCTGGTTGGGAAGCTGGCATGACTTTACAAGAAGTGACTGGTCCTTTTCCACACCCCTTTTCTGCTCTTTCCCTCTCTCTCTCTTTCTTATCTTTCTCTTGCTTTCTCTCATATTTACTGCCACACAAGCTCTGACATCAATCTCACACAGACACATCAACAAACTGGAAAACTCTGGTCTATATGATATCATAAAGTCTGGTGTTGCCTCTCTCTGCATCTAATTGATTGCGGGTTGGGTTTGTCCTGTAAGATGAAAGGTCAAGGATAATATATGCTAATTGACCATGTGGCAGAGCAATGCCGTATGGTCAAGGCTTGTTGGAAAGGTTTAAAGTGTCAAAGCTGCTGTTTCACTTATTTAGTATCACTTTGGAGGTAAATCACAGCAAACTGTTTTTCCGGCAAGCCATGCTTCCACCTTCAGAAGAGCACTATGTGACAACATTTTGATTTACCATGACATTGCTGGTAGACAGAAGGTACAACAGACTACTGTTGGATTTTTTGAAAAATGTTTCATTTTTCAGGAACAATCAAATGCCATATTGTTCTCTGGCTGCCTATTCTGGTTTTCTCCATAAGAACAAGATGCTGAGATAAATATAAGTTGACCCTTTGACTCATGACACCATGGGGAGTGGTATGAGTGCCTGTGGGATGCTATTATATAGATGTCCATTACAGGGAATGTGTCAAGGATACAGCTGATGGTCCCTGTGCACCATGACAACAGTCCCAGGGGCAAGGCAAGTTGCGCATACTTTTCTGTGTATCTAGCAAGGATCAGACTTGAACTTGATGAACATGGGATAGTAGAGATCATCCATGTTGTCTAGGAGTTCTATATGCAGTAGGATTTCAATGTGACGTCATTATGATGGTGTACAGTCTCAAACTACCTCATAGTTCTACATGTGAAAGAGCAAACGGGAAAAGGTTGGGTCTCTATTGTGGAAGAAATTGGAATTTCCTGTGTGCTTACATTATTCACTTATCAATAGAACTAGTTGGATACTAGTTAGTATGTTCTCATGTAAGCTTGCTATTAATAAGAGTAGATTGTGTCTATGTGTCAGGGTTAATAGATGTTCGGGGTCAGGAGAATTAATTACCCGAATTTACACAACCAAAACTCTAATATTATCTTCTTCCTGTTGGGGCCTAGCAGACTCTGGTTTGCTAAGAACAGGCTCCCAACTGAACGTCACAATAAAAGGTTCTTAAATTTTTTACATTACCAGCATCGCAGAGGGACAGCAGGCGCACCAAGCATTAAGCAGTCTGTGAACGGGGTTTTGGAAAAGGATCTCCTTACCTTTTAGTGTTGCGCACCACAGGTTCTGCTTTATACTGGTGCCGCACTGGTGCTGAAATCACAGGAGATATCTCTCAAAACAGAAAAGTTACTATTTAAGGTCATGGGGAATAGGCAGGGGAGAAAATACTATTAAGACAAGGGTCGTCAGACATGGCATTATTTTGTACGGGCCGTGGAGCAAAGAGATAGAGAATCATAAGCCTCAGGGTTTGCTCCTGTGCTCCAACAGTGTGGTGTGCAGTGCCACCCTGGAATATGTCATTTTACTTTGGGAGGAGAGAGAGGGATGGGTGAGTTAGAACTCTGCCAATTGTCTGCCAATTGTCATTCTCGGCATCCGACTGATGTTTTCCTGAATACTTTGGTTCTGTTACCACTTATGGAACATGGCTCCTCCTGAGACCTAGATTAAGTCACTCTCCCTCTGCCCAGTGTCTCATGTGACAATTCCTCGACTTCCCCTAGGTTGGTTTAACAAGGGCCAGGTGGGACCAATTCCGGCAGCCAGTTGGTTGAAGTACCTGGGCTGTGGATGGTTGGTGTTGGATTGCCTGCCCCAGTCTGTTCCTGTAGTGCTGTGCTTGCTGCTGATTCACTTAAGTCTTGCTGTTCTTCTCGAGATGGTCCCACTCTTCTCTGTTATGAAGGACATTTTGAAACAAGAAAAATAATGAGAAAATGGTTTTACTTGAACTAGAATGTAAAAAAGATGGATCTCCATTTTCTAAGCATTTTGCAGTTTGTTGAAGTCCATTTTTGCTTTTCTTTATATTATATACTGTCAGACACAAGTGTTATGGCCACTGCCCACAGTCTGGTCAATACTCAATAACTGTTGCTTGGTGGCTGGGCAATCTCTCACAGCATAAAAGTGTTCCATCCTATTTGTGAGAGGCAATCAAATCTAGCAGGCTTGATATGAAGCACTGCCCTTGTGCAGGATGCTCTCATTCACAGGACCAAGGTTATTCTAACTATGGCATTATCCCCTAACAAATTCAATCAGCCTGGATATATGAGTTTCTGCAAAGTTACTTTTGATGTGTGGCTACGGGGGGGGGGGGGGGGGGGGGGGGGGGCTTACCAAATATGCTTGAATTGCGTTAAGTGGTTTCCAAAATAAAATCAAGAAAATGTCTGGTAAGAGGCATAAAAAGCCTCTTTACAATATGAGATATCCTTGAACAAAGGCCAACATATAAATGAAGTATGTCGTCATGGAAATAGACATCTCGGCAATCTTGATACAGTGCGACATAAATCCCTCTGAACTTTGACACTTCTATCAGCATTTGGTCCAACACAGAACACACTTTTGAGGACATTTTAAGCAACTAGGAATATAATTGCGCAGAATTTGGGATGTCTTAAAATAGGGAGAAAAACGATTCGTAAATTTGCAATAGGTTTAAATACAAGATATGTTCTGTTGCTCCCTCATTGACATGATTGTCTACAAACATGCTTCACATGTCCTTAATAAATCAAAGTCAGCCATTGACATAAACATAATGTGATTAATTGATGCAAGATATATGGCTCTGATTTTGGACACAAGGACTCTGATTCACTAAGTGGGCATTGTATTCTTTCCCATCACAAAAACCGCCTCAGACAGTGTAAAGAGCTTCTTTTACACAGGATGAAGGGAAAAAAAACAGGAGTTTATTGTCTGTTGGTCTATATCCTATATCCCTGGAGCACAAACTCTTGGAGAAATGGCAGCTCTTCACTATAGCTGGGGCTCTCCAGCGTGGCTTGCTTCTGATTCGTGTTGACAGATCATTTGAATGAGACTGTCGAAAGGATAAAGTGGAGTTGGAGGAAATGAGAAAATGGAATGATGTGTCATCTGGGGCTGATGACAGGATTCCTTCCGTGCATATCCATGTGCTGCTTTCATATGCAGCAGACTTTGTGACCTTCTAGGTAAGACAATCCCCCTATAGTACATAAGCAAACTTTAGTTTCCTTTTCTCCAAAGATATAGGATTAGTTAGAGCTCTGCTGCCAGGTGTCATGACCTATCTGTTCACCTCTCCTGCCCCTAGGTGATCTGGTCCTATTGTGGGGTTGTTCCTTTCCTTTTGCATATTGTCCAACGAGGGGAGAAGGGGGCAAGTCGAGTGCAGAGTATGGAGTTGTTGGACTTTTGGCTTCAAACATCAAACAAAAAAGTAGTTCTAACCACATTTCTTCTTCTAAGTGTGTAAACCTGATTAATTATAAAAGAAAGAAAAGGAAAAGCTTTTTGTGAGTCTTTGAAATATTTCTATGCAGATGACAATGCCTAAGCGAAATGAATAAGCCCTCCAAATACCTCCACTAACTACAGAACAATTAATTTATCGTCTGAGTGGTAGCAAAAACCCGCAGCAATTGCAATCCTCTGTTGAGCATCTTCCTTAATGGTAGCACGGAAAACGTTGGTGGAAAATAACCTGATAGGGGTTCCAAACTGCACTGTGACTCTGTGAGGGATGCCTGGAACTGTTGACTGTGTCACTTCCTGTGTGTCACGTCTCCCGCAACATGGACATGGGCACTCATTAGACCACTAAGATGATGACAGAAGAACAAGGGGCACAATTCTGAGTGGGGATAGTATTGAGATAAAATTAAATATATAACAATGATAATAAAATAATATCCAACACTCTTTACATTCCACTTTTGCAAGTTTGGACAAAATCATAGTGATGAACTATACATGTTCTCCTCTCAAGGGAGGTTATGATTTCATACACATCACTGAAACAGAACACCTGCCTTGATGTTTGCAGTGAGTTAGCAGAAAAAGTTTGCCCCAATGTGACTCCTTGTGGGTATCAAAAAGTTAAGGTGACAACATGGCTATTAGGTAAGGAAAAACAAAACAACACCCAACAGTGCAGGGACGGGAAAGGGCAAACAAACCTTTTTATCCTCGAAAAAAAGAGAGGGAAGCATAACCCGTCTCTACTTGGACTCACTAAACTGATGAGCTATCAAAGTGCATCATCAATAAATAACACAGCCAAGTTCAGAAACCGGGAGAATACAGTGAACTGTTTTTAAAATATAATGCCATCACAATGTCACACAGGTCTTGCTCTGAAAAAGTGCTTGAGGGGGCTTTCTGAGATGGAGGCGTTTAATGTATTTTCCTTTGTAGTTGTCACAGCGGATCACTGTTGGAGTGGCCTCAGGGGATGGGTGGGCTCGCTGATGGCACTCGGGCATGCAGGCGAAGACCATCTGGGGATGTTTAGAGCCAATCTGCAAATCTAACAGGGGCCAATCGGAAGTTTGTCAACAGACTTATTGATTTGACGTGACCTTTGGAAATGTCACACACACACACCTACGCAGACCTCCTGGGCCGTTCTGATTGGCTGAGGCACAAACCAATCCCTTGCTTGGCTAGAGACTCACTGGATCCTGCTATTTCCAGAGTTAGAAGATTATTTTTCTTTCTCCTAGTATAATAGGATCAAACCCCCAAAAAGGGTCATGACGTAATCTCCTTTACATTGTGATCAAAATATAAGAGTAGGACTGTATAGTTTAAGTTCCTATTCTTTAGATGTTTACATGCAGTTCATGCAGTCACACAGTATATTTGGTACAGTTAGCTGTGCACTGTCAACACTGTACTTTTTGCCTAGTAAAGGCTTAGCCTAACATTTACAGTGTTTTGTAAGAGATGATCATGTAATATCTCCTGGAAAATAACACACACAAGGGTACCAAAGCTCCTGTTCCTGACGTTGCTTAATGATAGAAATCCATAAACATAATCTCCATGCACTCGTATGTGATGAGTGTGTGTGTGTGTGTGTTACAGTGTGTGGCATGACACAGTGTGTGTGTGTGTGTGTGTCTGGCATGACACAATGGGTGCTTGCGCTCAGTCCGTCTTGCTGCCTCACTAACGATCCATCTGATAATCACATGACTGCCATTACACACCCTGAGTAATCCCAACCTATCATCACCTCACGGGAAAAGAGAGAAAACAGGGCAGAGAGGAGGTAAAGAGGACATCACTCTCTAGACCTCCTCAGAGCTGAGAGAATGCAACATGTAAGAGAGCACCCCATTTGTTAAAGGCGGCCTATAAAATCGTCAAAATACAGTGACAAACCATCGTGGGTAGAGATGTAGACATATGGACAGTGTCAAACTTAACTTTGGTTATGTGGTGTCAGTGTGTATTTTTGAAAGCCAAAATGAAAGCTCACTGAATAAAGATATCCAAGCTGGTTTTCTCAGCAAGAAGTCTGGCGAGATTTAATACCTCATTGTGCATTCATTC
Organism: Hypomesus transpacificus; assembly: GCF_021917145.1. Classification (NCBI taxonomy): domain Eukaryota; kingdom Metazoa; phylum Chordata; class Actinopteri; order Osmeriformes; family Osmeridae; genus Hypomesus; species Hypomesus transpacificus. Next base: position 4,684,894 of record NC_061060.1, read on the forward strand.
AATCCCAAAGACTGCTTCATCTTAAATGAGTTTGCTAATGCCCACCCTCTCCTCTGTAGGCCGTCTTACACAAAACATCAAATCAATATGGGGAACGATTAATGCCGTTGTGGTGATGTACTTATAAAAAGCTTTCATGGCTCAGTGAAGTATGAAATCACCTCAACAGTTGGAGATCTTACAAAAGACCTTCTGGCCCCCGTCCCAGTGGCTAACCACAGCCGGGTGCCTGTAGCTACTCACACACACACACACACACACACCTCTTTAACGCAAAATAATGCCACTGTGTTCCATCCTATGCAACTCTCTTTGAGCCTTCCCTGTTGTACAGTTACATCTTACCCAAAACAAGTCTCGCTAATCCCACTCTGCTCCCCTGCACTATCCACCTCCACACTCCAGCCAAACCACTGTCACCCAGTCCCCACTTCCACTCACACACCTCCAGGCTGAAAAATGCAACTTTATTTAAGTATTGCATACTCTAAATAGACACAGACTCTGACACATGCTGGACACGCACACACACACACACACACAGGAGTGTGCGCTGCTTCCTGATGAATAAAGATGTCTGCCTTTTGCTGGACTTCGACCTCTGGGGGTCACCAGATGGGATGTGGACATGACTCAGTTAGCTCCATCCACGCTGATGTGTTTACTCAGTAACTTGATTCCTGTCTAATTCAGACACATTAAACCTAACCTGATGATGTGAAATCAAACCAGTATTTGTTGGTTGTTGCATATTCAGTGGTGTTCTGTTTGGAATACAGTTGTCACTGATTATGGAATAAACTTCCCAAATTAGGAGTTAACAAATTATAATTAGTTAATGAGGTATGCGTTTGTAAACAAACTAGAGATGTTCATCATTTCATTTAAAACCGACTCACTGAAGCAGAAGACCAAAATGCTACACCCATTCTGATTTATAATTTGTCAGCATTGTTACAAATCATGTTCTTGTCAAAATTCCAATAGAGGGCAGAACAACAGAGTCTGCATCTACTTTTTGTCTTTCATTTCCTACACAATTAGAGCAATAGCAGTTCACTTCCCAACACTGGCACAAGCACAGACACACACCCATACTGTACCCTCAGCTCCTCCGACCCAGTCCCAGGACCCAGCCCCAAACACCCTACCAGGCCTGTCAAACCCAGCTCTCTTGAACCTCCAGAGTCTTTCTATCCAGACCCATCCATTCCCATCCAGACCCATCCAGTCCCATCCAGTCCTATCCAGACCCATCCAGTCCGTTCCGCTCCAGGCGTCTTCAACCTAGACCACCAACTCCCCTCTTCCTCTCTGCTCATCAGCCTACACACGGGCCACCATATATTCACTGTAGCAAACCCTTCCGCTAATGATGTTGTTGCTGATGGCGGGATAACGGCCTAATACATCTCCAGAATGCAGTCCGCTCAACATTATGAGAAAAGATTATCCCTCCTCTGCACAAGATGTCAGGCATCCATTACAGCAACTGCCGGACACACGCAGGGGGGCATAATAAGAGGCGAGCTCATAAAACAGTGATGGCATCTTGCTGAGGGATCACTAATTACGACATTGAGATCGACAAGATGAATGAAGGAGCAAAAAATAACATGGTGTGGGGGGGGGGGGGGGGATCTGAGCATGTGCAGTGGATTGCTGGCTGACATGGATAAACAGATGTGGCTGTGATCGGGGAGGCACCAGAGCATGAACACGGTGCAGCAAGAGCTGGTGATGGTGGATCATGTTCACCAAAGATTCATTCAATATAACATGAGCACCCACACACTGCTCATTTACACATAGCTTTCAACTTTTGAACATACCTTCTTGTGTCACACATGAGTGTAGCGCAGAGCCAACAGACGGACCAAAGTACCAGTCACTCCCTTCTCCTACCCCCGACAGGAGAAAAGGTTTTGACCACTTGCTTATCTTCCAGGAGAAGCTTCAAAGGGTCCTACCTCCTTTTTGTCCAGCATGGGGTCAGAAGGTAGAGCACATGGCCCTACAGTATTCAGTTCTCAGTTGACAAAGGAGTCTGAGGAAAACTGACCTTTTATGGATTTATAAACATTCCCCAAGGACAATATTTCAATGACAGTAAATTATGTGTTATAATGTGTGCTTTTCTCATAGTTTAGAAAGAGTTTAGGTTCAAATCTAAACATGAGTTTAAGTCAAAATCCTAACCAGTATCATGGCAGGCCACACACATTCTAGAGACACTATCTAGATAGTTTTTTTTCCCTTGTTTAGGTCTTGATCGTCTCCAAGGACACCAATCGGTTTTGTTTTGATGGAACAATCTCGCTGAAAACTTGACCGCTTTCCACAGATAGTCAAATAGCAAGGTGAAATTTGTTTTACCAGTCACAGTTGATGATAAGAGATCTTCCAGAGCACAACACTGGAAGTTAATAACAAAACCAATGTAATGTACGCCATTTGCATGTGTGACTGTATCTTGAAAAACTGTCCACCAAGTTGTGACACACACCACAATGCACTCGTATTATGCGTTTTTTACATGTATAATTGAATTGGACTTTTCTGTGTCATTCCATATGGTTGACATACTATGCACATTATCAGATCAACTTCGACATTTAACATGTGGTATGTGCACATAAACGAGACTGACATTGAGCCAATGCTAGCCATGCTAACTCATGCATGTCCTGATAGTTCATTTCGCCCAGCGGCTCACACACCATCGTGGCTAACCCAAACTGTCTATTTGAAGGAATAATTTCCGAGTGCAGAATATTTGTCTGTATGGTGTCACTGAGTAAACAAATTTAGTATGCTAGTGAGGTAGAAGGTGACCAGGGGCTAAGTCGAAACACAGGGGATAGCGTCAGGGGGTGTTTATAAAATCAACCTCCATCTGGTGAGCTGCTTGAGAGGACCTGGACTTTGACTTTAGACACTAAGGGACAGATGCTCACATGCCTGGTGAACAAGCCCTGACAGGTCAGTAGATGTCCTGCTCTCAAGGCAGGTAAAGGCACAGTTCAAGTTCAAATCTGAATGACCTCTCTCCAAATCCACATTTAAAACATTGGTGTTTGTTCAAACATCAAAATATTTCTACTGTGGCGTGCAAGGTGCAAGGTGGGGACTGTAAGGTTGAGGCAAGGAAAATGCCTAAAGGTTCATTTAGACACCCTGTTTCAGGTAGAGCATTCTGCTGTAGCACTTCCATCATGGAAACAAAGACTCCATTGATCACTCCAGTCATTTACAGAAAGCCCCACATCCTCCTTCAAATTACAGAGCTGAACAATGCGATTGGGGAAAAAAGGAAACTTTCTGAGCCAAACTCCCACGTGTGTGTGTGTGTGTGTGTGTGTGAGTGTGTGTTACGTGTATGTATATCTCCATGCAAGCCTGTGCCTGAAGCATAAACTCAAAAGAGGATTGAGCCCACTTTAGCAGGACACACACACACACACACACTACGGTTGATCCCGTCACTCAAGCTCAACGCTGGCTTTGTGTGGCACCTTCAGAGGAGTTCTGACTGTCATAGTCGGTGAATTTTGAAAAGGATCACTTAGGAAGGCATAATCAGCTTAATCATAAACTCTTTTAAATTATACAACAGTTTCCTTACTTTCTGGAACGTGTGACAATGCACCGCAAACCAGGCAGCTTTCCTGCTCAAGTTCTTTTGTAAACAAGCATTTCTGCATGTGTGTGTTTGAGTGTGTCTGCATGTGTGTCTGGATGTGTGCACTGATGTTGTTCAGTGTGCATGTGTGCGTGTTATGTTTGCTTCAGTGTTTGCTTCAGTGTGTATGTGTACGTGTGTTTGTGTGTGTGTGTCGGCATGTGTGTGGACTCTTGTCAGCGTCAAGCGGACCGTGCTGAGCGGATGTTTCGATTTTGAGTGTGCCTCTGTACAAGTGGGTGAGCATGTGTTTTTGTACTTGTGTATCCATGTCGATGTGAACACAGAATGACCCTGTTGGACAGGGTAGCTGTATGTGTACCAAAGGGCAGAGGGTAACTGATCCGTGACCACGCCTGTTTCTGGAACACTATCTGTGGGTTAAGCATCTGCCAAGGATGATGCATGGGCCGCTAGCACCACATCGCTCACGTTGTCAGCTGTGATGTACGCAAAGGCCAGACACAACACAGTAGTCCAAATCAACTCCCCAATAACTCCCCCCTAACGCCACCAACACCTCCCCCTGGGCACTGGCGAGCCACACGGACTGAATAAAGACAGCTGGGGCTGCTCTGGTGGGAGGATCTCCTGTTGCTTTTTGTAGGAGGACCTCTTGTTGCTTTCCCATGTGTCTATCTCTCGCCTTCGATCTCTGAATGCATGTTTGTGTGTGTCGGGAGCAGCAACAGACCTGGGCTCATCCTGGCATGTGTGTGTGTGTGTACTGGTTGTGTGGTACACTTCATTACAATTTCCAGTGCTGCTGTGCGACAAACACATGCTCATCTATGCCAACTGACAAATTTGAGTGTTAAACCACTTGGCTGTCACTTGATTTACATTACTTAGTATCACTGTCACATCAAAACTACAAGTACGAAATAGAAAATGTGAAAATGCTTGAATTTTAAAATAATTTATTTTCAACTTGCCTTAGAGAGAATTTTTTTTTTTAATTTCTTGAGAATTCAGACTGCTGTCTAGATGAGTTCCTGTTGTTTTGGCTGATACGTGTTACAGAACCTTGGCACAGAACTGTAGAAATTTTGATTTGTACTGTAGTTAATAATACATAGTAGCAGTTAACACTTCTTCTGTCGTGTATATAGAAAGCCCAATTGCTGAATCCATCCAACTCAGTAAAGTCTTTTTAAAACTGGCAAATTGTGAAGTCTCAAGGCAATGGAATGGGAAGATCTGCTCCTGTGAAGAAGATGTGTCATTTTATAAAATGATGTGTGTGTGGTATCAGTGTCCACATGGTCTGAGGAAATCTCTACCGAGAACGCTGGGATCCAGCAGGGATGACACCTGTCTAACAGGCCGCTGAGTCTCAGCTTTAATAGACCTTTCACACTTCTGAGCTGAGCCAAGTCAAACTGAAATGGACTCACTGAAATGGAGTTCGGAAATCACATATTGCCAAGGTAATTCAAGTTCATGTGGCAAATTCATCAGAATGTATATTTAGAAATGCAAAGTACTTGATGTTTCTGCCTGTGAATCATCACCGTGTGCCACATATTTGATACCACCATGATAACCCTCAGAGACTCGATACAGCTGGAGGTATTCCATTTATTAGTCAGCAGTGGGATACAACAACAGACTAGTCTTGCATTTAAAATGAGAGATCAGAAGAAATTTAACTAGGCCCATATCTTAGCTATGTTTTGCATAATCCCTCCAGATATGTTTAATGTTATTTTGAAAAAGAAAGAACAAAATGATCCATTCGTCATGAACCTAAAATAGACTGGTAATTGGTCACAATCGTGGAGAGGGAGGGTGTTTCTGGTTTCAAGCATCGTATGGGCGTACAGTCATGCTATTAGATAAGACGACCTCTCTGTGCCACGGTTTATTAAAGCCCAATTTCCAGCCCAAATAAAAGACAGCATGTCTCTTTGCAGAATAAAACCCCAATTAGCTGCACTCCATTGAGCAGTAAGTCCTTGTGACCATGTGGGTTTTCAAATTTTATGCAGATGTGAATTTATCTTTACTCCTATGGCATTTATAGCAGGCCTACAAATGTTTATGTGTTATAGAATGACATAAGGATGTAGGGGAGAATAAAAGTGCCTGGGAAGTTTATTAGACTGAAAAATAAGGAATATACTGTGCTCAAAATATTTTTCTACAGTAACCTTTCTTTCTCTTGATTTTCCTTCCTGCTCTTTCTTTCTATTTCTCCATATCCCTCCCCTTCTCTTTCTCTTTCTCTGTCTTTCGTTCAGACCCCATGGAATCATTTGAAAATGTATGCCTCACAGGTTTGAATAATCATAATACCATCTGTCAGTTTTTATACTGCGGTGGCTCCTGGACCACTAAGGTTCCACTGAACCATTACCTGCAATTCAAACAGGGAAATGTGAAAAGAAATCAACTCGTGCACTGCAAAATGAAGCAACAATGCAAACGCGAGCGGCTTTGCAAATACGTGAAGGGGAGCAGCATTTATGGTACAGGCTAACATCAGAGGCATCTTACAGCATGCTTTAATGCTCAGAACCAAAAACAACACCATGACTTATGGTAAAATGAGACATTCTCATTAATTGAAACGTATTCATTTCGAAAAAAACACTTTCATCCAGATCAGCAGACAGCGGGAGTTTTGAACCTAGGACTTGTTGATCTGCAGTTCAATATTCATACCTTCAGTCCAATACTCTAACCCTGATCAACGCTACACTTCAATTTTACTTTACTAACTTGCCGCATCAAATATGACAGACACTCAACGTTTAGCACAATCCATAATTCATAGTTAAAACACTAAAGGACTTTCCGTGCTTATCTTGTTCTACTGAACAGTACTCCCATAGAGTTGCTCTCATTTGATCTTCTGTCTTGTTTGCAGCTTCTATATTTACAGCCCACAGTTAATGGATATGTTCATGGGCATATCTAGCCCCCCCAAAGTTTCATCAGCCCCCACCCCCAAAAATATTTTTTTCTTTCCTATTTTAAATCTAAATGTGTTCTTTTATCTTCCTAAAACCCACTACAGGACACTATTTAAAAGGATATTTTCAAAAATGTCTCCCCCCCTAGTTTTGCTGGGTCACAGGAAAAATTATAGGTTTTAACTAGGGGCTTAGCCCCCCCAAAAGTGGGAACCTAGATTCGCCCCTGGATATGTTGAGTCAGTAGTGATACGTTGTGTCTGGTGGGACTGAAGTGATGTGGACACGTATTTGAGACGTACGTATAAGACAGAGTGGACCAGGCTGAGAGAATTTGTGGAGTTGAATTTGTCAAAAGGCCAGATGAAATTGGCGGACGTCCTTCTGCGTTAAACTCAATATTTACTTTTGTGGCTAAGGGATGCCATGGACCTGCAGCTCTGATTGAGTTTCTCTGTCTCTGTGTCTGGGCAGAGAGAAATATGGAAAAATGGGTGCCCTTGTCCAGTCAGGCATGGCTAGTTGTACATTTCTTTTCAAGCCCTTGTCTCCTAACCTTCACATAATCTTGCATCCCATCACTGACAGTACTGGCTGTCATGGTGTGCTCTACTATGGGAGGTCAGTCTGAACATAGATTATACGGGTGAATGTTCAATTGTACGAAATGATTAGTTCCCTCCAATCCATGTATCTCAGGGTGGGGGCTGGAGGTTAGACAGAGGTCACCAAGACCAGCAGAGGCACCGACAAGGGCTGCCCAGTGGGGAATGTACCGTAGGTGAGCCTCTTGCAACATGCAACCCTGTTTCCTTTGCTGTATCCAAATACCCCATCAAAAACCACCTGCGCAGATGTTATGGGACATCAACAGGATCCCTCCTACTGATTAGTAGATGAGTTCCTCTATCGTCGCTACTTAAACCCCCTCAACACACACACACACAGACACAGACAAACACATGCACATGCTCGACAATGGAAGGAGAGATGAGGATAAATCATCACGGCTGATATGACAAGTTCCGTCTGCATGGATGTGTCTCTCTGTGCGTTGACAGTGCCATATGCCTGGGAGACAGGGGGGCGGAGAGACCCGGAGGAAGATCGTTGGCGCAGGGGTGACATGACAGCCTGGATACTGTGGATGAAAAATAAAAAATAAAAACGCTCACCCTCTTTGGCTGTCACTCACAGTTGCGCGCCTCAGCCGTTCACACAGCTCTGGGGGTGACGGAGGAGGGAGGGGGTGCTCACGCTCCATGCAAGGAAGGATTGAGAGATGGCCTGGGAGACTTGTATTCCCTCCAGAACAAAGACCACCCTCATAAGCACACGCACGCACGCACACACACACAAGGCAAGGACACATTCTGTGTCTGGGGGATTTATATCTAAGATAAGTAGTACAAACACCAAAAAGGTTATGCTGCGACAGATTCCATTTCAAGCAGTGATGTATTCTACTGGAGGAATCATGAAGTTGTGTTGGTCAAGTACATTTTGGAAGAGAACTGAAAGGAACCAACCATTAACTTGTTACATTTCTGAGTGAGTATGCTGCCACTATAATAGTATGCTTCTTAAACAGTACCTGAATAGAATGGAAGTTACATGAGTCAATCCTGCTTGGTTTGGTATATGGTAATGTCGATTTACCAACCATTTATTTCCAAAGTGTTGGTTTGAATTGCTTTCCTTAATAAGAGCAGTCCATTCAGCATTCCCATATCATGAGGGGTTCTATGAACATTCAAATGAATCCAAAATATCCATAAGAGGCCAAAATATTTCTTGAGCATATTACCCTAAATGAGACACTACACATTCTGCAAAATCCCTCGAAAGGTTGCTCAGCAGAAGACCAGTGTGCAGTGGGTGAGACGATCACCTCGCCTCCTCTAATGGGAGCTTAATTATTAATTCCAATACGAGTTTGACACAGAGTGATTGATCTGCGGAGCGGATCTGTTCTCCGGCACTAAGGCAGGCAGTCCTAATCATTCACACTGAATGTATTAATTATGACAGGGCACAGCCAGTGCTGCAATGCAGATGAGAGCCAAGGAGCTGATTGGAAGTGAAAGTACTCCAACGATGGCTATAAAATCAGCTTTTGTTTTACAGCGAAGCAGTACAGAGGCAGTAAAAAGCTGGACTTGTTTTCAAAGCACCAGTGAGTGGAGTCACGGCAACAAAGGCATCTGCTTTCTACACAACCTTCAGCACACTGGTGGGCTTTACAAGGAGCACATTTAATATGATGTGGAACGTGTATGGTCCTTCCTTGGCACAAATGCACATTAAACATTGTATTACATTTACTGTATACAGAAAAATTAGAACATCATTCGATTATGCTTTTTTAAATTAGGCTTCTGGCACATCGAAATGTTACTTTTGACGAAAATGCAACAACAAGAGTCCAGCTTAGTCAGGAGTCTGTTTAATGGGATTGTTAAACATTGTACTAAAGAGAAATTGTCAGAGTTCCAAGGGTGATATTTGGAATGTTTCCAAGCCACAGTGTGTACTGCTTGTCCCATGAGTTTTGTTCTAATTCAAACTTTGCCACAAATCTGTAGTGCAAAAAGTAACACACCCGTGTACAAGAAACATTGAACGTACTAGTTCTCTCTCTGCAAAATGAGAAAATTAGTTTGTACTGAACACGTATCGAGTCTAAGGCTGAATCCAAGACAATGGCCAGCTATTCCGGCAATGTGTAAGATGGTTGCTGTTTGGATGCAAAACATGTTGAAATGTGTCGAAATACACACATTTCTTTACACTCTTGTGCAGTACATAGAACGGAGACAATATTATGCTTCTTAAATATTGCATGGTTTTCACTAACTGGTTGGGGTATGCTATAACCCAGGCAATTAGAAAAGGTTTTTGACCTTGGTCTGGTTATAATTATTGAGTGACTTGGTTGTTTAATCTTATAGGTTGCTATAAAAATGTGGATCATATATTCTGACCAATTTATTCAATATAATGTATGGGAACAAACTACAAATAAATATTCAATACTCAATTTTCACCCTATGACAAGAAACATCTTACAACTAATTTGAAAACGAGCACTTTGATCACAAACCAAACTGTCTAAAACTCTTATCTGATGCCACCAGCTGCCCCAACTGGGACGTGCATCTTAAAAATAACATTTTGTTTCATCTTATATTATTTATCTATTGTTGGAATTGATTTGATTTCTATGGGTGTATGTGAAGCCCTCAGTGACATGCTTGCACGTAAAAGGGCTATACAAATACATTTGATTTGATGTGTAAACATTTCTCTCGTCTCAATTAAAATGTTAGACACACAAATGACTTTGAGGTTAGCACAAAGCTCCCATCCTCTTTTTTGCCTTCGAATGACTTAAGCTGATGAAATGTACAAGTTAACAGAATGGATGAACAATTTTACTAGCCGATTAGACTAATGTCATTTTAATTATCCTCCAGGCTCTTTTGTTAAGGCAGCAGACTGGTGTCTCTGACTGTCTCAGGTGGTGGAGCAACCTTGCCATCTCAGCTATCAGCTCATTGGTTGTAGATAAACTGTGTAGAACAATTTGTAATAATATGGTGTTAGCTGTGTCAAGGTTGTGGGTTCAAGTCCCGCAGGTGCTCTCAATCCTGAGTACTCAATCCCATGAAGGCATAGTGTACAATATGTCTTCTAGCAGCATTAACGGTGTCTTCAAAAGTATTTAAACCCTTTCACATTGCTTCCATTATATGGTCAAACGTTCAATTTAAATTCAATTAAATGTTTAAATTTAGCAAATTGCACATGTATTACAAAATGCTTTTACTGAACATATAAATGAGAATGTCATTTTCCTGAGTAGAGGTACATGTCTTTACAGGTGTGTGACTTCAAAATCCTAGCTAAGTCTCGTAGCTAAATATATATCAATTTGTACATAATGTGAAGATTGAAGGGGACCATTGTGTCCATTTTAATGTGGACCAAATTATGGGAAATTAATAATTTATCGAGAGACCATGAAGTTTACGATCAACTGAGTGTACATTCTATTTTCTGACAGTAGCAGAGCCATTGTATGCTCCAACGGTAGATCTCTGTGTGCATGCCAAGCAAGCTGCAACCTAGCGCCAGTTTCCCCATCTCTGTAAATGATTACACAGTGAGACGTCCCCGAAGAATGAAAACACAGCAGCTCAGGAGGACACATTTATTGTTGTGTATTAAACTTGATAAATAACTACTGTCTGGAATAGAGAGAGGAGAGCAGAGGAGAAGCCCTGGATAAGAACGCTAACATAGAGCTCCAAAATATCCAACAAATGTTCAATTTTTCATAAGGAGGGACGTCCCATGGTGATGTAGGCGACACACATAGATGCCTCCCTGAGTCACACTAATGGCTATTACACCAGGCACAGAGTAGTATCTTCCTCAATGGACATGTCACCCACCGAGCAGAGAGCACTACAGGATGTATCCACACAATTGGCATTTCCCAACGGACACAAACACCACGTCGTCCCCCTCTGCTCCCCATGAAGAGCACTCAAGCACAAAGGCATCGTCATGCCACTTATATCTCATGCCAAGTGAGAATAAGGTCATTTTCCAATCCCCTGGCTCTTTCTGTCTGCCTTCTGCGCAACACTGAAGCCACTTCTCACTGGCTCTATGTAATGACTTGGCCCAGGCTTTCTTAAGCCATCGATTCATAGTGTGGGCTCAAGTTTGACAGAGGAATCCACCGTATCCAGGTGCCATAGGCTTCCTTAGGTGGTTCTACTGAGGAATGCTTAAACTTTCTCTGATCTCCAAGATCCTCTGACAGCTTCACCACAATGATAGTTTCATGCCGATGGCTATCATCATGGAGGGCCACACCGGTGGTGTCAGCGAAAGGCCATTTGGCCAGGAGTGTGCTTGAGATTTGGGGTTCCTTGATGGAAAACGGCCACTGGGGCTGTTCAATTGAAACAGCTCTAGAAATGTGACATTTTGTGAGAATTACTCTGAATTCAAGCTCAAGAGATCTTTTGAGATATATTTTGCCAGGAGAGAGGGTATTGAGGGATTAAATGCTCCCTCAAATAGAAATGTTGCCTTGCAGGTAGACATTGCCAGTTTTCTGAATATAATTTTCATACCGTAAAAGTAGAATACTTTAAAAATACATGCAAAATAATAATGCAAAATAATAATTGTTGGTTACTTATATGCAATTGGTTATCTAGTATGAACAAGGCGGGTTTCTCCAGCACAAGGCAGGTATCTCCAACTTACCAAGTTATCATTATTAAACAGATTAGAGATCATCCTTCTGTCTTATAAGAAAGCTAAGCTTGTTAAGATAGCAGCACAAAGACAAAATACAACGATCATGTTCCACCCCACCTGAACTTTATCTTCTTTTTAAGACAACATAAATGAATTCATCCTTTACATTACGCAGCCTGTCTGATTGATTCGTTCACAGAAAAGCAGAGGAACACTGGACACATCACGAGTGAAGGTCAAAGTTATGAACAGTTGATTAGCTTCTCCTGTCTCCAAGCCATCACTGCCATCACCTTATCACACAACACTTACGGATGTGTCAATTAGACTCTTGAACTTGTCAAGACATGTCATTGCAAATGTGTCATGTTATCGGCAGCACTGGCAGGTATGATTAACCTACTGTATGTCTACACAAGGTCATGAAAACAACATCACATGAAGTCTTACACAAACATTTCAATACAGATCTGGTTTAAACTATGCCTGATTGACCTAAATGGTTTCCTTCCACTGGGCCTTTCATTAGATGTTGTCCAATGTGTTACATTGCCTTTAACACATTACTTGCTTGATTTCAGTGTAACAAGGATACTGCAATGTAAAGCGTAGCCCATGTGAACAATACAACGCAACTTGCTCATATTGTAAACAGGAGCAAATATACAACTACAATCTGACAAATACCTTACTGACTCGAACTTGGAGTGGAGTACAGCTTCCCTCTAAATCATCCCAAAATATTGAACCTATTGAGATGGAGTTTCTATGTAAATCATTTCAGGAAGACGCTTCACTTTCCTCATTAAGCTTAATACATGACTCAGATATGCACTGGATGGGAGATAAAAATCTTGATGGCAGTTGACATTTTTTCTCAAGATATTGTCTCCTGACCACAGTGGAAATGTAGAGATCCTTAGTTGGCTCCTCATCTCGCTTTCAAATGAATCATATCTTTAACCACATCTATTGTGTGCCTCATTCCTAAATCATGCACCGAATGAAATTAAGAAGTGAACTAACATAAAAGGTAACCTCTGCTAACACACACACTCACAGATGACACATTTAATCAGTTGAACTAAGAAGAGCATGCCTTCATTATCGCATACGTTCAACTGCCACTGCTAATTGAGTTAGCTGTCTGGCTTTGCTGGTTGCATCTCAGAGAATGAAATGGTTTTAATGTAAATTGCCAGCTCATTGAATCATCACAGTTAACCCTAATTACCTTGGACAAAGGGTAATACATCACTTTGACTTGTATTACCTCACATGTACTGCAAGATTTTGTTTGAATACAGAGACTAACTAGACAGCTATGCTCTTTACCTAAGCACAGCTTCTTTCACTAATATAATCTAACATATCAAAAAGAGCTGCCATAGATTGGACTTGGTTCTACACTTTAAATTCAAAGTACTTAACACAGAGTCACATACAGTACATTTGCACATATAACAGTACACACATTCAGTCAAACACAATACATAATGTAGCCTACTGTAGTTGGGACTAGGTAGGGATCTGCGCTTGACACAATATTTGATTCATTAGTGGCATTGATTGACCAGAGAGGACATCATCGATTGGTTACTGTGAGTGCACTGCATTGATCCATACCTTACTTTTACCTGACCATATGTCCAGTACCAAGCCACTTCCCCCATCCATCTCAGTCATTTTTTTCCCCTCCCTCATGAATATGTAAAATACTGACGTAATGATCTAAGCATCCAAGGTTAGCTCCCTACAAGGACTGTTAATATCACCCGGAGGGTAAGAAGCTGCTTCCAGGAAGAAAATTAGTTCGCTTCAATTATCATGTTATGTTCAACCCATTATCGCTAAATACTGACATGGTAGGGTAATTAGAAATTAATCCTCCATTTTTCAAGCAAATGACCTTTGGACTCATCATGGTATTGTGCCTTGCTTTACAGCAGAAAAGAAATGGTATACTTTTAGGAAAAATGCAGAGCCACAACACAATTCCTGTCCGATGTCCATGGCAGGCGTGGACCTTGACAGGCCCACGCCCCTTTTGTTTTCCCTTGTGTTTACCTGGTCCTTCCCAAGTGCTCCGTGCCTTTCTGGTGTTTACCTGGTCCTTCCCCAGTGCTCCCTGCCTTTCTGGTGTTTACCTGGTCCTTCTCCAGTGCTCCCTGCCTGTCTGGTGTTTACCTGGTCCTTCTCCAGTGCTCCCTGCCTGTCTGGTGTTTACCTGGTCCTTCTCCAGTGCTCCCTGCCTGTCTGGTGTTTACCTGGTCCTTCTCCAGTGCTCCCTGCCTGTCTGGTGTTTACCTGGTCCTTCTCCAGTGCTCCCTGCCTGTCTGGTGTTTACCTGGTCCTTCTCCAGTGCTCCCTGCCTGTCTGGTGTTTACCTGGTCCTTCTCCAGTGCTCCCTGCCTGTCTGGTGTTTACCTGGTCCTTCTCCAGTGCTCCCTGCCTGTCTGGTGTTTACCTGGTCCTTCCCCAGTGCTCCCTGCCTTTCTGGTGTTTACCTGGTCCTTCCCCAGTGCTCCCTGCCTTTCGGGTGTTTACCTGGTCCTTCTCCAGTGCTCCCTGCCTGTCTGGTGTTTACCTGGTCCTTCTCCAGTGCTGCCTGCCTGTCTGGTGTTTACCTGGTCCTTCTCCAGTGCTCCCTGCCTGTCTGGTGTTTACCTGGTCCTTCTCCAGTGCTCCCTGCCTGTCTGGTGTTTACCTGGTCCTTCTCCAGTGCTCCCTGCCTGTCTGGTGTTTACCTGGTCCTTCTCCAGTGCTCCCTGCCTGTCTGGTGTTTACCTGGTCCTTCTCCAGTGCTCCCTGCCTGTCTGGTGTTTACCTGGTCCTTCTCCAGTGCTCCCTGCCTCTCTGGTGTCTGTCTCTGTACCTGTCTCCCCTGGTTCTTAGCTCCCTGCTCCCCTTTGTCTCATTGTTACTCCGATTGCTTGTGTTCATGCGTGTTGGACCTTTTCCCACGTGTTACCGCCCATACTTGTTTCCCCTGTTTTTGGATGGTTTTGGAACCGTGTACCTTGGTGGCTGAGTTTAGTATTTTTTTTTGTTAGTTTGCACATTTACGTTATTTGATCCTGTCTGCCTGCCTCTCTTGCATTCAGGTCCAGTGCTCTACAGCTGACAGAACAACGACGTATCTACGCTGCAAAACTCCACTTGTTAAAGCTAATTGGCGTTACAGAACAAATTTGATACAAAAAATATAAATTGTTTTATGGCCAGTGATGTGCACAGGACAGTTGTAATACACATGGCTGTCCCAAAACATCTGATAGGATTTTAAAGATACTTAGAGTATCTTCAGGATACAAAGTTGACCCGCCGACAGCCTTTGGACAGCAGGAATTTCTTCATTGCTGTGTTGGAGCTGAATGAAAGCAGGATATCATATTATCTCGTATATCCCTATTGGGGCACCAGACATCCAAAAGTCATCCTTCTGTCCACTAAGATGACATGTTGTTATTGAAACAGCCTGGCTGACAGTTGTAGTCGAGTGACAGGCCGTCACTGGAATGACATGTGCTGTGACAGGCGCCTGGAGAAGGAAGGCAAAGGGAGCAAGTCTCAGCTTTGGCCTTTTGGCACCTCAGCATGTTTATTACCTCTCTGAAGTACATTCTCTTTGAATGCACAAGACAATGTTTCACATGAAGCAGGAGTCTCTGCCTGGAGGCCTATACCTATTATTGCCTAAAGAATTGCCTTCAAGCTCAGTGACAATTGCTGCAGTTATCACTGAAGGAAGTTCTCTATTCCCAATAGGCACTTCCTGTTGGTTGTTGGGTCGCAAACTAATTCAATTTATAAATCAAATTGACATTTTTATTTGAAATTCAGGTATGTTTTTGCAGATCAAGTTACAGGCTTTGCCCTTTGAACCGAAAGTACCCCCACAGCAAAACCAGGATAACCGCTAGCCTGTGTGTTGATAACTTCAGCTGCCTGTGCATCTCCCTTTATCTCATTCCCACTGCAGCACAATCGGAGCAGCACAGCACACCAGATATAATGGTGGAAATCAAAGGGAGAGACACATTTGTCACTTGACCCGAACAGCAGCTCAGTTATAAGAAAGCCATTGAAGCAGCACACCTGCAGTATCGCTGAGGCTCAGACTGGTAAACAATGTCAGAGAAACTGAGTAATGGAAGACATTACGTCTCGAGGTGGAATTTCACAGCAAAGCACTCCTCGCATTTGTTTCCAGTTATGTTCCCTATTAAATGTCCTAACTAGGAGTGGATTGTTTTTAATTGGATGGAACACACCATGCTCAATGTTGCTTTTAAAATTTATGTTTAGAATTAACAATAGATTTAATTCCAAACTTCCTGGAACACCCATTACATGAAAATCTATTAGAATCAAACTGTTAAAAGAGCCAAGAAGGAACCTTCAGCATGATTGTTTTGTGTTAGTACTTAGTATTTCACACTTTTGGTGATATAATAATCAGTGTATAATTACCAGGAAAGGATATGTAACAATCCAATAATTCTTGGCATGGCACCATTGGGACTGCGAAGAAGACACTAAGCGAGAAAAAAAAAACTGTGTTGAATTGAAAAAACCTCTTTCATTTGAAATGTGATAAAAGTAATGTCATTGCAGTGTTATCCAGAACTGTTTGTGCAAGATTTACATCACAATGTGATCCTAAGTAGGATATGACAGGTACTTCTTTTTTTTTTTTTTTACACTTGCCATTCTTCAGTTAATCCTTCATCATTACACATCACAACTATTGAGCTGAAAACTCTGGACTCTAACTGCCCTCTGGGAGCCTATAAGCACATGCTGACCATGTGAAATGTGTAAACTACCCCAATCCAAGAGTGTATGTCAAAATCTAATTAATGTATTCAAATCTAATCAACATCAATAAATCAAAGATCTAACAACCTGCTGGTGGACCGAACTGGCGGTCAAGTGGTCAGCCTTACACGTCATCCCAACGGTGGATAATTGGCTCAGAGAAGAAGCGAGATGCTTGGGTAACATTTACATACAGGATCAATAATGTGTATACCTGTACATTCTGCCTAGTACCCTCTCAGCTATTTGAAATTCAAATGTACGTTTTGGAGATTCAAGAGAGCCTGCGTTAAAACCACAGACTGATGCTCAGTCTCTCTCACACACACAAATATACAGAATACAAACGCATATACAAAAGTACAAACACACACACACACACACTGCAGCCTTCTCGGCTCAGGCAGTGTAACCCTGTAAGACCCTGTTAATGGGGAGTGTGCTGGGCATTTGACAGTCGTGTGGTACACAGTACCAAAACAGATGGGCAGGCTAATTGGCTTTGTGCTAGCAGCTTGGTTGCGCCTGCTCCTCAGTGGACGTGTGTTGGTGTGGAGAGGGAATAGAATGCAGTTCTGTTGTGCCGGCTTGACGCGATGTAACAGTGTGATGATGGGGCTCTGTCCTCACAATGACCACACAGCACGGCTGATGGGCCTACGGCTAGCTTGGTTTTGTTGAGAGGGAAGCTAGTTCAAACACATGCAAACACTCAAACTGACCAACCTGCAGACAAGCATGCAGCATGTCTTTCGCTCTCACACACACATACACACATACACACACACACACACAAACTGGCCAGGCCGCAGGGGTGTTGCTGGTGCCAACTGTTTCCTAATTAGACAGTTGACATCTTGCTTGCTTCTCCAAGTCGAGGTTAGTTCTCTATGTAATTGTCATGCATATTTATGGAGTTTAGCTGGATTACCATTGGTGCTGAGATACTGCAGCTTTAACATCGAACAATATCCTGAGTAAATGCTAGAAGTAGGCAATGACAATGGCCTTACCCTCAGCTTTGAATTTGTTGACCTTTCACTTATCAGAAAACAAGGAAACGTACAGCGAATGGAGCGGTATTAATTCAGCTTCTCCTGGGAATAATCCGTGGGCAATATTGAACCCTTTTATAGGTTCATGTCTGTAATGTTTTCGATTAGTGAGGTAGGTCAACTTTTCGGATGTGGCCGTGCCCCAAGTCCATTTAATGAGAATTCCTATCTTGTCGCATAGTGAACTGTGCGTGAGTGGCCTCCATCCCTTATTTAAAGCCCATGTGGTACAACTTAATCCATGCTCTTATCACTCTTATTCTCCTTTAGCCACTATGTGACTAGATGGCTCCTGGGTTTGGTGTTCAGTATTCAACTTGGTTGTCACAGGGAAAAATAATAAGCCTTTCTCTGGCACTAACCTTTTTCCATGTCTTCCACTGCATGTTTAATGAGTTATTAATTTCCATTTCATTAAGAACTTTTTGTACACAACTTAAAGTTGGTACTGGATAGCATTATCATTGTTATAAGCTTTGTTCAAAGTTAAGTTCTTACTTTCCTACTTTTCTAATTCTCTCATTCTCCTTCTCTCCTTCTCTTCTCTCCTTCTCTCCCTCTCTCTCAGTGACAGCTATAACTGAGGACAAGGGTTGTGAACATAATATAATCAAAAAAAGTGTCTGAAAGGAGGCGCAAATTGACAGAATATAATTGTTCTGCATCAAACTAGATCCTAAAGAATGATTAAACCAATAAGTCAATAGAAATTACATTTAAATAATTCAAAGAATGAACTGGATGAGTATATGAATGTCTGGGTACAAGAGCCATGATGATTATGGTTGGGGAACCAAGGTTAGCTATGATAAGAATATAGTTAATCAGGAATGGATTAGCGTGAGAGACAAGCATTTAAACAGGCATGCAGTAGGCATGAAAAATAAATGTTCTGTATTCTATTGAAAAACTAATACCACTAGACACAAATACATGCACTGGGCATGTCAATTCTCTGATATCTGGTCTGATTTCACACCATCCTGGGAACTCATTTCCAGTGATGGAAACTGTATAACAGGTTGGATAAATTGGCCCTGTGGTGCAATTTGACTGTAGCTAAATCACAATGTGGAAATGTAATCTAAAGTGTGATTGCTAATTCATCCCTATGGCCACTGGAGACCTCTGTGGTAAGCATAATACGATGTGAATAGCCTTACTATTTCTGATGTGAAGATAGTGCTCCACACTATGTTAAAAGTGTTAATAAAGTGTTATTTACAATCATGGGCTACCAATGCCACATTCATCCTATGTCATTTGTTTCTTTGTGTTGCACTGAAAAACTGCACCCCCCCCCCCACACACACACACACAAAATAAATAATAGTGCAACAGCTATACATTTCCATAATCATGAACAATACACAAAGATTGAATTGTCCCAAAAATATATGCACTTTTGATGTGTGGGTGAGGGGTGCAGGTGGCGCCCTAGATGACCGGCTCATGCCCAGAAACCCCCTTGGGTTTATTCAATGTGGTTAACCGAAACGTATTTATGACAGTATTCTGCTTGCCTTCTCTTCGCAGTGGCTCTTCTCAGTGGAACCACAGGCAAGACAGCATGCATTTAGCACTTGTGTTGACAGCAACAGATGGAAATGTACCCCTGGGTGGCACATGAAGTAGCTTGACAACGATGGACATTTTGGGCAAATTCCCACACGAAGAGTGGTGATAGCTACAGATTGCATGTAGCGTGCATGTAGAACAAAGTGACTCAGGGGAGGGTGAAACGCTAAATGCATCTGAATCCTATGTTAAGAATAGGAGGAAGAGTACACAGAAAGACCTTGCTGGGTCAAATGAACAGCAAACACACAGTGGTTAATTGCATAGTATGATGATACTATAAAATAGGGTAATCTGAAGGTCGCCAGTTCGATTCCCGGCCGAGCCAAATTACGTTGTGTCCTTGGGCAAGGCACTTCACCCTACTTGCCTCAGGGGGAATGTCTCTGTACTTACTGTAAGTCGCTCTGGATAAGAGCGTCTGCTAAAATGACTAAATGTATGATGTAAAAAACTAGACCATTAGTGAAGTCACAAAGACACTTCCAGAGGCTAGTTGGTACACAAACTGCCCTCTCTCACTCCCTGTCTCTCTCTTTTATTACTCTTCCTTTTCAGTGCCCCCCCCCATACACACACACACACTACCCCCTCTGACTCACTCACTGTCACTCTAACCCTCGCTCCCTCCCCTCCCTCTCTGAGTTGTAATTAAAAAGCAGTGAGCTGAAGTGGAGGTGTTGAGACGCAGGCAACAGAGAACACAATCCTCTCTTCATTACCCCGGTGTGGTGCAGTGGTGAGGCTCACTGAGAGTCAACAGCCCTGGAGGAATGAGACGGGAGACGGCATCTCCCTGTGGACGCTTGCACACCCACACACACACACGGGCATGGATGTACACACTCTTTCTTTCTCTCTCTCTATCGTGCCCTCTCTCTTTCTCTCACCCTCTCTCTTGTCGAACGGTATCAACAAAAACAATTATAATGACTCTCTCTGAGAATGACCATGTGCGATACACACAGGGAATCCTAATGATGAATTAGGATGACGGAGTAGTCTTCTTGACAGTGCTTATGACAAAACATCACCAGCAAAATGCACTGTTTAGACCTTAAGCGAGGCCCATGTGCCAGGTCGCGGTGTTGTACTGTTAATATCTCACATCCAAGCGAAGAAAGGCTGAAAACAAGGCAACCAAACAAAAAGTGAATGTCCTTGCAGGCTGAACAAGCTACCGGACAGAGACGTTTAGGAAGGGAAAACTGCACAGTGCATGAGGGGAATTTACGACTTCTCACCACTCTCCTCTTCAACGCATGCTGCAAAACACTCATTCCCACGCACACACACACACAGTCCGAGGTGAGACAGTACCCAGTAATTGCATAAAAGGCTTTTCGGACCACCAACAATCAGCTCCGTGGAGTTCTCCAGACAGACGCCCCTAGAGCAGGAGGCTGACAGACGAAGAAGACATGTAGGTGTAATGGATGTTGGTGATGGGGGTGGTGGGTGGTAGTGGGTGGCGGGGGAAGGGGTGAGGGTCGGGGGGTGAGAAAGGGCAGAGAGGCGTGATGGCAAAGAGCAGGGGGAGCATGGACAGTTAATGAGAAGGGCGGCGGGGCGCAGAGACACCCAGACGGGTCAGGGAGGGAAAGGGCCAGTAAGGGTGCTCGGTGCTGATGAGGCAGAAGAGGGCTGAGATAGGTGAGTGGATGACTCCGGTGAGCCAGGATATGTCTGCCTATCGCGGCACTGCCAGAGTGGCACATTAGGGCAAGGGGTTCATCACTGACAGTTACTACAGCCCCTGCAGACCAAAGGAACTCAAAAGTTCCCAAGATTTGTAACATTAAGACAAAAAAATGAGAAGAGATGAACCAGTGTAAATGGGTACTTTAAGTTAAAGGTTATGTGCGTCAGTATAGTTAAACCCACCTGCACATTTGATAATGCTTTACTTCTCTTAGTTTTTTTTATGTGTCTTTGTGTTCAAACGTTCATTGTATGATTAGTTGTATTTTAATGACCTTTATTGAAATTGTTTTTTTTACGAGAGAGGAAGAAAGAGGAGAGGAAAAGAGAGAGAAGGCTAGAGATTGAGAGTCACTTTCACTTATTATGCAAAGTATATATTCCACTTTGGATATTCACACACAATCATGTATAGGTCCACTCTGTTTAGTGATAATTAGTGCTGATTAAGATGAGCAGTCGATCACTATCAATGAATGTCCACGTGATTCTCCGCGCTGCCTCGCAGGCGACAGAGACAGTGTACGCGAGGAAGAAGAAAAAGAAAGAACTCTCCACGGATTGTTTCTGTCATTGTTATGTTTACGTATTTTGGGTGTTTTGAACATGTTCATGTTTAATCGTTGACCCATTTCTGGATTAATGTATATTATCTTCAGTTGATATATTCAATTGAGTATAGAAAGCAGAAGGGTATAAGCAGTTTTACTCTCACTGAACATATGCTTTGTAGCGAACCACTTCCTGTACTGTACAAGGCAGCCTTTAGTGTAGGTACAGTTTGATGATCAATGTATTATTATGAAGAAACATCTGAGACACCATTTCATATAAAGAGTTGCCATATTGTTGGCTATATTCCCAGATTTAGCTCGTTTCTAGCTTTAATATGTCTGTTTAACATAAACTATGTGTAATTTTAAGAAAAAGATATGAAGAAAAAAAAAATACTGGCTTACAAGATTTTTTACATTTTGCTCAAGCAATAAATTATAGCAAGGCATTTAGAATGGTGTCTTGCTGCCTTGTTTAACCACAACTGCCTTCAGAAAATGGATCTGAGAACTGCACCATGACCTCTTTAATCCTTCTCCAGGAGGAAAGGAACCTGGAAGAATGTCCGGTTATTTTCAACCTTGTGCAGAAAGAAAAGGACAAGATGGCCTGAATATGACTGTTGGGTCAGCTTGTGACATATTTAACTCAGCAACAAGACAACCTGTACTCACATCAATCTACCTGCCCTCCTAACCCCTTTGCCTCCTTACCAGTGGCAACACACCGACATATTCAGCCAAAGGAAAGTGTCACCCCCAAGGTTAGACAAGCGACAACTGAAAGGATGCTCTTCGTGTAAACCCAAAAAGCCATTGAACGATGAACCTACAGTGCATATATTGTTGTTAAAAAGCAATCAAAGTCAGCCAAATGATATAAAAAACAAAACTATTGTATTATATTCATATTGGCACAACCAACCATCCACCTCACCCCAGATGCAATGCCTTTCCTTGCAACAATACTTCCATTCTCACCAAACAAGGAGGAATCAGATATGCATATGAGACAGGATTCATTAGTTTGTTTATAGTCCTCGACAACAAAGCCAAAAGCAATGGTCCCAAAAATACTCCCACGAAGATATTTCCGGCAGGGGCTGGCACATTAGCATTACAAAGGAGGCAGGATGGAGAGATGGTGGTGGTGAGAAGGGAGAGTCAGTAGGACGTTAGCCAATCTAGTTCCTCCGTGAAAGGAAACGGGACTCAAACAAAGGGTTCTGACACCGAGAGAGAAAGATACGAGAGAGTGAGAAGAAGAAAAAAAAAAGCAATGAGAGAGAGGGAGAGAGAGAGGGATGGAGGGAGGAAAGGACTGTGCACCTCGGATATGAGACAAGTCGACAGAGGGAAAAGGTCAAACCCATTAGCCAATCCCAATGGCTGTCGGAGGTGGATGGACTTGACCTCGGCTGTGTAAGGACCAGAGGACTGTTAGAAAACACCATAATATAGGTCAGAATCCCCAAAACCGACCTATGTACCTATGAAAATATGCTCTGTCTTTTAACACAATACTAAGCTGTTTGGTCCATGAACAGTACAGCAAGTCTTCATTTAAGTTTGATCCTACATGTAATTTTAACAATATGGTCACTCATTTGGTACAAACATTAAGTACAAATACTTTGTTACTGTATTTAAATAGATTTTTCTGGTATCAGTACTTTACTTTCTGACACTTTACTTTCAATCCATACTTTTTTTACACACACGTACTTTATACTTCTTGCATTCTCAAGCCAGGCTCTTTACTTCCTGGCTATCAAGCATAACAAACTTAAGCCAGTCAAGTTAAGTTAAGTCATGTTTATTTAGTCTATGAAAGAACAAAGCACAAGGCAACAAGAATAGTATTTCTCGCCCCAAAATATATTTTCGAAAAAAAGATTTGAAAACTAAGTTTTGAAAGGTTTAAAAAATATATGTTTTAAAAAGTTACGTTATGGATGAGACAGAGGGAGTTAGCAATGTCGACATGACTGATAATAGATACATTCCTGATCACACGTGGCCATATATGAGGGAGATGTTTTATATTGTCTGCGTCAAAAAAGGATTTCTAGCAAATGCGCTGCTGCGTGTCTATAGTGTCTTTTTGTATTATGTGAGGTTACCAGCCTGATAATAAAACAGGTAGTAGTAATGGCTACTTTTTTTTTAAGTATATGTCAGAGCCAACACTTCTTCATTTTAACTTGAGTGAAAAAGTGTAATCAGTACTTCCAATTTTACAATAGTCTTTTTAAACATGAGTATCTGTACTTCTACTTGATGTGTGTACTCTTGCCATCTCTGACCGTCTCTAATTCAGAATGTACGATGCATAATATACATTGTTTTGTCTTGCTTTAATTAGTAAAAGTGACAAATTGATTGTTTGATTAAAACTCGATTGGTATGCACAATCAGTCTGACAGTTCAGAGGAATGGTATGTGTGTGGAAAGAGAGATAGCGATATTTTTTATATTAAGAATTTAATAAGAGGAGACTAATTGGTCTCTAGGCGAAAATTCTCTGGTCAGAATGTTTTTAGAACTTGTAAACTGAATTTGAATCACTGAACTCAAACATGTTCAATAATTTTTATTGTATTTGAAAGATTTGAAGATATATAGCGGTGTCATCCACCATCTCAAGCAATTAGGGTATCCCTTAATGTCATTTTAATATGGCTGACATCAGTTAACATTACAAGAATCATTTTTCATTCAGATCAGACCTTGAAAGCAGCACATCTGGTGAAGAAGTCTCAGGTGGAGAGAGAGAGAGAAAGAGAGATATCGACAGAG
The DNA here is from genome assembly GCF_021917145.1 of Hypomesus transpacificus. Classification (NCBI taxonomy): domain Eukaryota; kingdom Metazoa; phylum Chordata; class Actinopteri; order Osmeriformes; family Osmeridae; genus Hypomesus; species Hypomesus transpacificus. The sequence continues at coordinate 4,709,282 of NC_061060.1, forward strand.
AGAGACAGAGAGAGAGAGCGAGAGTCAGAGGCAAAGTGTGTCGGTGTAGGCATGTGTGTATGCACTGTATGTGGCGCTTCTGCTTCGCTGGTTTATATGGTCTGCCTGAATGCTTTCCACTTTGGAAAGTTTCATTGATGGACACTGATCGAATGGGGGATAATACAACAGTCTATATGTATATGGACAGCCACAATAGGGGGAGCACCATTGTGTTGGGATGCTGTCCTCTAAACAACCACAGCCAAGGAGGAAAAACTCTGGGCCCCTTTACACTGTTCTAGAGTACGGACCCCTCACGGCACCTCTTTATGAACTTTTGTAACATCCCTTTTTATAAGGCTTTTCATCCCTCTATCAATTTGATTTCCTCGTCACAAGACCCCAAAATAATAAAGAGGTATATATATAAAATCAAATCAAACAGATCTGTTGTTCCTCAGGAGAGCACGGCCGGATGTGTGACTGTACTGAGGCGGAGGAGGTCAGGCTGCAAGATAGATTATCCAGACATGCAGCTAAGTGGGGAGAGGACAACCAGCCACCAGGGAGCAACATGGAGAGAGGCCGGCTCAGGCTGCTGGTGAGTCAGAAAACAGCGACACTGCGGAGGGAAGGAGGCCTCCGACTGGGAGAGGGGTGGACTGGAAAGAGTGCCGTGGAAACGCAATCTTTCACTCACTCACCTCATCTTCTAAATCCAGTGGATGCTGCAAATGTTTTTTGCATCACTGTTATTCTTAACCCCCCCCCCCACCTCTGAGCGTGAATTCCGACCATAGAGTTGGCATAGCCAGTTTCCATGACGACACACTTCCTCTCTTGAAGCACGATGACATTGTAAAAGCCCGCTTCGGGGACTTATTAATTCTCGCAGCACTTAAGAGAGAGAGAGAGATGTATTATAGGAGAGGAAGGACACAATAGCGCAACTGTTCACATGAGGACGGCCTCGTAAGCTTGCATCGTGCACAAACTGGTCGGAGGCTGAGAGCAACTTGAATCAAGATGATGAAGGCTGCTTCGAAATGGAAGTGGACAGGAGTCTGAAAACATATCATTGGAAATATGATGGACCCACTAAGCACATGTTGATATTCTCACAGGTAGCGATGATTAGATTTACCACCCCTGGTACCCACACACACGCACATACCTCTACCATATGTTCCCACACCCATTCACTGTACGCATACAGGCAAACACAAACTGTACACATACTCGACACTTCCATTTCTGCACTGACAGAGAAAACTTAGCGGTGTGATATAAAACAGCTCTCACTCATTGAGCAGGCAAGGAGGAAAGTGTGGAGGCAATGATTGCTTCCCTCACTCCGGGCTACTTCCAGTTTCTTACACAACCTGGACTTTGCCAACAGTTCATTAAGGAATGCAGGCTTCCGGGAGAATGCATTTGATGATGTACACATGTATTACCATGGGTCAAGCCTGTACACATAAGTAGATGTGCATACACACACAATATATATACAAGTTGTAGCCTCAAAGCTCACCAGTAGAGTCAAAAGAAAACCAATATCTTTATTGACACCACACATAAAGCAGGTACTTCATAACTCCAGAGAGTTGTTTGAAAGAAAGAGACAGAGAGAAAAGGAAAGTGGATGAACATTACTTTTAACGTGATTTGTTCCCCCTGCGTGCGTGTTGACAGCTATTAACACACACCCACCAGCTTTGATGTGTGATGCAGCCAGATGCCACAGTGTTACAGAGACCAGTCTAACCCTAACAGACGTGGGGACAAGGGACAGTCGAGTCCCTTTTCCCCTTCCTGCTATGCCCTGATGTGAAAATGTACTGTCACAACCATTTGCCACCTAAAAGGACAATGTGTTGATGCCGTATGTTAGCTAACATGCGTAATAGCACCCAGATGACCTTTTCTCTCTTGGGTGTTTAGAGCTGTCATGTTCTCCGGACACTGTTTCCTTATTCGATAACGTCTTTTCTGATACAAACCATGCAGTTTACTTGCAGTTTTTTGCATTACATGTGCGCACACCAAAACAGACACACACACACAAACAGGCACACACACACACATACAGAAACAGGCACACACACACCCTGATAACCTGCTACCGAAGCAGACAGTTTATCCACACTCATCTTAAAATAAGTTGGCCATGTTGTCTTGGAAACAACCAGCACTGGATGGAAATAAATCATTAAATCAGGGAATGTCTTTGCTATAAAGATTAGAATCTATATAGCATAGCCTAGGCTATACATTGCAGGACATCTTGATTGTAAACCTAAAGCCGAATGCTAAAATGAGTCCACTGCCCTGATAAGAGGAGGTGCTGGTGTCCATGGTAACAGTGCTAGTGGAGGGCTTTTAAAGTGAGATTCATCATTAGCCCATTGCGGATGTCACGGCAACCAGCAAAAAAAAAACAACAAGTTTCTTAACGACACGCATTCTAAAAGTTCAGTTGAGGAGGAGAAGCACGCCAACAGTCTGAAGGGTGTGCGTATTTGTGAGCGCAATGGGCTTTTACAGTTCCACCCAACAAACTGAAACATGTCATTCAAGTAGCCACCGAGGCCCAGATCTAAACATGAGCGTATGTGAACATGGCGGAACAAACCGAGCGATTCCATTCCGATAACCACACAACCTCTGTCCTCGAAGTTCACTACAAGCAGCAGTTGAAAAGAAAATCATCTGTTGCCGGACAACTAGGAGAGAAACGAACAGTCCCCTGTGTGTTTATCTGTGACTAATACACAACCATGACCAGTGGTGTGCTTATCTGTGACTAATACACAACCATGACATTCTGAGACCAGGAGCACACACCCATCCTCCCTTCTCTCGCCCTGTAATCCTAACCTCGCCCCATCCCACCCCCCAATCCCACCCCCAGGGACTCATTGTTTGCTATTCAGGTGTCTCTCTGTCATCTTTGTGATCTGAAAAGGTCAACGCCAAGGTTATGCAGTGGTGAGTGGGTGTCGCAGCTGCTATAGAACTCTAGAAAAATCACAGAGAAGGTGTGGGGGGGTGGGGGGGGGGGGGGGGGGGGGGGGGGGGGAGAGAGTGGGGGAGGGAAGGGGGAGGAAGGTTAGGGGCGTGGGAGAGCCAAGGAGAGTAGGGTTGAGTGTGAAAGAGAAAGAGAAAGTGGGAGGAAGGCAGGGAGAGCAAGAAAGAGTGTTTTTACCTAAAGCACACCGCAGTCTGTTCTCTAATCAAAGTGCAGGACTGCCCCCTAGTGCTGCAACAGAGAATCCCAGTGTAAAGTCCCATTTTCCCTGAAAAAATAGTGGTTCCCATCAGTCCTATTTAGAAAATACTTATTGTTATCAAAAAATGGTTGATAATCAATGTTTAGTCAAAATATTGTATCTGTTGTTAGGCAAATACATTTGTTTGAAGCAACAGACACAGTTTGAAACAGTAATTATATAATCTTGTAAAAACAAAACCCTGGCCGATCCAGGCTGGGTGTGTAACATGTTGCTGAGAAAAGAAAAAATAAAGGAGCTTCCGGTGCCTTTGTCTTGTTGGGCTTCAACAGTTCTGTGTTAAAGCAGAATTTTAATGAGGTGTGATACAGTATATGTTTGATACATATTCACACGCACATGCACACAGGCACACAACTGCTTCTGCCTGCTTAGACTGACATTCAAGTCCTCGCCATCACACACACACATACACCACACACACAAAGCGTTGCATTACCAGTCACCACAGGGTGGCAGTGTAGCTACAGTATGTAATCACCAGTGCGTCTTTCCTGTTTTTTTCCCATGGCACTGCAGTCTAGCTCAGCTTCAGGACTTACCTCCAGCACTGCACCTGTCATACCCGAACCTTTGTAACTAAGTGCAGAGGCATGTTAATCAAAGGGAGAGAGGGAGTAGAGGAAAACAGCACACGTCAGGAAAACAACCAAACCTGTCCAAATGTTTTGTGCGACATTTGACACTCTGTCAAAGCTGGACTATTTGCGAGGAATCAACTGCCGTGTTGACTTTGGACTGAGGTGGTGTTTTGTTTGGGGGGGGGGGGGGGGGGGGGGGGGACTTGACAGTACAGAATAGAGGCGTACAAGCCTTCATTAAGGTACCAGAGAGAGTAGAGAGAGAGATGGAGAGGTTTTCCTCCTCCACAGAGATGGGGGAGGGGGGGTGGGGGGGGAACTTTCCTCTGAAAGGCTGGCATGGCGATAAAGAGGGCTGTTATGGGGGAGGTGGGTGGGGGATGGCGTAGGAGCGTGGAGGGCATGCTGGGGGCAGGCGGTGGGGGGGAGGGGGGTTCGGGGGTGGGGGGAGTACCTGTGCCTATGTCCCTGGGACAGAGGGGGGTTTGTTAGGGAGGCACTGGCCAGCTGGGGAGGGACAGAAGGGGCTCAGTGGAGGCCCAGGAAGTTGAGGCCTGAGAGAGGAGGGAAGGGCTAACGCACACATACACACACATACATACACACACACACACAGACTGGCTTAACCGTACACACAGGCTCTTACACACACTCATGCAGATACTCTTAAACATGCTCCCCCTTGCACACACACACTCAGGCTCGTATACACACTTCTGATGACACTCTCCCTGAGCAATCACACACACACACACACTTTTTGGACACATACACACTTATACACACAGACACACACTTGTGCACACACACTGAGAACTGCAGAGGTTCCATGGGAAGGTCATTATGGATGAGTGTTTATGAGAGGTTCCTGGGTACAGAGATAGATGCTGACCAACAATTAAGTGTGCCTCATTTGCCTGTGACTTTCTATCCTCTGGGGCAAGACCCCCTCTTTCACACTGTCTACACAACCTACACGGCCCTCCAAACAGCTGGGTCATCTATACTGGCGAGGCGTTTTGCATTGTGAAAGACCATTCTGTAATCAATTTTTCCGTTTTATCATCAAGGTTGCTGAAATGCCCTTCCCCAGGGCTGTAAATGGGCGCCTACATTAAATAATTTAGCGAGACTTTGTGGCCCCCGCGCTCATCCACAATTATCTAACTTGAATCATACACACTGTTTATCATACACTCATCAGTATGAAATATTCATTAGGCATGAATCTCAACTTACACACATAGAAAAAACATAATCAGTAATGAAATGATGCTGACGCTAATACAAAATAGATTTTGTTAGCAATCAAAAATAACATTGTGCAATGTTGTTTTTGTTTGTTATTGAACTGCAGGAAGTCACACCTTGTGTGAAACTTTTGTATCCCCAGACAGTCATGAAGACTGCGGCTGGCTTGCACATTCTTTTGTCATCTCTCCTCCTTTTATTCTTTTCTTCATCCTCCTCCCCATTCCAAAAAACATGTCTAAGGGATGTCAGATAGCAGTAATTTAGGGCTGGCTGTTTGAGCAACCAACTGAACTAACTGTCAAAACAAAAAAGGTCTCTCAGAAGTATCTAGCTTGATAGAAACTACAGTGGTGCACTATTTGCTGCAGAGTTTTGTCCTTAAACTTTGTAGTCAAAAGCCATGATTCATAAGCACTGTATATATGCTTTTTGGGGGGGATATTTATGCTTGTTGAAAAACAAAAAGATTCCCAAAGTACAAATATAATAATTGTATATATATATACATCATATATCATATAATCTAATATGATATTGTATGATATTCTAAAACCTATTTGGTTAGGAACTTTACTTATTTCATAATACTGATTTTATTATGAAACTTGCCATTGACGTACAATCTTTCGCTACTTTTTCAAATACCGTATACATGTTTACTGCAGTGTGTGTTCAAAGTTGCTTTAATGGTGCAATCATTCTGTCAATCTTTATACCGACAGGTTATGGGTTAGATGTTGTTGCTTTAAAAATAATACAGGCAGCATCATTTCTGTAAACCAACCTCCAGTTTGTACATAGCTAGGACAGAGTAAAATAAATAGTATATTTTGTATGATGTATTGAAATAATGTAATGAAATATGCATGTCACAGTGAAGGAGTTTTATTCTATAGTCTTCATATAATTCACTTCAAATAACAAGGTTGAAAAAGTATCCTATAACTGTTCCTTTAGTAAACATATTAAATGGTTCCCACAGACCCTAAAACCACACAAGGGTTCATTGTGATTTGTTTATTCCAAAAGTTTATAACTGCCTTCATCAAATCACAAAAGTTGAAAGTGTTGTCAGCAGGGTTATTTCTAAACTAATTTACATTAAAGTAATGAGCTTTCTAATGCATTCCGTAGGGCCCAAAGCATCGTAATGCTAATGCTAATAATGATGAAAGTGTTGAAGTACACACAACTTTGTAAGACATGCTCCACTGTGATCGAATCAGACAAGATGGCGCCTTAAAAAGGACTTCAGGGTTGGAAACCTCACTTTTTATAGTGCAGTCACGTCCAGTTAGCACAGAGGCCAAGATGCCTGCAAGTTGATAGCTGACAGGGCGACATGGCCAAAAACAGGGGGAGGAACTCTTGCGCTGTAACTATTCCCGCATTGTCAGAATATGCTCTGAACCCCTCTCCCCAAGATACCTGGCGTGTATGTGTGTGTGAGTGTGCGTAGGTAGGCATTGTCGTTCCATTGACAGCGGCAGGTCCATTTTGGAGTACACTGCGGTGAATCGCCATGATGAATCCCAGCGGGATTCGAGTCCCATTGTGTGTCTGCATGTGTGCAATTGTGCGTGCATGCAAGTGTGTGTTTGTGTGTATATGAAGCCCTGTGGAACACTGTTTCTCTTCTCTAGCCCTGTTCTTGGATTTAGAAGGAAACAAGCAAACCAACTAATGAACCAACTAACTAACCACTCAAGGGAGAAAAAATTCTCCAACCTCTTCTTAAAATGGAACAGTTCATTAGGGCAGCCCCATGCGCAATTATCCAATCTACTCTCACAGCTGTTATATAATTAAATAGACCTCCTCCCTGATTACAAAATAGAGCATCTCGTTATGTCATCTCTTCACCCTGCTTTGGGGTGAAAGAGTCTTTTTGGCCCTTAAAGTCTAATCAAAAGACCCTGCAGTCCCTTCCGACCGATTAGGGTACTGTAAATATGCCAGAAATTGCTTGCTTCTTACGTTTTTCATTTCAGACTGGAAGTATTATTAGAACATGGAGTAACTTAAAATAGTGACATCATCAGTGTGGTTTTGTCATTCGAAGGGCAGTTTGGTTTGAGTGTGAGGGTCTATTCAGCACTGGGCTGATGGCTAATGAACGTGTCAGGATGAAGAGAGAGTTCACATGGCACTCTGACACTCTGTTCCTGGCTTTAGAAAGGTCTGCCATTACCTCTCCTGTCTCTGTCTGTCTCTTCTCAGCACACTGTTTACCTCCATCCTTTTATCTCACAGTCTGTCTACCTCTCTCTTCCCTCGACCGTCTTTAGTCAGAGCCATGCTGTTACTGAGACCGACAAGCTCAGATAATGTCAAATTAAAGCACTTAAAGCTTCAATTTACATATTTTACCTTTTCGTTTATTGGACAAACCCCAACCAATCTAAAGGTATTTTCACCATCTCTGTGTAGTGTATTTACGATATACTTTGATACAGAGCTCTTTACAAAATGTGATATGTTCACTAAGTGTATATAAGCTTACATTATGCATACACTCGGTTGCATATTTAAATAATGTCTGAAAAAATGCTTAATTATTCATTAGAATATATTCTTATCATTAGAGTGGGTCAGCTAATGCCAAGACTATTTCTTATCAGTGGAAATAGGTGGTTTATTTCAGACACTGTATACACAAAGATACTCACACAAACACACATAGAATGATGTGTTACATCTGTGTTTCCCCTTTAGTGGAATGGTATTTGATATACTGTAGGTGTTAAAATAGCAAACGCTTTCCAGGATAAGCTGGAATGAGGTTAGTATGAGGGTTATGGTGAACTCAGTTGTTTGATTGGAAGCAAACAATTACTTGGAAATATCAAAATCAAACTAATTGTCTAGTGGAAGACAATAAAATGCTGGTTAGGAATGTGGGTTCGCATTGTAGGTGCCAAACATCACAGCAGGACTGTGTTGGCTTTACGCATACAATTGCGAATGGGCTCAAATAGACACACAGGGTACAGACTTGTACACCCATACACATACCCACACATACACAACAACAATGCTGAAAGGATAGACTGTGATTTTACAGACAGCATAGAAGTAGCTGAAATAGCTCTAGAACAGCAAAGTGATCTTTCTGAGATTTACCCTGCAGGAAGCTCACTCGTGGCCTGCTAACAAACAAAGCCAGATCGAAGACGCTATTTTCCTGCTCTGCACTCACTCATCACCCACTTCAGCATCAAAGGTTCCTGTTGAAGAGGGAAACAAGTTTGTTTTAAAATTAGCATTATTCTATATAAAATTTGGGGTCTCCAGAGTTGACTGACTAAATTGTGAGGGCTGCATAGTAAGTGCTCCAACATGAGTACAGGGCGAGAATTTGCTATGTAGTAAATTTGCTTATGTGAATTGGTGTGAATGATGCCTCCGGTGCCATACGTTTGGTTTACCATAGAGCTTGCTTACTTCTATAACAGCTCCGTGTCATTGTGTCCCAAGTATTTAAAAACAATGTTTTCTTAGTCTGTTAGTCTGTTAATAAGTCATAACATGTCACGGTATTGGAAGAAGCTACATGCCACAGGAAACTTATAACATCACCAACTGCAAAGTACCTCCATCATACCAGCTTCCATATCACACCAAACAAGAAACAACTGTCTATTTACTAACAGGAGTCTATGAGTGGAATATCAATGAAGTAAATGTGCGATAACAATAACCATCTATACCTTGTAACCACTGTTACTCCCTATTCTCCTACCACAGTATTTCACAACATATGCTATGCCGACTGAATACCTCTGACTCCAGAGCATCGTGGAAATCAATTGCACAGAGACAAAAAGCCAATTGCTCCCTCGGTCAAAAGACGCCTCGCCCCTTGCCATGTGAAACACCCCAAGGTTTTGGCCTCTTGAAACTGTGATTCCATTCCGACAGATTCAGTGTTTAACTTTGAATCTTTTCCCATACCCTTGAAACAAGAATTATACCTCGGGAGAGTTGTATGGATGGGCTTTGATCTGTAGAAAACTGCTTTGATTTGACTAATACAGCAAAGAAACGGGAATGACAGGGAGAGACTCTCTTGTGCTATTAACTGTCTCTCTTCTCCCCTCCACTGTTGTTTATGGCTTCCAATGACAAAATGTCAAGCTGAGAAAATAAGGTCCAAAGACATCTTGGTCATATTTTTAACCCAACAAATGTATATGTTTGTCACACCCATCCAATCACACCATGATTTATAAGTAAGGCTATTTTGAAGACTAATCAGATGCCTGATGACTTTATCACGTAATCATTATACCATTCCATGGTTACCAATGAGGCCTGATTTTTTTTCCAGCAGGGGGCGATCTAGCGTTAGACAGTGGGGGGAAAAAGGTAGAGAGAGCGCAGAGCGGGAGAGAGCGAGATAGAGAGCGAGAGAGAGAGCCAGAGAGAGAGAGCGAGAGAGAGGAACAGAGTGAGAGAGCGAGAGCGAGTGCGAGAGCGAGTGCGCGAGAGCGAGTGCGCGAGAGCAGGTGCGCGCGCGAGAGAGAGAGAGAGAGAGAGAGAGAGAGAGAGAGAGAGAGAAAGATGAGGGAGAGAAAAAAACGTCAACCACCCAAGGAGGATTTTGCTCGACCAGGATTCCTATCTATTTCAGCTTTGGCACACTTGAGAGATGTGGCAGACGGAAATACAAGCCAAAATTCATTTAGCGGGCTTAGCATGAAGAGTGGGTGAAGATGATCTGTGGCTTAGAGATGGGGCCCATCCCAACCCTCTGAGCACTCAGCATCCCCACACTTAATCCTACTGCACTTGCAAATCTCCTCATTGAAATTGGGAGATCCAATCCTCTTGTCTTGAATGGCAAGGGGAATGGGGCAAACGGAAGCCAAAATGGAGTCGTCGGTAACCAGTTCTCCAACTGATACAGTCATTTCCATTTGACTTTGACCCTTCTATTCCATAGTAATCTTGCAATACTTGGTACACAGTACTGTACCTGTCATACTTGTGTACGTCCAGGGTTAGGGTTGTATTGAGGCGCAGGTCAAGATGTCTTGAACAACTATAAAACTTAAAAACGGCTTTCGTATGTTTTCCTCAGTTGACCCTTAACCTGGTGTATCGATCACACCTCATCACAACTTCATTTTATTATTTGTTTGGTTAGTTCAAGCCGTCATTGTTCAAATCTCCTCCACTTGCACCATGCTCATTCTGTTTCATTCCAGTCCCCGTGGTTACCTGCACTGGACGTTGTATCACAAGGCTGGGACAAGACAGTGGAAAGACAATGTCCGTATTTGTGATTCGCTAGAGGTTCTATAGAGGTTATGATGACAATATGTTTACAGTAAAGGTAGTTGTCACGGCTGTCTAAGTGACACCCCACCTTGGCTTTGAATATCTAACATCTCACAGGCTTATTAATCAGCCCCCAACATGACTCTGAGAGGTGAGAATGAGCTGCCATCGCAAACAGGTTCTTCTAAAACCCACTGTGGTTTCAGAGTGTGTAGGGGGGAAGGATACAGAGTTGATTCACGGTGCTAACAAATAACTGGTCCTTTGAGTGTAAACTTGTCAGTGAGGTTGTAACACCCAAAAAAGATGTGATAAATACTTGCACTCACTTGACAGCAGTGACTGTGGCTGACAGCAATTAGTCTGAAAATCTCAGTTCATACTTAGGAGTCATGTTCAGGAGAGTTATGAAGAGGGCAATACTGGATTTGTTATTAAACTCAGCCAATTTACTTACTTTCAAAGTTTATCATGTATACGTTTAACGTATTCTTAACAATACGTTGATGAGGAAAGTAACATCTGGTTTCTACCAAGTAGACTTTAAAATACTAATTTAAATGTTAACAGTTATGGAACAATATCTTTCAGTTGACCTTGGCACAGCATTGTGCAGCAACAGCTTGCTCAACTAATAATAGCTGTTTGGTTTTCTCAGATAAAAACAGCTGTTTTGTTTTCTCAGATAAAAATAACTATGTTCACCAACAACAACTTTATTGTAATTTTTTATGTACCCAACAGGAACACACATGGGTTCAGTATAACCCTTATAACAATATAAGTTATTAAATGCATTTTCAACCATCTATTTGTAGCACATCCTTCGGGTCTGCGGACAGTGTTTGGGATTCAGCAATTCTTCTTTGTTGTTGAACCACCTTGTGTTCTACTACTGGACATTGCTGAGAGCAGGAGAGAGGTGTGCTTGTCTGGACTAGAAACTACGAAAATTATGTTGAAACCAAATAATGCAACAGTTTTTTGTACAAGATATTGGTTAATCCTATACTCTTACATCTTACTTAAAACATTTCTATGCTAAATCTAACTCAAATTGAAGACCTAAGCCAACCCGTCTCTGAATTGCACAATATGGGAAAGTTATTTGGCTTCACAATGCCTTTTTGAAGTGAAAAGATGATGTACAGTCTTAACGCTTTGGGCTGAGCGTCACGTCAATGTCATCATGTTGACATCTGGTCATTGACTGCAAAATGGAGGACATTACTGAGCTCTCTGTTTGTTCAGTATGTTTGCCTTCTAGAAGACATTCGTCTTTGTTCTGCATCTTTAATCAAGCCAGCCTATCTGTCACAAGACTACTGTGTCACATTGTTTAATGGCCTTCATGGAATATTGTTTACATACCGGCCTTCATGGAATATTTTTTACATACCAAGGAGTACATACCATTATGCAAATATAATTTGTGCATTCATGTGTTGCTCTTTAAGGTAATGTGTAGTATGTGGGAGTGAATGTATTGCAGTAAAGAAAAGCAGTGGCCATGGTGCTTTGGGTGCCAGGTATATGAACACTAAATACTGCAGGGTTTCCCGCAGAAAATGTGTTAGTCAAGGTGGTAGGGTGAGATTTGCTGATGGACAGGAGGGGGTTCTCCTCCAAATACAAAGTTCTCTAGAGAAGGGAGACTGCCATTTGAATGAAAGGGAGAAAACTGGCGGAGAAAACTGGCGGAGAAAACTGGCGGAGAAAACTGGCGGAAACACAGCGAATATTGCTAATAAAAATATTTAAAAAACAACGTAGTCAAGGCGGCAGGCGTGTGTTGTTCAGGCAGCCGCCTTAACTGCAAAGTGCTGCGGAAAACCCTGTACTGATATTAAAACCAGGAGTCAGATGGCTGAGCGGTGAGGGAGACGGGCTAGAAATGAGAAGGTTGCCGGATCGATTCCCCGCTGTGCCAAATGACGTTGTGTCCTTGGGCTAGGCACTTCACCCTACTTGCCTCGGGGGGAATGTCCCTGTACTCACTGTAAGTCGCTCTGGATAAGAGCGTCTGCTAAATGTAAAACCCTTATCACTGCAATTTCTTGTAGTGACAATCGGGCGGAGCTGGTTCGTGCAGGAGACTCCAGAACTAAGCACCGTCAATCAGCACAACCGTCATATCATGCAGTTTTGGCCCTCCAACCTCAGCCAGGGCGCTCTATTGAAGACAAGATCGCACCCACACTCATCATCTCTCATTATCACACAGGATAGTCAGCGTTGCCTACCTGCTGCCTCCACCCTTGATTGAGTGTACCTATGGGGAACGTGTATTACAGCTTTGACATGGATGTCTCAGTTGCGTTCAGCAGAGAGCTGGTGTGAGCCGAACCGTATATGCCAAGAAGAATGCGTTTGTATTATCAATAAAGTGTTTACTACCTACTACTGAGCCTTCCTGCCTGAACCACCTGTGATTGAACATATGAATCCACATCAAATGGCTGAACCATGCCTCATACCAGGGGTGTTGTTAGACAAAGCCCTACTGGGGAACAGGCTCCTATTAATATCACATTTTTTTCTTCCAAGCTTGCTGCGCACAATGCACTACTAGCTATATAAACTCCCCTTGCTTAACCATACAACAGTTCAGGGACGCAAGTTTGATATCAGCTTTGGCAGGGACATCAATAGTTAATGCGAGTGCGCACATATTTGTCTGATTCATTAGAGAGGGAATACAGTTTTTTTTTAGCTTCATGTTATATTGTTTTTATGTTTTAGTCAAAATAAGATGATCGGTAGGCCTATCATGTAGAACATTTCTTTAGTTTTGTAATGTTTTCTTAGGCTACCTCAATTCTGACTTGTTTGCCGAGTCCGACACCTGGACTTCTGTGTGCGTGCTGCAGTGGCTATTTGGCAAGCTCAAAAGAGTTTGCTGACATGGAATTCTGCGGGCATCGGTTTGTGTTTTCGGTTTAACTGCTTTGATTTTACAAGCATTTATTGGGATACTGGGTTCAAATATTTCTGGGATTATCAATCTAAATGAATGCACTGACTAATAAAGTAAATTGAGTTTTAACAAACTTTAGATTTTACTGGCACACAGCAGATTTATACTGGGGCACATGCCCCAGTAAAAAGGGTCTAATGACACCCCTGCCTCATACCATCCATTATGGTAGAAAAATAAAACAACGATTTGCATCAGCTCCTGTTGCTACTTCCTCTTGATTAGAGTAAAAAATGTCTCCACTTCAACATCCTGTCAACATCAAAAACACCCAACAAGCTAACAAACAAGCAGTAACACTATGGCTGTTTATCAATCCGAAGAACGGCAAGAACGTACTTGTGTTCTTGAGAAGAATGTTTTTGCCAAGCGTCTTGCAAGAACGTTCTGCGAGAACGGTCTTGCAAGACTGCGAGGACTGGGACTGATTTGAGATGCGCGTGTTCTTGCAATGACTTCTGGGAAATCAGATGCGTTTGTTAATGAGCAAGTCACCATCCAAAGCATTCTCGATAAAAGGTGCGGATCAAGAACATTTATGGGTATTTTTGGCGTTCTTGGTGACTTGTGTTTTTTGGATTGGAACCGTACTTGGGCAATGAAAGATGCCTCAATCGACTATGCAAGAACTCATGAACTGAGAAAAATGTGGATTGATAAGCGGCCATTATTCTTATCAAAGCCTTTCACTGACTGAAATACATACAATTTATACCTTGGTTTCTGATCAGACTCACCTCTGCATTCTGTACGTACGTCCCTATGTTGTCCCTATTCCAAGCCCCACAAAGAATTCCTGCATTGCATTCATGTAACAAAGTACAAAAATTCTATCCTGCCATACCCCATGCACACAAACTGTAGTTGCCCATTAACAAATTATCATCCTAAAAAGTATCCTGCTAAAGATTGGGAACCCAAAATCCGTGAGTGCATTAGTATTCTGCACAGGGCGTTCATCATACCCACATTTCTTCTTGTCCTCTGAGATGACGTGTACATTACATTAACCTGTCATGGGCACTTGGCATTTCTTAACATTTCCTCCCCGATTCCCAATTTAAGACTTGGGAGGCTGTGTCCTTGACCGAAGCCCAACATCCCAGTATGGCACTGGGCACTGAGTTCATGAAACACTTCATTAGATTTCACAACAGGACAGAAAGACAGGGTGGAAGACTGGCTGGCAGACCTTGTTTCACTATCAGACACCTTGGTGTGGTCACACGTGCACACACAAACACACACAGCTAGTCACTGCAATTAATGACTGAGCTTCCCTCCTTTCTCTCTCGCTCTCCGTCGCGATATCTCTTTTTATCTCTTTCTCCAGATCCCCACCCACCTACCTCTCTCTCTGTGGCAGGCCTAATAATGGTGGCACCAGCGCAGCAAATAGATAACCTATTTTCTCACTCACAATTAATATTCAATCAGAATTTCCTTCAGTAGCCTCGCAGTCACATTTTGGCTAATAGGAGATTTTTTTTCAGAGGCATTACTGAGGCGGCTTGTAATTGCCAACAGAGTGTAAGTATTGAGGATAATGTCATACAGATCATGGTCACCAACAAAAACAATCCCATTTGTTTATTGGCTGTGGTATAGGGTACTCCTGAATGGCTTCGCACAAACTCAAAATATGTACATGGCAAGCCGCAAGCAGATATTTGCAGGTTACCGTTTGTGAGCAAGTGTCTGAACATGTGTATTTAAGACTGAGCAGACAGTAGACTGAGGACAGAGTGATTGTCGAAGTTGAACATGGGGGGGCCAAGGTAACAGTGGAATATATACCGTCACCCCCCCCCCCCCCTCCCAAAGCTAGCATCAATATCACAACACACTTGTCTTCCTATCCCCAGCTTAACGAGGCCTTGTGAATCTAGACGTGGTGTTGTCGGTCGAACATCAGGCATATTAGAATACCTCCTGGCTGTCGAGGGAGGCAGCGCTCCGTAACTCACGGTCAAGCTTCAATAAACTGTGTGAGAACGCTCTGGTGCTTGTCTGAAGGGGTGGGGGTGGAGGAGAGAGCCGGGCTGGGATGGCAAGGGAGCCCTCCACCTCGTTCCTTCTCCCTTCCTTCCCACAGAATTAATGAGACCTGCAGTGGGATGCAGCCAAAATGGGGTAAAAGATGGGCGAGAGAGAAAAAAAGAGCACGCGAGAAAGAGATGACGAGAGAGAGAGGCAGAGAAGGAGAGAAAGAGAGTGAACTTGTGTGAGTGAAGGAGAGAAAGGTTTGGAAAGAGAGAGAAAGAGAGTGTGCGTGCGCGTTAGGGAGAGAGAGGGAGACAGTAAGAGCCTCGGCCCACAGTCGGGGGATTTCTATTCAATAAGCGCAAGCAGAAGCTGATCCTTCCACCTCTCTCTTATTATTCACTGGGAAATTGCTGCTTCCTTTGGGGACAGTTTGGAGAATTGTGTACAGGAGACGGCTGTCATAGCTCTCTCTCTCTTCCCCTCTCTCTCTCGCTGACACATTCATACTCTCACCGTCTGTCTTATTCTCTCTCTCTTCCCATCTTTAATGCCCTGTCTCTGTCTTTCTCACTCTCGCTCTCTCTTTCTTCCTTTTCCATGTTGTTCTGTTTCTTTCTCTCCTTGTCTCGCTAGTGTATTTGTTAGACCAGAGGAGGGGGTTTGGCTACGGCACAATGCACAACAGAACACACTGTGGCAGAGCGGCCGCCGATGCGTTGCGAAACACTTCACTGTGAACAACAACAAACCAGGAGACAAGTGTGATACGGTCACAGGATGGGTTTATTGTGTTTCATACAATAGTGTCCGACCATTGGTTAGGTACAAACAACGGCCTTCTGACAGCTATGAAATGTACCACGCGGCTCAAGATGGAAGTTGAAAGAATAAGGCAACTGAAACGCTTTAATGCTTCACGCTTCTTGAGGCGGCAGGTTGTGTGTGCATGTTTGCTGCTTATTCAAACCTCTTCATCCATCAACCGCTTGTATTAGCATTAGTTGCAGTGATGCGTGAACTACAATCATTCTATCAGCTTGGGAGAGTGACTTCAACACAGATGCACCACTGTGTATTGCGTCAACAAACATTCCACAGTAGACCATCCATAAACCACTGCTCATACATTTTTACATGTATGCATATTCACAGTTGTGGTTGGATGGTTGTGCATTAGTGCATCTGTAGGAGCCTTTAAGTCACGAGTCACTTTACTTACATGTACATACTGTTACATTCTTAGTTGGTTATTCTTAGCATGGGTAATTTTCAGTTGTCACTGAATTATTCAGTGAATTGTACTGTACAATTAAGTTTTTCAAATTCATAATTTGTTTTATGAAGTACATTGCTGATATTGTTGACAAGTAAAGCATTTCCTATAGGTTAGGTATAACAGTATTTAGTATTAGATTTGTATTACAAGTTTCTCAAGTTTAAGCTTAGCTAGTGAACATGGTTGTTAAAGTGTGGCTCCCGCTGTCATGTAGTTTTTAGAATATGTTTCAAGTCGGTGTACTGTTACAGGTATTGGTACACTGGGAACATAGACAGCCTCGAAACGGCTCAATAAACAGGAAGTTACATAATATACTGCATAAACAATTCATTACTCGTAGCCTATTCATCCGTTAGATTCAGGTTACTGACCAAGTGATGATGGAGTGGAACATATAATGTGGAAAACAGATGACATTGCATCCAAAATCATCTTTAAGCACAGGCATGATAAGGAACAAATACATCTAAACCATGTAAGAAATGCTATGAAAGATCATATTCAGCATTTGACAAAAACGCATAGTTAGAAACCTCCTAAACTTTCAGTCACACAATCAATTATTAGAAGTATAAAGTGATAGTGAGATTGGTACATCAATTGAGGCCAAAAGCCAACGCAGTACTTCAGCAGTCTCCGCTCTGAACTAGCATGGTGCTGAACAGACACATTCAGATGACCTGGAGTCAGAGAGTGACCAGCGGATATTAGTGTGCGTGATTAATACTGAGACATGAGGCTCAATATGTAACACAGCCATCAGAGGGATCGTTGCGGGTCACGTTGGAGACATCTGGCCACATTGGAGCGATTGTTTCATTAGTGCTGATGACCTACCTATGAGAACAGATGAAAGTGAACAGATTGTAGCTGTTTGGCATCCCTCCAGATATTTTTTCTGTATGCAACATCTAAGTACCTAGAGACAGTGCACCGGCTGTAATGATACATCAGATATCAGAGTCATTATGTACATATTGGGACACACCTCTTTTTGCCCACCCCTTGCTGCCCACATAATATATTTGAATAAATGGAGTCCTCGGGGTCAAGGCAGGGTTTCTGGATCTTAAGCAGATCTCTCGGGTGATCTTCCAAAGCGGCTTTAAATGGTTGGGTAAACTGAACTCAAGACTTGGTATAAACATCCATTTGTTACAAACAACTAGTGTTTCCCTCAGATTTTTTTCAGATACCTGGCAGCGCCAATAGGCTGCCTAGCAAGAGAAGCGAACCCTATTCTATAGGTTTATTCTATAGGTTTATTCGGGCATTTGTGGAAAACAACGGTGGGGGAAACATTGAACTCCTTTTAGTGACAAAGCATTCGACACTGCTGACAGAAACACTGCTTAGATGCAGAAAAGTCTTGTTCTTGTTGCCTATATCATGTTGAGCTTTAACTGAGTTTATACCTGTGTGTGTGCGTGTGTGTGTGCGCTTCCTTTCAGTGCTTGATCACTGGGAGATCACAGAACCGGCATCTGAGTCCAGACAGAATTGAGACGTTTGCTGTTCCTCATTACATAACGGCCTCTCTCCTAGTTGCCTGATCTTCACCACAGATGAAAGCTTCATTTGGTGTACAGCGGCAACCAAAGGTGTCTGATAAAACGGAAGCGGAGGAAGAGAAGAAACGAGGGAACGAGGGAAAGGAGAAGCTGCAGGAAGGATGGGGGGGTTGTGGTAGGATAAGGGGGCAGGGTAGAGGGGGGTGGGGTACAGAGATCAGAAAATGTTGCCGTACGTTTTCGTTCGCTCGCTGAGTTATTTAAAACATTCCAGAGGCGAGTGATTAGAGGATGCGTCAGGGGTGTCAGACTCGGCGGTAGCAGTGTGTGTGTGTGTGTGTGTGTGTGTGTGTGTGTGTGTGTGTGTGTGTGTGTGTGTGTGTGTGTGTGTGTGTGTGAAAGATAAAGGGTATGAAAAAATTGTGTTTGTGTGTGTGCATGCACTATTTGAGTCAGTTGCAGCATTAACCAGAGGAATCTGTATGGTAGATGTAAATGTGTGTGTCTATGTGTGTATATGTGTGTACACTCCTACTTTCTCTTCTGAGTGCTCTGATGTCAGAGTTGTGCATCAGATATCAGATACAGCCTTAAAAGAGAGTGTGGATGTGCATATACAAGCAGATTAAGCCAAAACACAGTTATCAGACACCTTTATGCCATGACTCCCTTCCAACGGAACCATTCTATCGAGTCATTACAGAACGTCACAAATATAAACACCTTCCCCAAAACGCTACAAGAATGGCTGCTGTTATTGCCGTCTGGGCTCGTTAAACCTCTCTTCCCTGCTGGGGTGGGGAGGAATTATAAAGTCGTCAGGAGGAGAAGGGCTCCCATTGGAAGGGGTGTCTGATGCAGAGTCTGTGATTTGCCCATTGTGTTTGGGCTGAACGGGTTGTCCTGGGAGGACTCCCGGCCTTCCATTGCCAACCATCTGGAGACAATGGCCTCATTCACGCCTACAGCGCTTAGCTAATGCCTTGGAGGAACTACTGGAAGGCGCCCATCAATAGAGCTTTTATTTAGCCGGGCTGTAACAAGCCAGGCCTCTGCCAAGCCTGTAACCAACGGTCAGGCATGCTTCACGCAGGAAACCGTGTGAAGATGACCTCCAGTGACAAAAATGTAACCCTACATGCAGACACGCATGCACTTGAGTCTGGGCTCGCCAACTTAAACACACACACACTCCAATCTTCACCTCTAATGATTTTCCTAATGCAATAGCATTACTGAGAATGGTGAAGGCCGCGGTCTTGAAGAGAGGGGGCTAATTAATAAGACGGAGGGCCGTAAGAGACTGCAGGGAAACGTACTCCCACGGAGGGAGAAAGCGTCTACCAGACAGAGGCAGAAGGGAAATGAGAAATTAAAAGAGAGAGAGAGAGAAAAGATGTGAGGGGATAAACGACTGGGTGGAGGTAGGTAAAGGGAAGGAAGTTGAGAAAGAAAGAGGGAGAGAGAGATGCCTGCAGGGCCAGAGATCTCTCAGAGGCCACATTGGAGAGCCGCCTGAGTCAATTCCTCCTTTCTATTTCCCTTTAATCGAATTTCTCATCAGTTCATCTAGGTCACCCCTGATTACCATTACCACCTTAAGTAAATGTTTAAATATGACTTCATTACCATTACAGTAATGGAACCATGTCTCATTGATCACCTACATCCAGAGGAAATGGAAGGGGCTGAAGGGTTGGGGGTGACATGTTTAACCAGCTCCTTCCTCCCTCCAGACACATAGTCAGCATGTGGTTTAGGTTTATTTTCTCCATGTCTCTTGTCTTTACAGCCTCAACTGGAGGTGGCATTGGAAGGGATGGTCAGAGGGGAGACACCTGTGGGCTCGTCTGAGATAGAAATGACCAGATAAGACACAAGAGACGTTTTATATTGTGCCGGTGACCGGTGTGTGTCTGTTGGTGTGTGTAGGTGTGTCCACTTCTAGGGCATCCTCCTTTTCCTTTCATGTTATGGTCAGTGTGAGCAGGTTTGTGTGGGCATGTGTGACCATGTGTGTGTGTGGTCTTCGGGGGGTCTACGTGTGCTTGCCTATGTGTTCATCCTGAGACCAGACTGCGATATTATTTGGTCCTGCTGGTTACGTCATGGGTGTTAGAGGAGTGAAAGGCTGATGCAGGCCATTGACAATGACAAAGAACGCTTCAGGGGAGCTTTTCCGGGTCGTTCTGTGGACTCACTCATGCGAGGACTATGTGCTCTGTGACTGACACTCACTAAAAAGAGAGACCCGACATTCACTCAAAGAAAAACACTTTGTCTTCATTCCAATAAAGGGGGGATATTGAGATTATGATTTTTTTGTATTAATTTAAAGAGTCTAAGAGGCCAATGAGTGTCACAAAGGGTACATTTCGTTTGATGAAAATCAACAACGAAAAAATCTTAATGAAAACTCATCTTGTCTGTTCAATTATGTGCCTGACATTTATAAAATTAAGTACCACCGTGTGTGAGTGTGTGTATCATTGTTTTAATGTCATCCCATGTTTATTTTGCAGTGTGCCCTCACTTTCAATCAGAAAAACAATATTCTTATGCTTACCTAAAGAGTAGAAACGACATCCACTAATTACAAAAGTGATGTGGGGAGGGGGGGGGGGGGGGGGGGGGGGAATTAATCCAAAGTTCAGAAACAGTAGGACTTTGAACAATCCGTTTTATTAATATGTTGTAAATCTGCTTCTTGGCTTTACTTGACATACTCTATATGACGTTCGACCGTAATCACAATTTGCAAACACAGTTTTTAAATCTTCCAGTGCGTCAGTCATAATGTAAAATCTGTTGAAATTTCGGACTAAATTCTCTAGGGTCTGTTTTACCTCAGTGAAAGTAATCTCTTGAGTAGTCATGTAATCAGAACAGCTCAATCACTACAATGTTCAGGTGAAAAACAGTCTGTACTCTTTCACTTCTGAGCCTGCTCTTGCAATTTAGTTTTATGCCATAAAGGAGCCAAAAATAATAAATAAATTGTATGCTACAATTCCAGATGACAGGTGTATCAGAGTGATGATCTTTTGATACCTTTAATTTCCCATCCTTTTTTGGAGGTTGTGTTCTTTTGATATCATGACAGCGGTATATTAATTACCACCTGTCGATGGCACCTTAAAAATTCATTTGCAGAAGCACCTGGAAGCATGCCAGTCAGATTGAATAATGCAGCATTTTGAAGCACTCATCTCACCTAAATGCACGATGCTCGAAGGCTGCAAGTGCAAGGCCGAACACAAACGAGAAGTGTGACAGATCCTCTGAAGAGGGGCTTTAATGAGAGATGGGAGTTGGGGTGGGATCGTTATGCTTTCTGAAGGGCTCAGAATGAGGGCTGAGAGCTATCGGATGAAGGCCTTGGCCATCTCAGACAAGGACAATGAAAGGTTGTAACAAGTTCCAGACAGATGTCATTATGAAAGGCCTGTCACATGATAGGGTTTCATCTGCAATGAGAAAGTGAATAACAGTTGTGGGTGTTAGCCAGGCTGAATAAATCATGCTTAATGCTGAGGAGCACAGGTGGTTCAGATCTGCTCTGTTGTGATGAGATTGCTATGCCTGGAATAGAGGTGTTCTCAGACCATGGAGTAGGCTCTTGGTCTAATGGTTTTGGATCAGTAACTGACACCAGGGTTTAATTCCTACAGGAAAGACACACACACACACTATCCCCAATGTGAAATTGAATACAGATACAAGATGCTGCTGTAGGCAATTGAAAATCCTTGAGTCATATTTGACCTTGATGGCATGTAAGTAAGTTTATTAACGGATTACCAGTGCTTGTCGACACTCAAGGCAAGTGGCAGTTGACTCGAAATCTTGTTCTCAAGAGATCAAAACTTGAAGCGGGTCAAATACAAATCTGCATATTATTACACTGTGATCTTATTCTCTGAAAGCTATTGCATCTGATACTTGTTAAAGGAGAATGAGATGTATTCAATGTTACTTGGGCAAATCAAAACAGGTGATAAGGTGTATTATGTATTATATGCATATGATATATTCAATTTCATGTACATTTTCAGAATAATTCTGTTCAGTTGAGTAACTACAAGGCCTTCATCATAGGCTTCAACATTTGTATTACAATTAACTGCATATACTTTACAGTACAAAGGCTTTAACAATTCATAGGACAGTGCAAAATGTACAGCAGCAATACTTTCAGCGGTATGCAAAGAGTAGCATGGCTCCACTAAAATCACACCAATCAATTAGAGAATTTAATTTAAAAAAATATATGTATAATGTTGGATGAGCTTGTACGATCAGAAAGTAAAGCTTTGTCTCATGTCATGCTGCAAGATGCTACTACTGCCAACTCACTGGTTATAAGACGCAGTGAAGATGCTTGTGATGAAATATACAGAGACTAGGATTTCAGCCCGCGCAGTATCGAGCAAGACTAAAATGACGGCGGGATCAAAAGCATCAAAAGGGGGGAAATTTAATTAGGGGGGAGTGAAAATGTATGCAATTTGATCATTTACGATTCCCAGTGAGAGTTGGTTAAAATAGACTTCAGAGCTTCCATCTCTCCCTTGTTTGTGCGCTATGAAAAAGGGGGGTGGCAAAATAACGCAGTCTGGGGAACTTCAGATGGAGGTCGGGTGTCCCCAGTGTGGGCCGTTGCTCGTTGGACGATTGCAACCCGTCCTACATCTTACCCACAATGCCCTGGGGGATGTCGGAGGGAGCTCTGATCCTTTTGATCGGACTAATGAGAGGGCAGACAGTCACTCAAAAGTCACATGATCACTGCTGAGGAGATCGATAGAACCTTCAAGAACCCTCCCCTTGGAGGGATGTGAAGACAAAATCACCTGTTCAATTAGAGGTGGTGCAATGCAAATTAGAATCTGGGATCTGAAGACGGATCTGGGATCTAGACATGGTGCTTTTGATCATCCAACACAAAGCTAGCTAAGTTAGATAAGATAAAACTGAATGAAACAAAAGATGCACAGTATTGTTGGTTGTCAGTTGTCACTGATCAAATTATAACTAGCTGAATTCTACCCAGTTGTGAGATCCTTCAGCCATAGACACACATACAGAGAATCCCGGAATTCTAGTATTACGTATATTCAATTAACCTGGTTTCTTATCCATTATGGCCATGAATGTGACATGGGGAGGCAATGCTGCAACTTTAAGTTGGAGTCCAGTTCAGTACAATGTGGAGATAGTGAGACAAAGTGTCAATAAGAAATGTCAGAACCCTTTTAAAAATACAGTTTCTTTAGTTGCTCACACTGGTATACTGAGTACATCCCCAGGTCTCACTTTATATCACAACATGTACAGGGATATTTTCAGACCTGACCTTCAACTGTGACCCAATTCACAGGTTAGCATACGGACTTCAACACGTCTAGATGGTGTTGACCCGTATACCATGCAGCCATGCTGGCCAGAGCCGGCGTCCTCCAGCGATCCGAAGAGTGTTTCATTAGTGCGAACAGCGGTGGAGACAGGCGCAAGGCCACGAAACGAGCATTACAGCCACCTGCTGCTGTGACAGCGACAAACTCGGCTTGCAAACCTTCTCGTCCACGTGACACTCCCAGTGTTTCCCACACATAGACTAATGTGTGGCGGTGCGCCACAGAATCAACACCGGCCGCCACACATTGCGTTTCGTAAAACATTTTTTTCATCGCTATTTAGGTTAAAACACGCAGCGTATTCGTTCAGCTGCATTTCCTTTCCCCTGCTCTCCCTCCGTCTCTCTGTCACTCATGCGTCTTTCTCACATATGCACACAGTCACAACGTCAGCACACGTTAGCAACAATGCATACATATGCCGTTCTAGTAAGACCGACAGCTATATCAGCGAGCCTTCAGCATTAGTGCCGTAGCTAAAAGTCGAGGAAAGTTGTGGCTACTTTTCGCTAGGTACCTTACTCACATTTACATTTAGCCATTTAGCAGACGCTCATATCCAGAGCGACTTACAGTACTCGAAGTTTCCCCTTCGTTCTTTTGGTGAGAAGTCTCAAGAGCTAGCTACTTACACGGCGTCATGGAGCCGACAAGTTAAATAGTTGTTTAGCACTAGCGTTGCTACATGCCTAATGCAGAAATGATATGTTAGATGTTGTTAATTTGTGAAGGTGTGAATCATTTTGGATTAATATTTAATGTAACAAATTATTAACAAATTAACTGTGTAACGAATTATTAACGAAGGAATTATTACGACCCCCCCCCCCCCCCCCCCCCCCCCCCCCCCGGTCTGACAACCCCCACCCCTCCCCGCCACAATTAGATTTCTAATATGCACTCCGCTGATGCTTCTTCACAAAATGTGTTTCATTGCGAGTTTAGTTTGTTTCACCAATATCAAAATGTGGGTTTATCTGCTTTCTGAGATGCCCCACAAGGTAGGATAAGTAAAACCTAACTGCATGGAATTTACATCACAGGTCATTCTGTTTTGATGACTGGAGCTCCAATTACCAACACAGGTGAACAGACCCTGCATTGAACTTCCATGTTCAACACCAGCCCGTTGTCGCAGTGCAAGAGGGATAGTACAGTAAGTGGGACAGTGTATACTGGATCAGTCTGACAAGAAGTCATGCATCACAGGTCTGGCTCTTGGCAGGGACAGGAGCGGATGACGCAGTCCAACCGCCCGCCACCCCGGGGCTGCCCTGTCCTTCTCCCCAGCTCTGGCAGCTCCCCCTCACACTCTCCTCTCAGTGATTAAAGTGTCTGTCATTACAGTCGCAGTAAGCCAC
Organism: Hypomesus transpacificus; assembly: GCF_021917145.1. Classification (NCBI taxonomy): domain Eukaryota; kingdom Metazoa; phylum Chordata; class Actinopteri; order Osmeriformes; family Osmeridae; genus Hypomesus; species Hypomesus transpacificus. The sequence goes on from NC_061060.1 coordinate 4,734,206, forward strand.
TGCAGCCTGCCTGCAATCTGCCCGGCGCTGACAAACGGTCTGTGTGTATCTGGGAGTATGTGTGTGGCTATGAGTCTGTGTGTTTGTCTGACAATGTGTGTGCGTGCAGTGTGTGTGTGTGCGCGTGTATTTTGGAAGTTATCATTAGAGTAACAGTGTGGGGGCAGCAGTGTGCGAGGCAGTGACCTGTGTGCAGGGTCAACAGAGTTGTGTATAAACGATGATTCATGTGTCCCACAGAAAAGACTGAGGGGCACAGAGGCAAGAGGACAACATGCGGGAAATGAGATGAACAACTGGCAGCAAAGCAGCTTCTGAGGTAAATAAACCTCCACAGCATGCGGCCAACATAATAGATGAGGATGTTTGTGAAGGCTTTGTTTGGGGCCGACTATGCATCATCCACAGGTTTTCTATCGTGCGATATCACCGTCTACGCTGCCACAGGACCATGAGGACAACACTGTGGCCTGAAAATGACATTTTGATTTATAAATCTTAAATTGGTCATTCAAACGACACATTCCTAAATACATTTCACCGTTGTTGCTATATCTCAGTCCAATAACATTGATTGGATTTATTGTGCTATGTACGAGTAAAAGCAGCACCAAAAAATGATGTACCGTATGGCCTTCAAAATACTATAACATTTTCCCTCTACTCCCTAAGCAGATTTACTTTGGGTTTCTTTTCAATCTCACTTTGATTACAGTTCAAATATGGATCTCACTTTAAACACGAGTGCCAATAAAGGTTGTGAGCTTCTGATTCAATTAAATAATTCAGTCAGTGATTCGTCAGAAGTCAAAATTCAGTATTCAACAGCAAATAAATAATTCAGTTATGAATGCAGAATGTACAGTGATTGGGTTTTGAGTAATTCTCAACCTTCTGTGAGTTCAAAAATTGTAAATGTCTTTATTATTTATATCCTTTTGAAAGTAGCCATATCTTCTGAAATGGTGCAATACACAAATGCATGATTTTGACCGCATAACCATACACAAGGCTATATAGGTTGGTGTTTACCTCATTTATGTTGAAACATTCTAAAAACTGTAAGGAGTATACACTTGAAAAAAAGAACAGTACTCAAAGTCCCCATCTTTCCCACACTTGACAATTATCTTGCACCTTGAAATGTGAATGCAAATGAAGAGACCCAGTTATCATGTTTACACAGAATACATTCTACAGTCAGATGAATAGAGTAATGGGTGTTTCATTTGTAAATAGAGTGAAGGGCTTTTTGATTTAACCATGATGGGAAAAGCTTTACTCAAGAATGCACTCTTGATCAGTTTTTTTTTTCTCACAGGTTTTGGCTACTTTCTGCTTGAATGTTTTCCAGAGACTCAGTAACATATGTCCCTCACAAAGGATGTCAAATGCATGTGAATATAGCAAACACAGGTCTCCATTCCACATTCCACTTCTTAGTGAGAAAGCAGGTAAACATTCAAATAAAATACAATTTGTTTCATTATCTGTTAGAGTGGAAGGGAAAATACTGTGTTTGGTGTGAACAGATTTCTGAACAATTATGTCAATTTGCCAGCCTTTTTTATTACTGAATTGGAAAGAGTAAGTCACAGGTACTGAATTAAAATTGCTGAACAGTCTCTTGCATTTCTGGATTTTCCTCGGATCAGACATCTCCATTCACAAACATTTGTTCCATGTTGAAGGGCATTTCCCAAAGCCGTCTTACATTAAGTCCATTGGCAACTCTGCTAAATAGCTAGTTGTGCAGATGCTTTGTTACTCCAACACACTTATTCATATCCAACTGGCAGGCCCGCTTTATCCATTCAACTCCTGCCTCATCCAGCCAGCAAACAGGAGCGTCGTAAGGTTTTCTTTGATGCATGAGTCAGCCAGTGTTTGAGCGTGTAATCAGGTTGGAGAAAGGCAGTCGGTAAGTATTCCACCTTCACTTTCCATTGAAGGCAGGAGGCTAACATTCGCACAACTCCCTGGACACAACAACACAAGGCTGCATTTTTCATATGCCCATCGGAAATGGGTGTGAAATGTACAACTTTAGAATGTAACTTGATGTTTACTTTATTTAGAGATAACAAGCTTGAATAACTTTTTAAAAGCCAGTTCAATCAGGTGGTGTGCAGAGCCTCAACGTTATTGATAGTATTCATTGATGTGTTGACTACTGATTCGGAAAGTATTTGGGAAGCAATCTCAACAAATGTTCCAGTATATTATTTGACCATATACAAAAGCAAAAACTAGACTACCCCGGTGAGTATATTCTGAGAATCCTGTTGCTGAGGAACCAGCCGGCTCATTCTAGGAACCATAAGCTGCATTGCAGGCCCCTTTGGCAACAGTTGGCGTTGGTGCTTTTTAGATTCAAAAAGGACAGGTTCATCCTGGGAAATCGACCCGCTGACTGCTATCAGTTGACCTCTGGGACAGCTGGTAATTAATCTCACAATCTCATCCGGTCTTGTATCCTGCCTTCATGCCAGCTCGGTCTTATCTTCAAGATCATGTCAAGGTGGAGAGGGAAAAAGCCAAAGTGATATGGATAAACATCAGTACTGATGTTCTCTGTGGTTTTATATCCTCGCAAGGAGAGCAATTGTTATAATATCTCATGTCACAGTGCAGACATCTATATTGTGTAATTTATGATATCAAACAAAGATATACAATTGAATTGAATGACATGCCCAGTACAGGTCTGGCTGGCAAGGTGGTGTGGTGAGAGTGAGGTTGGGAAAAGAGACTTGAGGAGGGTGTGCAAGTTTGTCACTTCCCAGATTAGACAGCAGAGTGCTTTTTTTTTTTTTTTGGAACAACTCCAGGTGAACCCTAACCACTCAGTTTTGTATGTCTAACCTCACCCCTTTTTACGATTGTGTTCATTCAAGTCATAGATATGCATCCCCTCCCTCCCATCCCCATGGTAAACACAAACCACACGTTTTCATGTAACAGTGTTTAGAAGGATGTTTAGTTCACACAAGATTAGGATTTCATTCTATTTTAGGACTTAGATTACACCTCGAGGAAACCGTTAAGAGGAGCAGGCCCCATATTTCTGATGTACTTGTTGCAAGGTAAAAAAAAAATCCACTTGGAAACTAATGACTAAACAAAGGAACATCTTGAACTGCTCCACTAGGATGTATGATCAGACATGCATCCGACATGACAGCTCAATTTCAAACTTCACATCATATTTCCATGAGATCCCTTTTTTGGCTGCTTCCAGCAGGCTTTTGAGGGATTAAACCATCATAAAGGCTAGCCTCGTTGGGATAAGACTCTTCCTCTCAGGTATTGGGACCAGGTGGAGATAACAGCATAGATTTATGCTTCTGTATAGAGCTACCGTACTGTTTATTATGATCCGAGGGAGATCATATAATCGTAAAGCTCCCTGGCGATGCGGCTCGACTCTGTCTTGCACGTCAGACCAGGGAGGAGATGGATGACCGCAGAAGAGCAGCGCTTTCACTTTAAAACCAATCACCAGCTGTCACTCTCGGGTCGCAGCCCCAGTGCAGACCCTGCTTTCTCCGTCCTCTACTCAGTCTGCAGTAAATAATCATACTCTCCCCACAGTCTCTGAGCTTCTGTCCTCCAGCCAATGTAATTCCCCCTTCTGCCATTCCTGTTTACTCTTTGGGTCGGGTCTTACGGCACCTTTAATTCTTTCTCTCCTTTTGTTCTTTTCTCGCTTCCTCGGTCTGTCTCGCTTTCTGTGTCTATTTCTGTCTCTTTTGTATTCCTAATATATAATAATAATAATAATACTAATACATTACATTTAATATTTAACAAACATATATATATCAAACATACATTTAATATTTAACCTCAACCTTAACTTGATTTGTGCAAAGCTAACCCAGAGAGTATAATGGTGTTAAGAGAAACAGAAATGTTGACACTACAGAAGTGTGCTGACCTTTTTGACAAATATCACACCGTCAAAAATCGCAGATGGGTCATGCTAACAGAATAATATAATTCATAACCTTTTCCAACTTGTTATCTGACCCTTACCCAGCCAGCATGGCCACTCAGAGCAATTCAATTCAAGTTCCGCTAACCACACCATAAACCCTCAATCTATGAACTGAACCACTAACATCAGGCAGCTCTCTCTTGGTTACAGCAGCACACAGCTGTCCGCTGGAGCGGGGCAGAGTGAGAGAGGCTATTCTTCAAAGTGCTTGCTTTGATTAATAACATCTCTTTAACGAGAGACACTTTTTGGCCACAATCTGAGCATCGCTGGCTCATTCATCATCCGGATGACAGACAGGACACTAACCATCAATATGACACTGAACCTTAAAACACAGCCTCTTTAAGGAATGCCAAAACATGACCATGGAATGAGGCCTGGGTACAACACTGAACAAGACGTTGATACAAGATGTATGACTTCCACTGAGAAGTCGTCTGCTGGGACACGCAGACAGTCATCACGGTTTTTTAATAAAGAAAATTACATCCAACAAATTGTTATACAAAAGTGGAAGAACTGCAGTGAAATGATTTCCCAGGACTTTGACAGCGACAGTGATCATTTCTCTCATCGTTTGTTTATTCCAATCACAAACGCAGTGATCTCATTCGATATCTTGAAGACAAGCCAATGTACCCGAAGCAGAAACGAAGCATATGTACCCTCTCGTTCTCTGCCTACAACCAACCTGGCAGAGAGAACAACAAAAGGAAAGCTTTTATTATTTTATTATTTATGACAGTTTTCTGGTGGCTAAACAGCTTGGTGTGAAATATAAAAGCCTGGATCGTCATGGGAATTCTTCTTCAAAGCAGAGGTTCACTGGGTGGATCATTGCCCAGCCTTTCATATGCCAGTCAGTCACCTGACCTCCCATTGGTTCCTCAGCTTGCAGGACATGCCAAGGCAATACACTATCTACTCTATTTCACTTTGTTGTATCAATAAAGAAAAGCATACCTCTGCTTATGAAGCAGTTAGATGACACATAACCAATATACCTTTCTTGAGGTGGAGTTGAAAGATCCAACTCCTCTGATGGTTGACTGTTTGCCTTTCAGATTACCTGGCTGGATATTCTGAATGGGCACCGGAGGGAGTAAAACATTTGCCTTGGTTCTTCTTTGGACTGAGTCCTAAACACATATTACATTAGAATGAGATCTTATAAGACATACAGTACAGGAAGTGTAAGGCCTGTGAATGCGTCTTGTTGGACGAATTAACAGTTTGTGTCAAATTCAGAAAGAAATGTAATCCCTATCTATGAATGCCTATTTGGAGATCCTGTCTGAACATTTAAGCATAACTCTTATTGACTACAGCATATGCTTCACTACATCTTTTTGGACACAGACCAAATCAAGGACGCTTCATACCCACATTGAATAGGGATTATGTTTAAACCAAATAAGAGCTATGTTCCATTGAGCACACTCCGTAGGGACATAAGCATGTGTTTTTGCTAGTTCTGTCTGTCTGAACAACTCCAGAAACAGCTTGTACACGATCCAGGAGTCAAGACAGGGTTCTGTAGGGATATGGAAACCTACACTCAAGCAGGCTCTTTCTGTCTGAACATGGGATGACTTGGCAGTGCCAAGCCCATCCGGGCCGTGTTGGAAACTGACGGGTGCCCCTGGTTTCCACATGTCAGATCTATAACCTTGAGTTAGCAAGCCTTAACACCTAAGACACAGCAAGGCGTAAAACACCTTTTGGGCACGGTTGTGGGCACTGATAAGACTGGCATCACACGGCATAGGAAAAACACAGATCTCCAAGGACACAAAAAAGTGACCTTAACTTATCCACCACTTTTTATGAACAAAAAGAAACAAAGAATTTAAAGAAGTTGGCAAAAAGATGAATGTCTACTTGATTTCTGAAAACGTTTGGGTTCAAAAGCACACCTGAAGGTGGATTTTCCAGAACCTTAACAGATCAGCCAGATCAGGAGGCCTGCCAATCAGGAAGTCTTTTCAACGAAATGACAAGGAACACAAAGAGGGAGAGAATGTGCTTTGAGGTAAGGATTAATGGGCAGATACCACCTCATGAAACCTAATTTGTTATTGTTCTGCCCAAGAGGTCTGCCCCAGTTTAGGCCTGTCTACATCACCAGTAGACATAGAGGGATTATATAGTGAAAGACAGGCAAGGTTATACCAGGCCAACACTGTCATCCACTTTAGCTCACACCCAACCTTACACCTTACTAAAGGGAATATACAGAAAATATGAAAATTTGCCCAAGACAAAAACATGTGTTACCATGGTGGTAGGTATATTAACATTGAAATAAGAAGGCTCTGTAGAATGTGGATAGCTGCAGGACTTTTAAGCCTTTGTGTGACTGCCAACAACAACAGAAAAAAAATCCTATTTCCATTTCAAACATTTGTTTTGCTTTTCACCTAACTTTTCATGAACAGGGTAAAATAAACAGTGAAAAGCAAATTAACTGTGAATTGGATAATTAGGTGCAGTTAAAAACCTATTGCAAAATCGTTTTTTTTTTTCTTGATGACGATGCTACAGTCATGTTGATGGGAATCATTTGGGTCAAAGGAAACTGCTGTTGTCAGGTGACTCTGTAAGTGACTTAGGGAGTTAATTAAGCGGAATACAAACACAGGGAAGTTGCTAGGCAGTGTGTTGCCCACGGCGAGAGGAAGTACGGTTTTAGAACTCAACGGAGGGTCAAAGTAAATTCATCAATCACTCTGCCGACAGCTGAGGGGAGAAAATGAAATATCATTTGAAGAGAACGGGTTCTAAGTAATTGGTTGTGTAAGCACGCCTGCAGGTGGGTGTTTTATCTGACTAGGCAGAGAAATCCATTTGTGTTTTGTTTGTATTCCTGTTTGGTAACTGCACTTAGCTTGATCTATAAAGAGAAGAGGGGGCTTAATGAACGACTGTCAGGAATGCAACTCTGATGTGGGATCCCAGAGTCATGATAGCGTACGTAACCACTTGAAAAGCAATAAAATCATGACTAAACCTGCACTCATAATAATGCAACTGTAAGTTCACCGGAAATGTTCATTACTGGTGGCAAGTGAGGATGTTTTAGGACTACTAGGGAACCTGGCTTTGTATAAAACCTGAGAGGTAATTTGTCTCCTCATGACTCGTAGTGTAGTATGTCAGTGTGACATCATTCATGCCTTTCACTATCGATATTGCCCAAAGTACCTTTTGGAAGATGTTCTTGTGATGTGCAGTTGCCCAAGATAAAAGGCTTCTTAATTTTCTGGGAACATTTGGCATTTTATTCTGCTTTCAGGTACATATTTGAAAAGTTTATCCCTGTCACAACAATTTAGAGAGGAGAGTTTATCCAACCCCCCTGGAGGTATCCCCAGACCCGTTCTAAGCGAGTACATTTTAGACAACAACAAAAAAAATGACGGAAATGAATGGCTACACAGGGCTGACGGAGGCATGGATATTAAAGGTTATAGCCTGTCAAGATGTGTGGAAGCGCCATGTGCTGTTCGTATCTCTTTTATCTCATACAGAGGTAATTTGGAGCTCCTACAGAAGCTGCCTTTGGAGCGCCAGCCGCAGGTGACTTCAGATGATCATGTGGAAATCAATAGCTGTCGGTCGCTGTTTCCACCGAGGCTTTGTTCATCACAGGAGTCCCCCCGGCTTCAAATGAGCACTGATAAAAGTGTGACAGATGAGAGAAGCTAGAGGTGTCACAAGGTATGCATGCGAGTCCTCTGAAGTGCTTCATGTGGAATTTCCTTAAACACACACACACACGCACACACACACGTGAACATACAGTACACATACACAAACTTGTAACCCACCATAAACAGACATTCTCTGCCAGACAACAGCAGAGTATTTGTTGTGACATAACACATTTCTCCTACAGGAGCCTCACTAATGAGCAGGAAAATGATTCCTATGAGAGACCTAACCTTTGAAACAAAGGTCAGAACCATTAAAGAGACACAGCAGGTAGCCGGCGAAGATTGAGAGTGGTGAGCAAGTAAGGCCCTTGAAACTTGAATCAGTTCACTTCAAAGATTGAGAGAACTAACCAACCAAGAAATGTAATAATGATAAATGGGTCAAAACCCCATTATCTATACATTTTTGCTATTTAGTTTGTTGCTGGTTGGATCAGTAGTAATGTCTACACAGCAAATCTGCATAAAGGATTCGTAAACATGGACATCCAGTCGGACTGTGTCAGCATGAAGAGGAGTTCTTGAGCTCTTCTGACATCAGCCAGCCATTAACAAAGATAAGTGTGTTATTAATGAGCAAGCTCCTGATGCTAATCCTCTGGAACAGGGGAAGTTCCTCCAGCCCTGCTCATAAAGACAATGTTTGTTTACTGATTTTACAGTTGCCAATGAGATGGCCATGCCATAGAGAAACCGCAGAAACAACTGGTTGTGTTAGAACATGTACAAAGGTCTGGAAGATAAAATACAAAAAATAAACATCTATAAACCTATGACTTATGCCCATAAGGTATATCTGAAGGACGAAGGACCTGGTTAGACACTAAAATCCAATAATTAATCGTGCCAGAACTTCTATCCGTCATTTTTTCATCTATCTGATGTGAATGTGCAGGCCTTATAAAAGGGTTTATGAGGAATTCATTAAGTGTTTTTAATTCATTTGTGGTGGGGCTGACATGACGTTGTAGGAGTAGCGCAAGGGGAGCGTCTCCATCATGTGAGCCAAGTAGAGCTGTGCTTTAGAGAGAAAAGGAGAGGAGAGCCAGGATCTCTGGCTGAGCTTTAATCTGACTGAGCCCCTGCAGCCAGAATACAACTTAGTCTACTTTGGAGCTCTGGACCAAGAAGGAGAGAGCGAGAGCAACAGAGACAGAGAGAGAAAAGCCCCACATCCAAAAGCCAATCTCTAGGAGAAAGACTGCAGCCGTGAGATAATCGTTTTTGTTTGTCAATCACTTCCTAATACTGTAAATCACAACTTCTTCCTTAATCCGTCAGCAAATGGAGGTGCCTTGCTACAGTACCTTTAAACCCACTCATGACTGCACACAGATGGTCTGCTGAGGCAGTCCCGGCGGATATTTTGTTATTTAGTTCTTAAATTTAGAAATGGATGAAGTATAACTGTGGCTTCTCTGTGCCTGTAAGGGCATTTCAGCTTTGATTGTGGTGTTTCTGATGGGATGGGTGTGTTGTTTTCAATGGGATGTTTTGCTGAGTTAAATTGAATTGGGATGCTGAGTTAAATCACTTCCCACCAACAATGCTCGTTTGGAATAGTAAGGAGTCTGTATGTAAGTGTGTGTGTGTGGTGTGAGTGCATGTGTGTGGTAAGTTTCCCCCCTTCATCTTATGTTGCCCATGGGTTGGCATTGGTACTCTGATCCTATTGTAAAGCTGATACTTGTTAAAATTGAATTCAAATTGAAAGCATGGGAGGGCAATGGACTCTGTTTAATTAGATTGCATTTACAAACAGTAGCGCGTGCCTTGCTGACTAATCAAGATTGGGGTGGATGAGTTCTCATTAGCCAACACTGTCTTAAAAGTTGTAGAATAAAATAAATCAGTAGACGAGAAACAGTAACCTGTCCAACTAAGGGTCAATGACAAACAGACTAAACCAGTAAACTTCGTAAATAAAGACTCTTCATTGTCATGTTTTTAAAAGGACTTGGCTGTGTTCCGAAACGAATGATATTTCAGTTTTGTAGAATATCATGACAGTTGACATTTCCACTATTTATAGGTCCCTTAAATATCAGTGTAATAGGAATACTCTATCTGTTGAAATGCTAAGAGGTGCTCATGACAAGTAAAAAGCAATTGTGAATGGCTAATCATAAGAAATTGCATTTCATATCTACCTCACATTTTGTGCCGAGTTTAGTTGCTGAATTTTGTATATTAGCTAAATCTGTCTGTGACTTGAACTGAAAGTCTTCATTTTCAACACATTTGTTTTTGTATTCTAATGCAACATTTCTTGAGTGAGAATCTGTTGTCTGAACAGAATTAGTTATAGATAGCAACCACATACATTTGTAGAGTTTCTACAGCTTTTGGCAAATATGTCAGGACAAGGCAGCTTGCTTACAATAACTTTGCAAATCGTTTATTCATTCTAAGACTCCAAGACTATTTTGCACTGCGCTGAGGATTTCCCAACCCTCAATAAATCTATTATGGGAAGCGCTCTCTTGATAACTCACTACAGTTTACAGGCCACAGCACACTAGTAAACCCCTCTTCTTTTCCACTCTCTCTCCGTTCCATTCTGGAGACAACAATGGTGGGTTTGTGTCCAAGCTTCTGAAAGCTGGGTGAGTTGAAGTTTCAGAGGTTTGTAATTTACTGAAACATGTGAGTCATACCCTCAATTTTTTAGGGTATTTCCACAAAATATTTTGACCCAGTCATTTTCTATATTTGTGCATTACGTAGGTCAATCAGTCTGATGATGCTCTGAAGAACTCTCTATAGTACTCATTTAAAAGCAATAGAAATTATGGAAGTATGTCCACAATGTAAACCAAAAGAATCTCTGTAGAATTGAATTTCAAAGCATCACGAACATGCACTTTCAAACCTGCACTCCTGAACGAATGAATGGACACAAGACGACAGAAACCGGAACAAATTGTTGTTAAATACAATTTTATTCATTTTTAAACTTAAATCTAAGTTGCTTCGAATTTCTCCCCACACTCTTTTTCACAAAAGAGCTCTTTTAAAAGCAGCATTTTTATTTTATTAAAAAGATCTGATTTGTAAAATTGCATTTATATTCACAGGCCTGGGCCTTGGTAAGTAATCAGTGAGGCATGCAGCTAGCTATCTCTAAACGGCAGGATTGCTTTAATGTTTATGATATCACTATTCAATCTCCCACAATGCCCGGCTTAGAGCAATGACAGCCACAGAAGTCTTGTTCATATAGATGAATTATTTTTTCCCCCTACCACAAATTGAGTCCCCGGTGCTTTCACAGACAAAAAGAAAAAGAAAATGTCAGTTTTCGGAGGGGAAACGCTACTTTCAAGTGGACGTTCTCTTTCAAGTCCAGGTCTTTTCAAGTGGGCTAGACTTTTCATGGGCTAGTGTGGGAAAGGAAGACAGGTCTTTTACAAGACCCTCTCCTCTCCCAGCCTCTGGCCTCTCTCAAAGAGAGGCCACCTTCTCTGGCTTTCTTAGTCAATGACTAGCTTTTGTGCTCTGACCAGGGTGCGTCCCCAATAAAACTGCCCTGCATGCCCTTGTGCCATTCAACTCCAACCTCACAAGCGTACACTGTCTGCCAGACATGCACAGGGCCTGAGCATTGGAAGCACCGATTTTTGTAAAGCATTGTCGTCTAGGCTTTGCAAGCAAATTTCTCGTTTGGAGTGTCAAGATGAACTCTCTCTGCTTTGTTTTTTTTTTGTTTTTTTTTCGGTGATGTACAGCTCTACAGATCCCCAGTGAGTGCTGTGCCACAACCAAAATACTTTGAATAAGGAAAACAGCCCCATTTGATCAAAAGGAGGCATGTCTTCAAAAGTTCAGGTTGATGACAAACTAAAATGACAACCAAAATTCCAAACCGGTTATACGTTTTCATTCAGAAAGATTTTAAATATTATAATGTTCCCTTTGGAAAGTCTGGCAGATTATGTAAATTCTCAAGACCCTTGTACAATATTTTGAAAGGAATTGCTCTCATTATATCTCATTATAATGAGAAAGATGTGAACGTGCTAATTGAATAAATTATATCAAAAGGTAAGAAGACTATAAAAAACAAAACAACTAGGCCCTATGAGGTACAAAAGACAAGGCAGGCTGACAAGACTATGATACTGACAATAAGTATTAAAAATATTTATGAGATTACAGATGTACTGTAGGTTATATGGTATATTGTAAACAATAAACAGCATTTACCGTCTTGTTTTAAGACAGATATAGAAGTGGGTTGGAGGACACATCATTTAATAGAGAGTGAGAAAGTTGAGGCTGTGTCATTAAACAGATTTGACTGGTCTTGTCATTATTACTAAATCAAAGAGTGGCCAGTCCTTCCTTGAGGGCAGTGAGAAGGTCCTTTGTGGCTCTATGACTAACCGGATGAGACAACGTCCACACTTGCACTTCTTCTAAATGAATCGGACACTCCGTGCCGCAATGGAGTCCTCCAGCTACTGCACCACTCCTGCCCATCCATTTGCAAGCCTTCCTGCTCTGCCCCTCCTCCATCCAAACACCCCAAACTGGTGTCCTGTGTAATGAAGGAGAAAAAAGAAGGCGCTTGACTGCTCACAGTTCTGTCACTCCAACTGCGTCCAAAAACACCCTGATGTCAGGAACGGAGTTACTATAGTGGGTTCATTTCCATATGGTGCAAGACTAAACCAATGTGACGAAATCCTGGGACTTGGGATGGTTGACAAAAAGCCTAGTGCCACAACTTCTCAATTACTAAGAAAACCCCTCCATCCCAAGGGCCTATGAACAAACCTCTACCCGTCAAACACTTACAAGCGTTCTTCAGGTAAGTACAAGCAGTACTTCTGCACTATTCATGTTCTTATTGATACGGAAGCTAAAGTATTTAGATTCTTGTCTCTGTGTCTCTGTAAACACAGATAACCGTATACCACAGATAAAGGCATTCCAGCACAAACCTGTTTAAAAGAACATTATTCATATACTTTTTGTACTTTTAAAGCTAAATGGACAAATTATGACACATGGATATGACACACTAAATCTACAACAAACTACATGTAAGAGCATATTCTAATTGGATTACATATCTATGGCCCTTTTAATTCCATGGGGGCTACTCAGAAAGCATGGACAACGTGAAGGTCATACACAATGAATCACATTTGATTCCCATTTAACTTGTTCACAGCACATATAATGAAAGCTGCGATTCCATCTCTCCATGGTGCTATAAAGTTAGTAGCTAATTAACCCCTAACAACCCAACAAAAAATGACGACATGCAATGATATGACCTTGTTAAATTAAATTCATGGTGCTTACACAATGAACGCTATATTAGTTCAATCAGGTCAGCAAAACCGAATGAAAGAGTGTAGATATGGGAGGGATAACTAAAATAGCCCACATCCAGGTCAAGAAGTCATTTCCCAAAGCAAGTCTAGTACACTAAGGCTTTCCAGCAGAGAGAGATAGCTAACTGCTACGCTATCATTCAAAGCTACGTAAGGGCGTGTGTCTGTGTGTGTATGTGTGTAGAAGGGAATCAGGTCAGAAATGGAAACATTTAGAACAGCACATGGAAAAAGAGCAAGAACAAGGGAAGGAAGCAAAAACATTTTTTTAAAAAGAGTTCAAAGAAGCTGCAGCCTGCACCCTGGAGCGTGGCAAGCCCACGGAGAGCAATGCAGAGAGGATCTGATGTCTCAAAGTGGAAATGGGGAGACAGGGAGGGAGGGCTGTGCAAGAACGAAGCGGCAGAGAGGTGATCAAGAAGGGTTGGGGGCAGGGGGGGGGGGGTACATTTGACGGGGTGTCTATGGAGAACATGGGGGAAGGGTAGAGAGGGCCAGTGGGTTCATTAAAGATATGGTGGCATTGTGTGAGTGGAATGGAAGTAAAAATGTGTGCCTGTGTGACTCTACTGCATGTGTTAGAGAGGGAAAGCGTAAGTTGAAGAGAAACTGAAAAACATACAGTATATAGTGTGAGTGAGCCTCTGTATGTGCATGCGAAGTTCTCCTAAAGAAAAATAATTGTTTAGAAAATGGCTGCAGCACAGGGACTGTAAGGAAATCTCTTATAGGGAACAAAAGAGAGATGGAAAGTTTTAGATTTTCCCTCGCTGGAGAGGGCACTTGCAAAGCAATCTGATGTAGTAGGTGCCAGCCTATCCCCCCCCGGGACCACACAGGCTGTCACCTCATCCCCCTGACCATGGGAGAGAGATGAGGTTGGGGGAGGTGAAAGGATGGTGGTGGAGGCCACAGGTCAGAACACAACCTTGTTCGGGTCTAAATGGATGTCCCTGTCATCAGCCACTCTCCAGAGCCTGTGGACAAGAGTGTACGGCCGGGGCGAAGGGGGTAGATCGGTGGCGGGAGGGCAGCCATGGAGTGTGATCCAAGGCTGGGTAGAAAGATAGAGTCGGCCCCCTACCTTCCAGCGGCTCCAAGCTTGCCTTCTCTCTTTGGCTCTGTTCTCTCTCACGCTCCCTGTCTCTCTTACCCTCCCTCTGTTTCTCTCTCTCTCTTCCATAATGCTGCAGTAAGAACTGCACTCTAACAAGGAAACTGATCCGCAGTCTGAGAACAAGGATGCCTACAGATGCAATCTGATTTACTGTCTCCATGTTGGCTCTCAACCAACAGGGCCCCAAAACAACCTTACAACTATTTCTATAATCCAAAGGCATCCTAATGCACTAAGATTACAGGATTGTAGAGAGAGAGAGCGCAATTCAGAATGATGTCATTATTTCAAACCACTGAGTGCAGTCTCAGATCATTTGAAGGCCTTGTTTAGACAATAGGAAGCTACTCCACAGTTAAAAAAATATGTTCTACAGTATTTGTTTTTTTACAATCACCATGACTGAGGACATCAACATCATATCTGACTGAGTTTTTTTTATTTTCTGATGCAGCGAAACACATTTAATGTATAAAATAAGAGGAAAAGCTGTACAAGTCACATTAAATTGAAATGTCAAAATACATTCTTTGCTTCATCTGCAAAATAAATTCTGGCTCTTAATCAATGCATCCCTTTTGCAAAAAACAAACATGATATTTTCATTACCTGCCATTTACATTCAGAACCATATCTGCACACAGCAGTTTCAGTTTTGTTCCGCACATGTCACATGGCGTAAACAAATCAGATTGTCGCTCCACTCATCGATTCTCTTTCGTCCCTTTCATCCCCTCTGTATTCTGTTTTCTTTTTTCGCTTGACCTCTTAAAATTCCCAGCATGCTAGCATGGAACGAGGGGATTTTGTATGATCAAACAGTGATGATGTGCTTTGCAGCTTCGCAAGGATCCAACATAATTCTTTAGCCGTGCAATTTAGATCCCTGCTGACACTGAGTTCCTGATGTACTGCTGACGACATCCCCAAAAAAGCGGTGTGCATATGCTCTCTGTCTCTCTCTCACACACACACACACACACACACATACATTCCCTTGGAAGTCAACATAAAAAGTTGGTGGTTGAAAAAGGGTTGTGGGAGAGAGAGAAAAGGAGAGAGATGTCAAGTCTTCATAGTAAATTGCACCTGATGGATGGGGTCTGATGATGACAGACAGAGGAACTGGGTCTGTGATTGTACTGAGGTAAATCCTCTCCCTCTACCTCTACTAAACCTCATGAGTAATCAACTTGGGAAACGTGGAACTCATAAAAACATTTTAAGCAGCCAATTATGTTCTCCAAAGTGTTGTGATGTTATTAGAAGATAAATACTAGAACATAAAACATTAATCTCTGAGATGGAACGCCACAGGGTTGAACATTATCATTACAGGTAAAGGTATGAATGTCCTATGATGTCTGGAACTGACTCATTTGTGTGCAAATTGGTGGGTACTGTGTAGTATGCTGTATAAAAATATACATTTAGTTTCATGAAATATGTGCCTTTGCTCTGTCTCAGTGGTGCCATGTGGTTGCAGTGCAAGCTGAGGCAGTCCCATGGATATAACATGTCACAAAGCTGTTAATCCAGATTTACTGCTCATGGTGAGAGACTGAAGAAGACTTCAGAGCACCTCTGGCTGAGAAGTCTTCAGTATTCGAACGGTATAGCCTGCGTGCTGAGAGCCTCTTAAAGCAACAATCAGTGTGGAATGTCAAATGTAATGTGTCGTAAAAACACATTATGAAACCTATCTATATTTAAGAGGCCTAATGTAAGTAATTATTATCAAAGCATAGGGTACATGCTTTAGAGTACATACATCAGTGC
Source organism: Hypomesus transpacificus (assembly GCF_021917145.1). Lineage (NCBI taxonomy): Eukaryota > Metazoa > Chordata > Actinopteri > Osmeriformes > Osmeridae > Hypomesus > Hypomesus transpacificus. Next base: position 4,750,166 of record NC_061060.1, read on the forward strand.
CAATAATGTCCATGACACTTTCTGAGTGGTTCTCATAGAAGTTGGTGTTCTACTGCAAAAGGAGTACATTTAAAAAATAAAGTATCACTATACAAAATTACCATTTAAAACAGTGTAGCCTATACCAAGATGTCAGCATATTTGTGACTCCAGTGCAACATAAACACCATCAAAGACACCAGGGAAATCTTTATGATCCAAAACATCACCCGATCTTTGAACAAGAGCATTTTCACAATGGACTTGACTCACCCGTCCTCAAACATTGCTCTACATCAAACCCATACTCATCCCATCACCAGCCAGCCTAGGTGGATGGGGAGTTGAGACGAAGCCGGGACTCATTAAAGAAAGCCGCTAATTACTAGTGTAGGAAACAACATATGAAATAATAAGCGTTAGCATTCCCCCATAGGGACGCACGGTTCTTCCTCTGTAGAGTGTCTAAGAGACACTTCACCAACGCCAGATAATTATGAATAATAAAGCAGCCGTTTAAATAATTGCAATTATGGTCCTTGGTGCTTCTTCACTAGTTAAGTGGGTCACGTTTTAAAGAACACTTCCACATTTTATTGTATTTGACACGTGAAGTCATAGACTGCTTTACTTTACTTATCACAGGAACCTGACAAGAAGAGCTGAGTCTTTATTGAGGTTAATTATAACAATATGTATATTCTCCAGGGGTGATGCCCATTGCCCGGAATTGCTGACAATGACAATGTATGGCCTAAAGTATCAGGTCCAGATTAAAATGTTGGAAAAACGTCAAACCATTTAAGGCATGTGTGATGTCTCCATATAACGTTTGTGTCAGGATCTTTTTTTTAAATTTTCGAAATGAGAACAGAAAAGCTTTTCCTGAGAAAAATTGTTTTGCAGAAAAGCAGAGCATTTGTGAGCGTTTCAGCTTTTGGCCGCTAACTAGCTTCCCACAGTAAGCCTGCGACTCTTCCATTATTAGGCTAATTGTATAGCTACAACGGGACAAGTAATACTGTAACAGTAATGATACACAATTAATACTTCTCAGCTTGAGAGATGGTTGAAATGCGTGAGAAATACGAGGTGTTGCGTGAGAAATGGTTGAAGTGCGCGGCACACTTGCATAGGTTAGCTCAAATATGTTTGCAGCCCCCCCAACAACACATTCGTTCACATTCGCGTTTTATCACACATGTTACACCACGGCACAGGGGGCAAACAGTTCGCTCTGACGGCAAAATACTACAGTAAACACACATTGTACAAAGAGGTAACAAATATGACAGACAAATTATTTATGTGTTAACATTAACGACTAGCAAGCAAGCTAACTATTAATGTAGCAAAAGACTGTTGGCTAGTTAGCCTAGCTAGCTCGCTCTAACTTTACTGCTCAAAGCCGTTAGCAGATAGCTAGAGCTAGTCTAGCTAGTGATAGCTAGCTACGTTTACTGTGTGTCTAGTTAAACCTTACCTTGGTAATTGTCGATGTAGCTCAAAACGTACAATTTGAACCCCCTTTCCCTCTTCCTTGAATGGCAGCAACATAGAATCCTATGTACATCGTTAATTGTCATAAAAGTTTGTGTGGAGAACTCACTTAACTGCTGGCTACCGGAAGGTGTTGATCTGCATTGTACAATATGCGCAAGTAATGCGTGGGAACCTTTGTGTTTAATTGTAACAACATTTGCAATCTAATCGTCCAACATCAGTATTAATGTTCTTGTGGCCTCTTTATAAAAAGCCTCCCAAAAAGAGTGAAGTCAGTTAAAGTGGGAATAATTTAATATATTAATCCCCAGGATTTGAGACTAGCAAGTGTCTGTACACTGAACAGGTGTCCACAGACTTGTGGAACTACAGTTAATGGTACACTGACCCTCCAATGAAATGCAAATATATGTGTTGATTGACTTTTGTGAGTGTGTGTGTGTGCGTGTTTGTGTGTGAGGTGAATATGATAAGAAATATCCTTATTGCAAATTGTGTCGCCTGGCTTTGTCAATGGGAAAGGTCAGAAACCATGGGGAGGCTTAGAGTCTAATGTCAGCCCCTCATCTGAGGAAAGAAAGTTGAGAACCTTTATGAGAGTAGCATGAGGACAGGTAATAATGAACCTAATAATAAACTGACAAGAATTTCATACAAACTGACTTACCATGACATCAGTCTATAATGCATGGTATGAATTTCCTAACACCCTTTCTACAGTGTGATGCAAAGCTGCAGTGAAGTGTGGCCAGAAAATGATTGTTGTAATTCCGCATTTTTTTGATGAACAGCAAGTACATTGAAAGGAGGGTTTTGTGTGGTTTTGCTCAGTGCTGAAGTGTGAAGATAAGACGTCTACAATAATATATTCTAAACAATTACTGATATTCTCATAGTGTTGTTGTGTATAGCTGTTTATATACAGTCATACAATTGTGATGTTCAGGAAGCTAACTTGCTCCAAAGGAAACAGGAATAAATCCACAATACCAGTCAAGCTCTGAACATTCTCAGATTTATGACAGCTACTGGAAGGGAGCCAGATATACTGGGGAACCTATACAAGCTCTAGAGTTTGTATTTATAGACTGTATTTTGCAAAGCTCTGCTCTACAGCTTTATTATACTGGTTTTATATGATTACAATGAAGTCTTGATTCAATTGAATGGTGAGAGGCAAACAACGTTGATGAACGTATGAATGAATATTATACATTTTTGTTTAGTCAAACCCACAAAGTTGTTTAAATTCAGTCAAACCAACATAGTTCACGTAACATTTTATTTCTATTTGCCTTTTCTAATGAATACATATTAAACATGTACCGTATATGTTTTCAACATACATGCACACTTTCTGATACGGCTGAATTTCCACACTTGACACTTGAAATGTAATGGTGGAGATCAAGGACAGATCTGTCCTCGGTTGTCATGGAGGATGACAAACAATGTCCTTATGGACAACTCTGAGATAACATTTCTCCTACATTTCATCTGTTTGAAGCTAAACAGCCAGCAAGTTTGTTATGCAAAGCCACTTCTATTATGTGTACAACCTTTCCGTTAGGGGACAGAATATTTCAGTTGAGAGAAAGGTGGTTTGATGAGCAGCCATGTTTTAACATTTCAAACATGAACTCAAACCCTGTGTGAAAGTGACGGCTTTCAAAGATACAATCTTAATTTTGACCAATTCCTTGAAATTTTACAGACATCTACTGTATATAGCAACTACTTAAAATAAGCTATTTTTAAGCGATCAATTCTTCTTAAAGCATACATCTCTATGGGCAGATGTAACTTCTATCCGGAGTTGAGTCACCTGGCTGCCTTTGGCTTTATACATCCCAAAGCATTTTTTTACTTGAATATGTAGATTATTCCAAACAATAATGTTGCGTCTGAAGAACTGGGTCAGTAGCATCATTGGTTTTTCTTTTCATCAGAGATAGAAAATACGACTCAAGCAATAGTGACCCATTTCTGAAAAAGTCTTGGTAGTGATTGCAGGTGTAGGGGAGGGTAAATTAGGACATTGTTGTGCAATTCATTCTGTATTTGCCTCGAGGGCCTTGTTCTTTTCAACCCAGTTTAATCAAAGAAACATTTTTAATCCCTTCTTTTCCGGGGAAAACACCTTCCTGAAATGCCACAGTACCCTTCATAAAGCTAGAGAATCAAAAAATTATCCTTAAAATATGTCCCAAACATAAACAGTGTCTAAGTAGAATAGAGAGTGGTTGAATATCATGATGAAATGACCTTCTAACACATAATGAATAATGCCTTGGGCAGAGCCATATGAGATTCAAAAACTGTAGTTACGTTTGGGATTTTTTCTTACTAAATTATGCCCGTTATATTCTTCTTATTTGAAAATTGATTATTAAGTCCTGGCTTGTTCCTAGTTGTTCACTTGTGTGGACTGCTACTGGCTTTTATGAGGACATAGGATGTCTCTTCATTATTTGTAATAGGTGAATAGGTTTAGTAAAGTAGTACAATCGATATTTCATCCATCTTGTTGTGAATTGCCAGGTTCAAAATTGTTTCACTTAAAGGATAATTAAATCTGCAGACCACATGACACCTTCTGCAACAGAAAGGGAAAGTTCCAGAAAGATCGAAAGAAATAGTCAAATTTCAGGGCATCCATTTATCTCATTTTCTTGTCATTAGTTTGGTACACCCGATTCCTCTTCAACCACTCCAAAATCTCTGGTTTCCATGGTGACCATATGCAGTTGAGCAGTAATATTCACAGTTGTCATAGGTAGCCAGCCAGCCAGCCTCATTATGTGTCACACTCTCATTCACACTGACAAATTGACCAGCACATGGGCACACACACACACAAACTGCAGTTATTTTCACAAAAATGTGAAAAAAACTATAAAACAACATTTAGTCAATGCTGCATTACTTCAGTGCTGCATCCTCCCTACCCCCACTCCCACCAAACCACACAGTAAATCACCATTGAAGAGCAGGATCTCTCATAGATTATGGTTTCAACTTTGTGACTGTGTTGGTTTTCTGCTGTGTCATCATCAGCTTTCCCGCACTGCAGAGCTCATTTATAAAGCCTGGACCATCCCAGATGCCGTCCTTGTAGCCCATTCATCACCTTCGCTCTGCTAGTCTAACTACACAGAGCAGACAGACCTGGATACCCTATATACTGTAGGCAATGGGACTGTCATACAGGTACTGCACTGGTAGCCACAGGAATATACCACAGGAGGTTAGCATTGTGTTTGGTGTGGTGCTCGACATCAAATACAATTTGCAAATGGCATTCGACCCTTGTGGTGCTCTTGATTTAGTGCACACAGAGTTCATCGGATGTAGGCAGTGTGTTATGTAGCGTGAGCTGGTGGTTAGTTAGTGTTCTCCTGAGGTAACACATTACATTACAAATAATTCAGGAATACCTGTGCAGAACAATTGAGAGAATTGCTTACAGGATGCTCCCTTGAATCTATTCAATCATATTACCTCTACAGTGTAATCATCCTGGCTGCCAGCTCGCTGTTGATGTGGTCCCTGTCAGCCACAGTGAAGGACACTTCCCCGATGGGACAAGAGTGTTCCCCTCTGTGATGGGAGCCATGTGTGTCACCTCTTGCATTATTGATTTATTTTGGATCCATACTGAACAGACCCAAGAAGATTTCACCACGGTCAAACATCAAAGTCATTGGTTTTTCCACTCAGATGATTACACTCAACATGCCAATCAGGATATCCAGTTTTCATCTTTAGGGGTATTGTTAGGGAGATGTCCACCTGATACTACAGCCTTTTCTGTAGTTGAGTTGGTAGTAGGCTTCTGGCTTTGTTATAGTTATTTGTTGAATGCAAGACAAACAAATGTGCAATACAATATCTGACTAACAGTATCTACTTATTACTGTCAGATTTGAGCTGTGGGTGTGGTTTATCCATGCGTATTAGTTTATAATTTGGTGAATGGGGGCAGTGGAAGAGGTAAATGATTGTGACAGGCTATGAATCAGGTTTTCAAACTGTGGTATCTCAGCCATAACATGAAACTTCATTAGCTGTTGAACATCTAAAGTCACATCCAACAGACCTTTCTCTGCCGGTAAAACAAATTCCCAGAATCATACCTTTCATAGTGTCCTCATTATTAGAGTGAGTGTGTGTGTGTGTAGGTAAATTACACGGGTTGCTTAAATTCACCATTTGATAAGGTAGTAAATAATATCACCAGTTCCATGCAAAGTGGAGAGTGACTAGAAAATGTAATAGATACAGTAAGAGGATGGATGAGATGAGTGGTGGGTGGGATTCAATCCTCCGCTTGGAAGACATTCTTGCGATTGGCAAGCGAGAAGAATTGGCAACCTATCACTTTAACCTCTTTGTTCATAAATGGAATTCCATTAACTCTTATCCTCAGATAGGTCTTCCATCTAACTCTATCTTCTGGGGAGTAGGAAATAGACCTCAAAGCGTGTACAGGAGAATAAAATAGATAACTGAGTTCACATATCAACATGGATTTGTTGACAGGAGATGCACATCATATTTGTGTGTTCTTCCAAGTAGATTATGAGCGTATTAATCCTGTTAGCCAACCAGGCGTAGCACAGTGATTGCTCCTGCCAAATGCTGAAACAAAACAAACACGCTCATTGGTGAATGTCACTAATTTGGGATTCATCAAACATTTATGACAGTAAAATCTTACTGAAAGAAAAATATGTGTCATTATATAAAAATAGTTTTCAATGCTGTTCCTTCGGGTCTCATGTTTTGCAAATTGTAGGCTCAGGGCCACAGCTTAATCTGCGCCTTTGCCCAACCGCAAATAGCGCACGGTGTATTTCCGCATTTTGCGTGGTATTTTTGAAACCAGATCCTCGTCGGGCAATCAGCGCCTTACTCCACCCTTTAGTGTTAATTAGCGCGCCGTTAAATGACGGGAGAAATCGCTATTTTACGCCTGAAATGGGCGCAATCCTGTTAGTAAATGAGGCTTATGTTTTCATGTAGGGGTTATTCATTGGTTGCAGTGTGTACTTTTTCCTCAATCTTAGAGAAGTGGTTAAATTATGGTCATGGCAGAAGTAACTAGTAGTTTTGATGAGCAGAGATATATCTTTGGGCTATTATTGCGCAAACATGGGATTCGTTTTGAAATAGTATATTTTCTAAGCTTTATTTTTCTAACTTTTCTAGATATTCACTTTCAGCCCCAGCTGAATGAATGAAGTGCTGATACTACAAGGCTTAAAGATGACTATAGATCACACCAGCACCTTATCCCACTGTGGACTGTAGGTTTAACAGTAAAACACGCTCCTAATAACACGAAGTCTGAAGGCAGGATTGTAATGTAGCAGCACCGCCACTCAAGATTTAGAACTGATACTGTAGGATCACTTTAGATCAAGTCTAGTTTGTAAAAAAAAAAAACTGTAGGCATTTCGGAGGCTTGTATTGTGAATGAGAAATGTGGAAAGTATTTTTTAAAACCTTCTTTAAGGTTAAATATGAAAGAGGTCTATATGGTTTGTAAAGGGAAAGCTGAATTTTTTATTTATTTTTTATACTATTTGTTTATGGTTCTTGTGGCTTAATATCATTATCAATATTGCCATACATGTACACAAATATTCCAGCAACAGATTGGGGCAGATATGTGTTTACTTGGAAATTGAAATGTGAGTGGATCAAAGTCTTGCATATCTGAGTATTAAATGCATGACATGACATGGATAAAAGTGTCTGCTAAATGTATGAATGTAACTAGAGAATACAAGTTTGAATAATAATGCTCTGTTGTTAGACAGTAATTGCTTAGCAAATCACTTCCAATCATAAAGGTGTTTTTCCATCAAAGGAGATTGCATTTTGTGATGCTAAAAACAATTGATTCAATACATACTATCTGTAAAGACACTATGCAAGTCTCGGAAACCAGACATATATTTCCATGAACTGAGATACTGAATAGTTGAGACGACAATTCATTCAGTATATTTAATTCCGTTGTGCAAAATGTTGTCTGTGCTTCAGATAGATAGTTTGTCTGGCGCCACTGGTATGGAAGGCTTAAGGCCTCTTGTTTCTCCCATTCACTTTAACTGCAGGATCTGAAGGACCAAGAGGGGGATATTATGTCTCAAAGCATATGCTAGTTCTCAGAGATAAGAAAACAAAGATGCAGTAAACAAATCCAATACATTTCTGCTCCCTTGCATGTCTCTATCCCTATCTGTGTGGAGTCAGGTGGCTGAGCGGTTAGGGAATGGGCTAGTAATCAGAAGGTTGCTGGGTCGATTCCCGGCCGTGCCAAGACGTTGTGTCCTTGGGCAAGGAACTTCACCCTACCTCGGGGGAATGTCCCTGTACTCACTGTAAGTTGCTCTGGATAAGAGCATCTGCTAAATGACTACATGTAAATGTAATTGTGTGTGTGTTGTGTAAGTCTGATTGTGTGTACGTGTGTGCAGTATGCAGATGTGTGTGCATATAATTGCATGTGGTTGTGTGTCACCATCACAACGGCAGGTTGACATAGCAAGCAACATAACAACCTTGGTAGACACCTGCAGGTTTTGTCTTTGCTGTTGTGATGGTGACACAAACACGCAAAAAAAGTACACCCAACAGCATGCTGTACACATCAGACCACCACCACAGGAATATTCCGTAATAGGCTTCTGGTATTGATCGGAAACAGAGCAGGAAAGGACATATTGATAATACATTTCTCTGGAGGACTTGGTACATGAAAGCAATAAAACATCAGCCATAGGCTGGTCAGCCATATATGTTCACAGAATGGTCCGAAATAACATGAAGCTAACACGTGAAAATTGTATGTGGTGCCTTGCATAGAAAGTTGTTTATTATTGTTCTGTTCCATTACAATGATGTGTACGTCCTATGAATTTGGACAAGGCAATTCCATCACTTTCTTGTGTCTTCCAGTTTTCCTGTCAGAAGAACAAGTTCCCCTTCATGTCTTTCTCAGTTTAATTTGAATTGTGGAAGAGTTGTAGGGATTTTGAGACAAAAACAACTCTAACAGAGACCCACTTGGCTGTACAGAAAGGTACCCAAATCAAAAGGGGCATATTCAATCACCCTTGACAGAAATACATTAAGGCGGTCGACTTAGGGGGGTCAAACGAGGATTATCTCGATTATGTTTCGATTTTAGCTGCTGCTACCTTGAGCAACTGAGATTTGATTTTTCTTTCTTTTTTTTCCATTTTTGCCAAGGCTACCATTCTTCAAACAGTCAAGAAGAGGCTGGATAGAAATAGATGATCAAACATCTTGATTACAATACATACATTGTATTGTGTTTTATTTTACAAAGGTGCAACCAGGAAACCAATAAATGTGTACATTCACTGCTGCAGGTGTGGGAGCATGTGGGGGCGTGTCTTCTTGTGTGTGAACTGTGTTGTGACAATAGAGGGCTTAACCCCATGTCTTTTGGATTCAGAGCAATATGTCTTCTGTCAAGCTACAAAGTGGTTCCCTCAACCTTTGAAGCCCCGACCTTGGACCCTTAAGTTCCTCAAATCCTTCTCGTTGCCTTTGAAAGATGTGTAGCTTAAGCACACTTGAGGGAAGCTTTAGGGTGGTGTGACCTGTTAAACACTTCTCCATGACAAAAATAAAGACCCCTTGAAACTCAGATGAGACCAAAATACTATTAAAATATTTGTCCTAAATGTCAACTTACAACATTTCAACATTTTAGTTCACAAGGAGGTGAGTCTCCACTACACTGTCAACAAAAAGAAAGAAAGAAAAAAGAAAGAAGCAGTGTCCTCATCTCAGCTTTTTCTCATCTTCAAATAAAACTCCCATTATATTCTAGCTTTCTTCAGTCTAGACGCAAGGCTTTTTGATTATGAAGTCATTTTAGCCCTCTTGGAAGAGCCTCTGACGATTACACAAAGTGCTCTCCTCCATGACAGGTAGCAGAACAGTAGCGAGGGGCTTAGCGTCTACAGGAAAATAGCTTGTGTATTTGTATGGATGTGTGTTTGTGTGAGCAAATATGTGTATGTGTCGTAAGTGCATTTGTGGGTCTGTTGCGTGCATGCATGTATTGTCAGTGCATGAGTCCCTGTCCCTGTATGTGGAATCTCGAGTTTTAAGGCAGAGGCGGAGAGATTCAAACCTTCAGGTCTCACTGTTTATAATCCTTCCCAGTCCCAGGTGAGATCAGCTAGCCCACTGACAGGAAGAAAAAGAGGAACCAACAAGCAAGGCTGAGACATGGTCATGGAGAACAGTCAGTGGGTGGGGTAGAACTGATGGGCCTGCCATTCTGTATTACCCTCTATTGCCTTTTGGGGGCAGAACATTGGCATGTCCAATTGATTTAATTGGTTTTCCTATGGATTAAAAATGTGCATTGTGGTAGCCAAACAGAGCCCAAAGGATTTTCCCCAAAAATGATAAAAAAATAAATGTTCTGGTGTTTAGTGGAAGGAAGTGGAGGTCATTAGTATGTTCCTTTCCTTTATCTCCTTAACAGAAACCAAGGGATCTTTGTTGTTTGGGGCTCTGGACCTATTAAAAACCAACAACCAAAACCATAAAACTTTTAGAATTGCATGAATACTTTGGCTCCGTGGCTTGGAATGCCAGTTGGCTGTTACATTACATTAACTGATAATCAAACAGATATCTAAAATTATTTGCTTTTTAAGTCCAGTCTGTGTCCTAGAAACCAACCCCAAATTAGTGTGAAAAATATAATTTCTTTAGATCAGTTCTTGGCTGTCCGGCATGCTGGTCCACATTTTGAAGCTTCATAAATATTCTGCATAAAGTGAATGTATTTATCAGACATTTAGTGCTCTGTGGAAATGTTTAATTAGTGCATGTCTTTCTCTTACAGTATAATAAATATTCACATTGATTAAATGTGCTTGTGAAGATCCTTGATGATCCTAATACACAGAATAATAAGGAGTTGAGCTGGGGGCCAGCTCTTTGTGAACATCAGGGAATGTCTGAAAAAGACCTAGTGGTGTTTGACACTCTGCAGGAGTTTTCAGCATCAGCCAATCAGCGACGTGGAACGGACAAATTCCGAGTCGTGTCATGTTGTACTCTGCTTATTCAAAGTCTTAATTCAAAGCAGAATGTACTGACGGGAGGACTTTACTGTCCCGTGTTTGTAGGGACTGTCACAGAATGCATAAACAGCAATACTTGTGTTTAATTCACTTCTGTGGTCCATTAAAGAGAGGGCTGCTCAGTCCATGGCTGCTGGGCTGAGATAGGCCTTCATTTGCCCTGCGCCTCGATGAACATGCGCTACGGACTGTAAACAAGGTACATGACAGACCACAGACTGAACGGAGGCTATGCATAGAAAGGAGGTGGGAATGGGTTGGAATTACAAACCACACAACAAGAAAAGAGGAAGAGAGGAGAGAGGGGAGAGAGACATAAAGAAGAAAGAGATGAAAAGAATGTGCAAGAAAGGTAAAGTAAGAAAAAGGAGGAATGAAGTGAAAGAATTAGAAGTACCGAGTCCGTGATACAACAGGAGCACAACCATGAAATTTTTCCTATAACCACCATTTTTTTTATAACTTAACGTTGTGGTCTATGGTTTTACAAGATACAGTATTGTTTCAAAAAGGTACTAGTGTTCTAAGTGTTAACCATCAACATGTGAAACTCTCAAAAAGGAATTGGGTAACAGTTTTAACCAACACCTAATTTTAGCAGAAAGTGATAATCCAAACACGTTACTTTGATGTGCACCAAAAGAGGCACTTCAGGGGCTTCTCAGTCTTTTGTTCCTTGAAGAAAGTTGCTCGTAATGAACTCATCCCTCATGAGGACCCTAAGCAAGACAACTATATAAAGAATCCCTTCTTTTCTGACGAAGAGAGGAGAGAGTGGGCCATTCAGCTCAGTGCGCCGCACACCATGGCTCACAAAAGGGCTACACGCCTGGAATCGATTGCTTCTCCACTAGAAGAAGCATTCCCCCAGCATCCTATGGTTTCATTACTAACAACACACTCACACAGCCCAGTCCCTCAGGAGCAACACAGCAGCTATTCTCACCACAGGTTCTGTGCAGACACTGTTAGCTGGTCAGCTATCACAGCCCAACCCAAGATGTACCCCCACCCCCTGAAAACCAATTCCCAATCACAGCCATAAACAGAAGAATAATCCTTTTAGAATACGGTTCGAAACATCATTGATGTACCACAAATCTTAGGTAACTGGAGATACCTGCAGGTTGAAGAGGAGAAGTGAGTAGTAAATTCTCGCCCTGAACCCTTTGTGTTGTATTGCTCTCCTTGGAAAAACAAAGAAGAGTGATGAAACAAGTTGAGTTAATATAGGGTAACCTATGGCATTGACCAGAGGACACAGAGAGTTAAAAGTTACCTACAACAGGTGGCTGAGGTTTCTGCTGGTTGACTATACAGAGCTGAAGAAGGACAGGGCACTGGGTTCTCTTGTCTCTCTGTCTCTCTCTTACTATATCTCAGTGTGTGTGTGTGTGTGTGTGTGTGGATAAAAAATGTTTTGGGGGGGGAAGCTTTCAAGCTAAGACTGACACACGTTCTATCATGACAGGGGTCAAAATGTGCTGCCCTAGCACTCATGGTAGAAGGGACACAGTAGGTCGAACACAATGCAACTGCATTTCACACACCTACATGCACGCAAGCAGAAACACATTCCCAGACACATCCACAACCATGGAAATCCATAGACTGAACCATCTTCATCGAGGGGCCAATCCTTCCTGCACTGGGGAGCATTGACCTCAGACAGCAGCAGAGAAACATAGCAGCAAATAGAGAGACACGGTCAACCCAACATATTGTGAAGGAAATATGACATTTTTTATCATGGAAATTCATCAGGAGTGTTGCCTTGACCCCAAAAAATGGGGCATTCAAATACCTAAAGAAGATTAGAGACAGTCTATGTTTACTTCCTGCTTCACCCTTCAATGAATTATATCACATGTTCAGCCCTCTATTAAGACGAGGCTGTTGACAATTCCTACAGTAGCATTGTCTCAAAATGGGTATTTGGATGAAAGATATATAGGCTTTGAGAGCAGTCATCTATGGTAGTTGACCAATTTCACTTAAACAATATACTGTCTGACCAACCGCACTTTGGACAAAGTTACTCACCTACTGTAGAAAAGAGGAAAATCCAACTAAAGTCCCATGGCGTATATACAGTTCTTGAAAATAACATGCTCATTGTTCACCATGTTATAATCCTTTTAAGACAATTAAAAGCTTGTAAAAGCTGTACAATCTCATTGCTGTTTTGGAGCTTGGAGATCAATTTTCAATTTCACCCACCCTCCTATTAGCATTATTACACAAAAATATATGTGTGGGATCAGTGGTGAAGAGGACAAGCCCATTGGTCTTTACATCCTGTTTTAAAGAAACCGTAATCTAGCACAGATTGAAAAACATAGGGACACAATAACTTAAGTAGTGAGTATCTGGTGGCCTTTTTAAATTGAAGGGGACGTTATTACTCGCTAACAATCTTCTCAATCACACAGACACCTAATCTCTCTTAAAGGTTTGTTTCTTCTGAGTTAATTTATAGTAATGATTTCTTCTTGAGTCCAGGCGGCAAGATAGAAACATTTATGGGCTACAGACCACCCTCTTGAGATAGTTCTATTAGATTGCTCAAAGCTAAGGGGAAAATAAATCAACTTAGTGTTCTGAAAATCTGTCTCATTAAACTATCTTTATTTCTCTCTCCTGTTCAAAGACCACACCAATCCCTGGCTATGAAAGCTTTTTTGTAATTTCACCATTGTGGAAACACTTTTATTTGTAGAATTTGCATATATGTTTGTAATTAAAACATTTGTTACGTCAGCAAATACTGTATCTCTTTTAATAGATGAAACCTTTTATTTACAGTTTTTGTTTAATGATGTAGATTCATCACCTTAAAAAAATATATTGAGGGAAATGTACTACTCACTTTTGCCTAAATTAAGAAACATTAAAGCAGTTCTTGAAAATTTGAAACACAATATGTACATACATGTATTTCAGTAGATCAGGCAGTACTTTTAGCATATGTTTTCAGCCCAGATTACTTAGAGAGAGACAGAGACAAAGAGACAGAAAAAGAGAGAGAGACAGAGAGCAAGAGAAAGCAAAATAGGTAGGCAGACAGAGAAAGTACACATGTAGGTACAGAGACAGACATATGTAGAGAACAAAGAAGAGAACTGATTGAGAACAGAAGGAGAGGGAAAGATAAGACATGGATGTCCATCGGCCCAGTAAAAAAAGGAAAACTGACACCTGACTAAAAAACTATCAAAAAATCCTAAATCCCAAACCCCAAAATCCCCAGAACTAGGAGGAACAGATTGATGTGTCCGAACCGCCTCTCGATCCATCACTCAGTGCCTGCAGCTTCCAACGGGAAATCGTTCACAGCAACTTGAGTTCAGGTCAGCACTTCTGCAGACTGCGGTGACACTATTCATCACTGTGTGGGGAGCGTGGGACCTCAGAAGTTATAGTTGAAGAGGACATTGTCAAAGGATGCGAATGTCACGTACAAACACACATTCCGAAAGCACCCGTTCTTTCTTTCTCTATTACTCTCTTGTTCTCTCTAACTCCCTCATTCGCTTTCTGTCTCTCACACACATGCACAGACACACACAGACACACAAAGTGACCCTCAAAATGACCCCTAGGGATGGTTTGAAGGAGTATCAGAGACCAGGCTTACTTTCTCTAAGTTGCACTGAGTGACCGTAAATGTCAACTCCCTCTGTCAAGACACAGAGGGAAGGCATTTACTAAATCTGCCAGGTTTTGACCTCAAAAACGTTGGAACTGTCAGAAAGTTTACAGCTTTACTGAATAGCTTGACAAATGTGTGTCTCATGGCCTATGGATGATACAAAGTGTACAAAGCGTATGCTATTATGCCACTAAGTGATTTATCCAAAGTCTAGAGGTCTCAAGATTCCAGTGGTGAGACATAGAAGATATATATAATATATATATTTGAATCTGAGTTCATTTTCTTTGGGGCCCCAGTTGAGTCTGCATCCAAACAAAGAGCACCCATGAAATGCCAGTGGTCACGTATATGATCCAGTTAAATTCAGATCATTCTGTTAGATATAGATAATCTGTTTGCATTTTAATAATTACAATTACAGACATTCATCTAGAAGGCACAAGTCAGGGGTAGGACGGTTATACTGACATTCTTTCCCTACATTTTGTACAACTTCCTTTTGACTGTGTGAAATTGTCAATCCAGTACTTCTGTGAAACTGTTTAAATTAATTACACAATTCACACTTGGACAAATGTATTGCATTATACAAGTAATATCAGAGGTTGTATGACAACACAAATGGTACTTACATTAGAAATCGGACTTGTTGGACTTGCTAGTTAAAAAGATGTTTTGGTTTGGTTACTCAAGAATCCAACGTCAGTCTAAGGTTGTGCCAACAGATTTGCAGCATGCCTATTACAATGTACTGAAGTTTTACGAAAGCTATTACATTATCTTTGTTTGTTCTGTATTCACAAAGACAAACTAGGGACAAGTCCACATGGATACAGCAGGATTCTCCAGGATTAAGAACACCCCATTAGCTTGTTCAAACAGACAAAGTGCTGCACATCAGGACATCCACAACGAAGCTGTACATGAATCTCCTATCTTCTGCTGTGTCAGAAGTGACATTTTATCTCCGCAGAGTCAACAAGCAACTGATAACTTCCTGGTTTTATCTCTTAACTCATGTATGTGCCCTTCAGCCAGAATTTGTTTGCTGTCAAACTCCTAACAAATACTGTATCTTTTCTGAGGGTAATTCACCTTGTCAGTGGCCGTATATTAAATGAGAAGAGACTTGGAACTACAATCAGGAAGATACACCATCACCCTTAACCCCCCATCAAACGGATTGTGGTACTGTGGCACTTAAAATCCGCAGCAGCCACATGGCAGCGTTGTCTCTGAGGGAAAATATTAAAAGGCAGTGTGCCATAATAACAGTTTCTTTTGATTTTGCTTTTTTGGGGATGGTTTGCTGAATTCTGCTTGTGGGATGTCTTGTCTTTGCTGTGAGTCCTGCCAACTGGTGTTAACGTTGTACGTTTAATGACAAAGAATTAGCTCAGTGGAATAGTAGTCCAGTGAATCACCAGAGAAAGAGGGTTGTCCCATTTGTTGTGCAAGTGCGCACACACTCTCATAAACACATGGAGACATGCTCACACGTATACACACACAGGCACACACACACACTGTATCTGTTTGATGCCCTGTAATTGACTTGACACATTTGCTGTCAAGTGATGCCCTCACAAATATTTACCCATCCATCTTGATAGCAGCTGTAAGCTTTTAGAAATGTCTGTCCTGCCTGGCACTTATCAAGCCATCTGACTATAACAACTGTAATCACCATCATCACTGTTATTATCCAAATAATTATAATCAATACTTATGCTAAGTCATCAAACAGACAGAACTGTACATAATGCATGAAAGTGTGAAAAGCTATGTTTAGTCTAATCCTACTATGAAATAGTCACTAAAAACTCAGAGGCATGACCTCACTGCTGTAGTGTTGACCAAAAAGACAAAGCTGTGAACAAATCAAATACTACCTGGCAGCCAAACTTTGGATAGCCAGAGTCAGACAGACTGTGACTGAGTGTATATTTGTGTGTGTGTTTATGTGTGTGTTTGTGTGTGTGTGTGTGTGTGTGTGTGTGTGTGTGTGTGTGTGTGTGTGTGTGTGTGTGTGTGTGTGTGTGAGAGCGAGAGAGAGAGTGTGCCTTTGCCACTAAACTGTAAATCATTGGTGCCGCATGAGCTAGAGAAAAATCTTGACAGGTGCTTATTCCACCTCCTAGTGGCAGGATATGTAACAACCACAGAAACGTCCCTCTCTCGACCGTGTCTTTCCAGCACTGTGTGTACTCGGTCCCCAATCTTTTGAACTGCATTACTTTGCACAGAGCAAAGCAGTTGTATTTTGTGTTTCTTTTTGGTGGTTGTGTTGGTGGAGAGGGGGTTCTTCAACACCATGTGGGGGTTCAATGATATAGAAACCGATGTCCTATCAAAGATGCAGGTTCAATGATGCAGGTTCCAAACTGCCTCTGCTACTACTACAAGAGCATATATTTACTCCACACTCACCCACCTCTGCAGCATTAATCATCTCCTATTTCACATAAGGTTGGGCAGGTAGTTAACACAGTTTCCTGAACAGCACAAGTTGGTCGCTTGTCTACCATCTGACCATGGGTTCACTTAGTCCTATAGGGAGGACTGGTAAGTGTCTTTGTGTGGTTACAAACTATTACAACACTACTGACAATCATACTTTCCCCTTCATTTGATATATCGGCGATTCAAGTGACGTAAGAGTCCCATGCCTTGAATGTGGGAGGAAGCAAAGCAGAGATTCTGAGGCGCACGCACCCCTCTCAGTGGGAGCGGATGCGCGAGCGGAGAATGCCTCAGCTTGATTTCAGTATTCGGTCTGTCTCAGGAGTTAGTCCTCGCACTGTTTCCGTTGAGAAAACTGAAGCGAAACTACGTGCACTATGCCGCCTGTATTTTATTTTGGTCCTAAAGTGAGTCTTAATTCGTAAAGGATGCTGTTTCGTGGGGAAAAGGCGAGGGGCGAGTGTAGCCTGCAATCTCCGTCGCTCAGTGAGTAACCGGCTGTTTCTGATTGTGCTTCTACGGATATGCTTGCCAGTGCTGCATGAATGCTCAGGCGTATTACCAGGGATTGCAGTATTTTGCGAAGCACCTATCCACTTAGTAGAAAATGTGCCCACCCAAGACCTGGTGATTGATTCCTGTGTTAAATTGCCTTCTGGATCGTAACGAAGGTCAATGGAGAGTTTTGCGCGTTTGTGCGCTCTGGTCCCGGTTTAACACCCAACAGTGTGTTAATGTGGCTTGCACGCCCCACGGTGAAATTCTCCACTCCAAGGCTCATGCAACGTTGATGCTGGATATTTCAGCAACATTGTTGTAAAAATGCTGAACAGCGTTTTGTTGCTCAGCGTTTTAACGGTGACCAGTTTCTCATCGAAGACGGAGAGCCGCAAAACTTCGAAAGATATCTGCAAGAATCGTTGCGCTTGCGAGGAAAAGGAGAATGTATTGAACATTAATTGTGAAAATAAAGGATTTACAACGGTTAGTCAATTTCAACCTCCTCAAAACAAAATTTGTCAACTCTTTCTCAACGGCAACTTCCTTTCCAGACTGAATGCCAACGAATTTGTAAATTATGGAAATGTCACGTCTCTTCATCTGGGCAATAACGGGTTACAGGAAATTAAAACAGGAGCTTTTAACGGACTGCGTTTTTTAAAACGACTTCATCTCAACAACAATAATTTGGAGATTATCAAGGAAGAAACGTTTGCCGGTTTGGAGAGTTTAGAGTATTTACAGGCAGATTATAATTACATCAGTGCCATAGAGGCAGGTGCGTTCAGCAAACTGAATAAACTCAAAGTCCTAATTCTAAACGACAACCTTCTGCTCTCTCTCCCTAACAATGTGTTCCGCTTCGTTCTGTTGACGCATTTGGATTTACGGGGTAACAGGCTAAAGACTCTGCCTTTTGCTGGTGTGCTAGAGCACATAGGTGGTATTATGGAGATTCAGCTGGAGGAGAACCCGTGGAATTGCACTTGTGATCTGATCCCTTTGAAAGCGTGGCTGGACACGATCTCAGTCTACGTAGGAGACATTGTGTGTGAAACCCCCTTCAGGCTTCATGGAAAGGACATTACACAACTAATCAAGCAGGATCTGTGCCCCCGGAGAAACGCTGGAGATTCCAGTCACCGCGCAATGCAGCCACCGTCCGACTCTCAATATCAGGGCCTCTCCCCTACCATCCACCCAGGCATCACCCCTACCCGGGCCCCCAAGTCCTCCCGCCCCCCTAAGATGAGACACCACCCAACCCCCCGCGTAACATCCAATAAAAACAAACATGTTTTTGGGCCCATAATGGTTTACCAGACGAGATCGCCTGTCCCCATGACCTGCCCCAGCATATGTGTCTGCACCTCTCAGAACCCAGATAGTGGATTAAACATCAACTGCCAGGAGCGAAAATTACATAACATTACTGAACTGAATCCCAAGCCCTCGTATCCAAAGAAGCTACACTTAACAGGTAATTACTTACAGACCATATACAGGACAGATCTGGCAGAATACAGCTCGCTCGAGCTGCTCCATTTAGGGAATAACAGAATCGCAGTTATCCAAGACGGGGCTTTTGAAAATCTGGCTAATCTGAGGAGACTTTACCTCAATGGCAATTATATAGAGAGTCTCTCTCAATCTCTATTTGTGGGGCTGCAGAGCCTGCAGTACTTATACCTGGAATACAACGTCATCAAGGACATACTACCACAGACTTTTAACTCGCTCCACAACCTGCAGCTGCTGTTCCTGAATAACAATCTGTTGAGGTCCCTCCCCAATAATGTGTTTGGTGGTACGATGCTGACCAGGCTCAACCTGAGGAACAACCACTTCTCCCACCTGCCCGTGCGCGGAGTGCTGGACCAGCTCTCTGCCTTCATCCAGATCGACCTGCAGGAGAACCCCTGGGACTGCACATGCAACATCGTGGCCCTGAAGAACTGGATGGAGCTGTCCAGCACGAGTGTGGTGGTCAACGAGATCACGTGCGACTCGCCCTCCAAACACGCCGGGAGGCTGCTTAGGTCCCTGCGCAACGACGCCATCTGCCCCGAGCCTAACGAGGTCACGGTGACCAAGGCCCCGACGGTCAGCCCCAGTACCGACTCCACCCCCTCCTCCTCGGTCACCCCGGCAGACGAGGAGGTCCCAGAGTTGCACCCCGAGGTGCCTTTATCGGTG
The DNA here is from genome assembly GCF_021917145.1 of Hypomesus transpacificus. NCBI lineage: Eukaryota > Metazoa > Chordata > Actinopteri > Osmeriformes > Osmeridae > Hypomesus > Hypomesus transpacificus. The sequence goes on from NC_061060.1 coordinate 4,769,609, forward strand.
CTTATCCTGGGGCTGCTCGTGGTCTTCATCCTGTCCGTGTGCTTCGGGGCCGGCCTGTTCGTGTTCGTACTCAAGCGTCGCAAGGGGGTGGAGAGCGTCCCGACCAGCGCCAACAACCTCGATCTCAACTCCTTCCAGGTGCAGTACGGCTCCTACAACAGCGAACCCACCACGGACAAAGCCGAGACCCATGTGTACAACTACATCCCTCCCCCTGTCGGGCAGATGTGCCAGAATCCCATTTACATGCAGAAGGACAGCGAGCAGGTGGCCTACTACAGGAACCTGAAGGAGCTGAGCTTCAGCACCATGAACCCCAAGAAGCAGGAGCTGTCTCGCAGCCCCGGGGCGTTCACCATAAGCACAGTGGACTTTACGGACAAACAGTCGTGTGGCAATCGAGAGCCCGAGCTGCTTTATCAGAACATTGCAGAGAGAGCCAAGGACCTGCCATCAGCGGGAGCTCTGAACTACACTTTTTGCACTTTACCTAAAAGACCATTCGTTCCCCCTTACGAGTCGGTGAGACGACACAACCAGGACAGGTTAAATAAAACCGTTCTCTATGGGACTCCGAGAAAATATTACGCTGAACAATCAAAAAACGAGCACCCTCTGCTTCCCGGAAAACTAAAAACAGAACCAGACTACCTCGAAGTTCTGGAGAAACAAACTGCAATGAGTCAGTTGTAAGATATGGCCCAACTACTACCACATTGATATGTATCTATCTATGTACTCCACATTGACAAGTGAAAACAAAGCAACTTAAGCCTTTCTCCTGTTTATTTTTAAGCTGTATAAAGGAGTAAATGTATATGCAGTCCATGTAATTTTCCTGAGGGTTTAAATTATTTTCTTCTACTTGACTTGAAACAAATAAGACTGTAGCAGGTATTGCAAGACTATGTATAAAACAGCTTTGTGCATTTTATATTCTATATTTTATTTTCTGTGTGGAGACGAATATCCTTTGTAGATGAGCAGACGTGAACACATTGAATCGACATTCCTGTACATAATAGCCTGTTGATGGTGAGTGTGAAACACGTTCATGGCTCTGTCCACTCTGAGACCCATTTAATCCTGAAGTGCCTTTGCACTCTTGAGTATTTTATCGTTGCTTTCTGCAAATTGAATTTTTTATAAGTGATGTATTTTAAGAATCTTTATGTAAAATAGAATTATTGGTCCAATTATTTGTCCATTACATTAAACAGATGTGAAGAGGATATGATATTTATGGTTATAGAGAATCATGTTTTAAATAAACGTATCTTTGAAGATGTAAAATATAGAGGACTGCATAACATTGTATGCTATAGATGAGCAATACAATGCGCCATAAGCGCCATTAAATTTTCATTGAAGCACTTTGTCAAGTCTGAACTTGAGGTCAGTGTTATTGAGATCATTAGTGTGTCTGTGTGTGTGAAAGAGAGAGAGAGGGAGAGAGAAAGAAAGGAAGGAAGAGAGAGCTTGTGCAAGAGAGAGAGGCGCACAAATGTATGCGAGGAGTGGGGGGGGCGACACCTCTCTCTCTGATGGACTCTGTATAGTGACAGGGATTTTTTCCCTCTCAAGCCCCTTTGGCTAAATGATGGATGGATGTCCATTTTAATCAACTAATGTTTAAATGTTAAATGTTTCCTCGGAGGAATAACACAAGAATGCCTCACAGTTTACTCTTTCGCCAAAATATAAATTGTTTTACATAGAATAAGAAAAAGCCCTCATTTTATATACCTGATCTAACTCATTTGCTTTAATCTTATATCTGAACACGACAGTTGAAAATAACTTCTGAATATATTTTTGAGTAAATATTTGACGGCAAATTGCCTTTCATATGGTTTAAAATGTTGATTTTGGAAAGGGTCCAACAAAATCATTCTGGCTGAACTCTTAGGATCTACAGGTGAATGCATTCCCTCCATCTTTTGTCTTGTTTTCACTGCTATGTCGCTGTCCATGGTACTGACTGTTTGCTGTCTGCCCTTGACAGCACATATTCTGAAAGGTTGAGAGTTTTCACATGCATTGTATAATACAATGTGCATGCAACCATGTACAATACAAGTGGGTGTTTATATTTTTGAAATCATTAAGTCATTTATGTTTAAACTAAAACAGTGGTGACTTTGGTCTAGAAAGTGGGTCTACAACCACTACACTTAATCAAAGCTTTAGCTTTGATAAATTAGCAACTTCCATTAAAGAAAACAACAGGCATTTGATTATAGGATATTTAAGGCTTTCCACAAGCTAGTTCACCACTAGAAAAGTGATGTAAGTGAAGCCCACGTGTATTTAGTGAGCCTCACATTATTTTAAGAATGGAAGAGGAGGTCAGCAAACTGGGGGTTTTAACAAGCCTTGTCCATTTCAGCTGGAGTGAGTGAGTGAGTTTGTGAGTGATCCCGTTTGAAACCGAGTGATTTCCTTTTCTCCCCAGGACACAATGGGGCTCTGTGTGTGTGTGTGTGTTTACTGCTGCTGTGGGAGAATGGGCAGAGCTGGGTATGGCCTGCACACCAATGAGCTAGCTCTCTACCAGAACACTCTGGCTCTTATCACACATTTCAGAGAGAGAGAAAGAGCGAGAGAGATGGAGCAAGAGAGAGCGAGAGAAATAGAAGGGGGGGGGGGGGGGGAGGCAGAGAGAAAGAGACCGTGTGTGTGTCAGCATGGTGTGTGTGTGCAGTGCAATGCAATAGCTTTGCTAGCACAGCAAGCTGATCAGTCATTCAAGCCAGTTTGTACTGGAAGATATAAGATTGTGAATTTGCGGTTTCAGTGTGTCATGGTTCCAGGGTGACATTGAAGAATGGAGTGGTAGGTTGAAGGTAATATAAACTGTTGGACGTGACTTCAGCTCAGTTGAGCTGATATGGTCTGGTAGCTTTCGGCATATGGAAATCCGCTTCAAAAAGGCCAAAGACATAAACAGACTCAACATATCAACATGCTGCACAAGATATGGTAAATATTTCTCACCCAAGTCCATTTCTTTCTGCGTTTCTCTTACATAGCATCTCAATGAGATCACCTGTATGAATAAAACATTCAAGTCACCTCCAATTAGTCTTCCTTCATTCAGACCTGCAGCAGTCCCTGGTGAGTATGGAAGCTTCTTCACTAAGGTACCTGGGCTTTGACAAGCAGGTTGAGGTACAGTACAACTGCAGTGAAAGGCAAGGGGAGGATAAATCAATACGTTGCTATCAGACACTAGCCGGTCTTGTCTGAGACTGGGGCTCCACTCCAACACTCACGTCGATCTTCATGTTTATTTCAACCTGATACAAACACACTTTTTTTGACTCTTCAACATGGAAAGAAGCTTCCTGGGGATTTGGTCAGAGGAGGAAACCTTGTTTTCGTCTGATGGTGGTAAATCTGACATGGAGGGGAAAGGGACTGCTGGGAGGTACCAGAGGGGGGTAAGCATCATCATAGCTAGCCCCCCCCCCGCCCACCACAACCACTACATGGCTACATATTGAACCAGGCTTACTCCCCAGTGTGTGTTGTGACTCAGTCCGTGGACCGTGGCATTGGAAATGCCAAGGCTGTGGGTCAGTGAGGTGCAACTGAAAACAACTTCACTGGAAGAAAGTTTCCAGCTCCATTTGTAGACTATGGTGCCCTTGTGCCGTTATATCGGGTGATAATGTCTCTGAGATGACATGGAAGGTGGTTGGTTGGAGATGGGGTGGTGGTGAGGTTTTCTCACTCCTTTAAAAGGAGACTATACAGATGGGTGTAGTTATTGATCGGACTCCTGGCCATCTTACAATCAAAGACACACAGCAGTTATCTCGAAGATGTGTCAAACCCACCACATAACAACCCTGAAATCTAAATTCTACTCACGACAGAGAACATTCCGCTACATTTCCAGATTCCAATCAGCGCAGTGTGAAGGTTTCCAAGTGGCTGGTTTGTTTGAATAGTGGGAATTTATGATAGAATTTGGTCTTTGTTGGAGGGATGTGATGTGTGTGCATGTGTGTCACCTCCCACAGTGGCTTTGATGAATAATGCAGTCTTTTCATGCCTGCTTAATCATTTAGGCATTAGTGAGGAGACATGCTAGGTGATGACAGAATGCCTTGAACAACATAAACAACCTTGTAGCTCTTCAAGATGTACAGCCTGCTGTCTTGCAGGTTCCCAAATGGCAACACATTGTCTTACAGAACCACGGTGTGTGTGTGTGTGTGTGTTTGTGTGTGTATGTGTCTGTGTGTGTGTTTGTGTGTAAATGTTTGACTTAGGTCCCTGTGCCTGATGTATGAGGATCAGTTTTTGTGTTCTCTTTTGTTGAAGTGCTTGGTCACTATAGCTTTCAGAGCAAGCCAGGAGGTTGAAGGCTGCTGGAATCACACACAAGTGAGATCCTTGTTACGATTTCCTCATGTTTCTCTCCTGTGTGTGAGTGTGTGTGTGTGTGTGCAAGTGAAAATCCTTAACGACACATCAGTCGTGTGTGGTGAAGGTACGTTGATAGACTGCAAGGCCTATCCTGAGGTTAACTGCAGACATATCTGACCTCATCGCTGCTCTCCTGCCAAGCACGGAACATTGATCATTGCCAATAAAAAAAGTGAGAGGGAGAGAGAAGCGAGGCGAGGGGTGAGGAGAAAAGAAATGGAGCTGAAACTCTCAGGTCCCAAGCAGGGCAAAGTGATAATAAAGAGATGGGATGGGTCATGTCCGCTCTAGTGGTTTAGGGGGGCAAAAGGCTACCAATGTTCTTCTGAACATATGTGAAGGACATGTAATGTAGTTGGTTCAGACGCAGACCAGAGGGTAATGAAGATATGGGGCTGGTGCTGAGGCCAGGGCGTGGTTGGAGCTTAGAATTTATGTCCGTGGTCTTCCCCGAGGGCTGATCCAGGAATGTTCTGTAACAGAGTGTTCTGAGAAATGGCTGGAATATAAGGCAGCCGTCCGGAGAAAGTTCTCTTTGCCAAGCGGATTGAACTTTAGGTCCACTGCTCATAAAAGTCTGAGAATCTACCAAAGGGCTCCACCATGAGGTTAGAGGTTGGACACTTTTATTTGTAAAAGTTTTACTGCCAGCAAGCTCATCATTTAAACTTAGCTCCAAACCATCTCTTCTATGGGTGTTACCCTTTCCTGACACAGCAATTTTGATATACTTCTTTTTATCCATGCCCAACTATTTTTTATAATCTTTTCCTCTTCAACGCGTGCCGTAAAATTTAATCACCGCCATCATTACTTTGCAGTCTGAGTGTGAAGACATCACAGTGAGCCAATGTCCTAAGGAGGGCTTTATTGGTTTGTCTAACAGGCCATGGAAAGAAGCTCCCCTACTGTAGAAACCAATCACCGCCCTCCTGATGGGTAGCAGTTCAATGATTTGACCCTCACATGCAATGGAACATTCATGGCACAAACACATGGAACACAAACACACACACACACAAGTACACACACAAATCCATGCAGCATACACATTCTGTCTGTTCTACACACACATTCTGTCTTTCAAAATCGCAGACAAACAGGCATGCTAGCTTTCACCCACATACAGACAAGGCCTTGGATCAGTCTAACAATAATGAAGGAAGACAATACCTTTCCTTCTGAGGCATAGAAAATACTTTATTTTACCCTTTTAGGAATGTCATGGAAATCAAGAATGATGTTATCCGACCCTCATCTCACTTGGCTCAGCAGATGGAGTGTATAAACCCAGATTAAGTTTCACAGATATTTAGATTCACCCTAAATAAGGACCATACTGTTTCCAGCGATGTCATCAGCTGTTTAATGGGTAGACCTACTTGTGCTAATGGTCGGGGTAATTAATGAGCATGGCCTCCATCCACTAATTATGCACCGCTCACTTTAACATCACATTTCAAATACTTATCTGCACTCGAATGATGCTGCTGGCAAATCGAACTAACGGGTTGGTCCCAAAAGCCCCTCTGGAATAATGTTCAAAGGATCAGAAAATATTGGACCATTGGGCGTAGGTTTAAAACGGCATACGCATAACACAGCTTTCTGCTTCTAAGAGATGATGAGGAGTTGATAATGTAGTCCCAAGGTTCTGTTTCTGCACTGACACGTGTGACATGAACACCTCACTACAGTGACATGAAATGTGGGTCACAATGAGATTGTTGTCATCTACTGAGCAAATGCTGGTTGATTCCAGTAATGTTAATATGAGTGGGCCACTCACATAAGTTTCCTTGTACAACAACATTAACATTCACATGTGCGGTGGGTTTCCATGTATAAAGGAGTTTCTGTACATGGGAGAGTTCACCAAGGCTCAGTGGAAGACTGAATACTAATTGCAAGTAGTCTCTGGGCACCCTTGTCAGAATAGATGGTTGAGGGACATCCTGGAAATCAATACGAGTTCGGAACATGTTATCGTATGGAGAATGCTGTATGTATGAGTGTGTGTGTGACTGTGTGTGTGTGTGTTTGTGGATGAGCCTGAAAGAGAGAGATGTGTGAGTGGATTAGAGAAAAAGAATGAATAAACATGTTTTGTGTGTGAGCGTGTCTGTGAGATGAGATGAGCAAGTGCCAACTGGTTTGTCAAAATATTTGACCAACATTTTTGACCAACTCCACCTCTAAAGATACATTTCCACCACCCACTCGACTAGCCTCTAAACTTCTCATTCAATCGTGGCTAGAAAGACAGGGACGACTCAGAAAGGGAGGAGATAAAGAGAAAACGAAGAGAATGTGAGGATAAAAAGAGAGGATTGGGAGAAAATTAATGGAGGAAACGGAAAGAGAATAGAAGAAGAAAAGGGAGAAGAGTGTCGCTCCGGCCAGCACCAAGGACTGAGACATTTGTCTATTTAGTGTGACTCAGATGAAGATGGGTCTGTCCATTTGAGTTACTGCTAGCTTGTCGGCTAATGCAACACTCTGTACTGGAAGGTTGTTGGTGTGTGTGTGTGTGGTGGGGGGGGGGGGTATCCAAGATGCACTTGGTTGCCCAAATGAAGGACAGCATTAATCCACACTTCAATTCCACTTGCAGCATCCTGTGAGACTCCATATCTGGTGTTTTTGTTCCGTAAATGCCAACGCAGTGGGTGTGAATGAAACACATATTCATAAGGACACATTTGGATTAGTTGTACAGTATGTGACCTCAGATGTAAACGTGAGAGTGTTCCTTGTTGCTTTTTTTGTGTAAATCAAAAGGTGAGATATCCACCCGAATCACCTGAGATACAGGCCCAGCCGGCCACCAATCAACCTCTCCTGTTCTTTACGTCTGAGAGTGATGAGTGTGACTGTGGGTTCATCAGTCTGCTCTCAAACCGCAACGAGAGTGCTAAAACCTTGCCGTCTGGATTGAGGCAATTTGTCAGGTAAGAAAAATGTTGTCGACATTTCTGCCTTTGAAGCTCGACTGGAGAAGAGTATTAGATGTATCGCTGTCTGTGCCAAACGCCTTCACATTTCATGCTTCTATCCAGCTCACTTTCTTTCTGTCTGTCTCTCGCTCACTCTCTCTCTTTTTCTCTCCACATATTTGAACAAAACAAATGACCCTTTCACTCTGTCCAATCACCCTTGGGAAGAAGGTAGCGGTTGAGGGAGAAGCTTGATTTTGTACGGCAGAGAGAGAGGGTTACTGTAGTAGGAAAGTCAAAAACCTAAAGGACAGTGGCTGTCATTAGAACTCCAGTGATTATTCCATCGTTATTCCACGTTATTCCAGCTATAGTGCCTGGCTTTTCAATGTTTTCACTAGATAACATCACTCTTGTTTAAACAGGATTACTTTGCATGGATCTGAAGTGTTTTCCCACAGTGACACCCCTGGCTTATTGTGTGAAAAAGATCCAAGCATTGTGTGTGAGAGACAAAAACCTCTGCCTCTTTACTGCCATGCTTACTAGTTTGTGCACATCTAACTCAACTGAATTTCAAGCCTGAAAACACAATCCCCTCCGGAACACTACCATATTTGAGTCATATTCACCCACTGAACCATATGGGTTCACTGACCAGGGTTCTCTTATTAAGGTTCTAAAGAACCATGAACTTACCCTCTGTAACACAGTGTATAAAGATGCCTGATGCTATACTACATTTGTGGAAAAACAGCCTTGTATTCTTATTTTTGGGGGAGGTCAAACCTAGCTCTCCAACTGGTAAAGCCAGAACATCATGAACAATATGACGTGTTCCCAGACAAACTGCCTCATCACACAAAGGTGGTCTGAAGTATTTCCACTACGTCGGAATCACATGCTTTAACAAGACCCTATTACCATTAAGTTCACTCATGCCTGTTCTGGCGGAAAAACATGACTGATGGTTGACATTCTATTACCAATCTCCATGGGTTCAGTGTTGTTATTATTATTTGTATTTCTCATCTAAAATTGATTGGAGAGGTAAAAAGCACCATCAACATATCTGAAGAAAAAAACACACCCACACGATCATTAGTACCCACACGATAGGAGATGCTAGAAACTTCAATATCACCAAATAACCTGCGTGAACAGGCCTACTTCAGACCTATCACAGAAAAACTTGCCTGTCAATTATAATAGCATGTTTAGCAAGTCATACCTGTCTTGAAATCAAATACGTCAAACACACATTGGCCAATTCATTCTGGATCTGTCTGACATGACGATGATGTCCAACAAGGCTGCTCAGTGTTTGAGTGCATGGCTAACGTCATGCCCCGAGAACACTTACTGACTTTTTTTTTGCCAGTCAGACTGTCCTCCACCCCCACCCTCCCCCTTTTCAACCCCTCCCCCCTGCCAAGATACCACAGATGAAATGTCACCAAATGTCCGTGATTATGTACCAGGTGGCCCCCGGCCCACAAGGCAGCCTGGCAACATCTGAAGACTCTAGCTTTGTCTTCTCCACCTCCTCCCCGCACCCTACCCCACCCCACCCCTCACTCTTACCCCTTCCGCCTCGCCTGGTTTCTTCCTAGCAAGGGCCTAATCACCATGCAATGGATCGCGCCACCAATTACAGTGACACTAGTGACTTTCACGACCTGGTGCGCCCAGCATGTGCGACACTAAATATACATCACTCCCAGCGGCGGGCATCTGATGAGCACATCCTGGGCAGAGGCGGGAATGGGCAAGTATCTGAGTGCCGCGTTCATGTTCTGATAATGTAGGTGTGCGCTGAGGAGTGGAATTGACCCAGTTGTATCTAAATTGCATCGTAATCGGTTTGTCGGCAGTTCAGCTGGTTGAGCAAGGTTGATAGTGACACAGCAGTGGCTTTATGTCATAACATAACTGTCAAACAAACATGTACTCAACAGAGAATGTATGTTTGAAATTTGCATCAGGTAATTGTGTATACGTACAAGGCCACTTAAAGCCACTATGTAGCGGCTTCCCAGTTTACGTCAAATACTATCACTACTTTGTTTCGGGTCAACAGTCAGGCAGTATCTAGTAGTGAACAGTGACGTTGATGAAGTATCCCGAACTTGCCTCTCTACAATCTGCTTCCTCGCCGGCTGTCAGTCACAATGCACTTTACGACGCACCACTAACTAGCTGTTCCATGAAGAATGACAGCACGCATCATTAAGTCTATAAGTGGCGCTAAGGCAATTACTATGGTGGATACAAACACACATACACACACACACAGCCCAGTTGTAGCTATACCAGATATCTAGGGTTCATTAATTTGACAATATCAGGTAATTAGGAGTCATGATTAAAGCTAAGGAGTTGAGTGAATGTATGTGGGACAAACATTGATTCATGGTCCTGTAGTGGCGTCTAGACTTCTAAACCTTGCCCTAGTTACGGATAACATATGGAGACAGTTGATATTGCAAAAAATAAATAGTTTCCAAATTCGATTGTCAGTGGTTATGTTTGGGATAGAGGTCAAGCATGGCGTAAAGCATGTCTGTGTTGTTTGGAACAGTGTTTAAAATCGAATGGGGTGGCACAACAGCCAGAGCAAGCTCTTGCTAGTCAGGTAGAATTACTATTGGGGCAGAAAATCTACTTCTGATAGGTTCAATGTCTTACCTGTCACCTCTGGTGTATTGCAAGGAGAACTGTACAGCATTTCAAAATTATTGAGTCTGAAAACTCAAGTTAGAAAGCCAGTCAGGTCATAAAAAATGAAAGAGAATAGTTGTTTCTGCTTGGGGTAGAGGAAAACTAAGAATAACTATAATATAATAGTTGGATCTTAGGAATTATTATTATCAAATAATTAACCCCATTTTGGGGGGGAAAGCTTGCTCATTTATAGTGCACATGAAATAGTGTTGTATCACCACAGTATTTTTACAGGTTAAGTTAACTCATCCTGTATGTAGGATGAGTTATTTGGGGCAATTGTGACGTTCAGAAGTAACAATGTACATGTAATGTACATTAAGTAGCCATCTAGAAAAGAGTAGTTTGATGATGAAAGACCATCTGGTGTTGATTTTGTTCTGCCTGGAAGATCACACAGTGGTATTAGGAACCCATGAGGGGAATTGAAGAATGGATAGATGAGCCCATGTCACATTATCAAATCTTTGCATCATCTATTCAAAACAAAGCTGGTGTTTCTTCTCACATTGTCTGCTATTTCTCCTACAGCTAGCTAAACTGACTTCTCTCACACACTGCTGAATAACCAATCACATGTTGTGGTTATGTCTATTTAGTGTGACTAAGGAGCCATCTGGGTGAGGCATGTCTGTCCACTTCAGGCATGCTTTAGTTATGCAGTGAATTCCTGCCAGCAGCAGAAATGTAAAGATAATTACTGAAAGAACATCTCATGAGAGGTGTTGTTTGAGGGTCTTTCTGAAGCTTGTGTGCCTGAAAATATGGACAATTAAATGTAAAGTAAATAAAGGCTTTGGAATGAACTTGTATTTTTGAAACCAAGATGGTTTTGAAGAGAATCTGCTTTCAAACCTTTACATATTTAAAAAGGTAAAATTAGTGTGAGATTTGATATCTAGTCATTTATCAGAAGGGATATTCACTAACTAAACAGACAGGGAATACGATGTTCCTGTCGGTCAATTTGAATAATCAAATCAAATATCTGCTTCCCGTCAATGTGAATGTATGGATCTACATGTGTTAATAGATCTCCCAGGGAGTGAGTGAATTCACATTCTGCATCAAAGGATTCTCATTAGTCATTAATGACCAGCCGGTAGTTGTGAGAAGAATGTATTGATCCTGATGTATGTGAGATCTTTAATCTAGTTTGTTACCGTTCTGTTTCTGAGGAGAGGAAGCCATTTCATCCCATCGGTAATTCTTCTGTGTTCTACCTGACCAGGGTTCAACATCTGAGGAAAAAAACAGAAGCCTGTTGCTGTACATCTCTTCACTGCACCTTCATACTCCGTCAGCCCAGACTAAAGATTTAGGTTTGCGTTCTCCATGTCTTCACTTTCTCCTATTGCTCATCCTGACTTGGGTTTGTGAGATTCAGACTAGGCTGGTGCTCCTCTTACAGATTAAATACACAGACGTGTAAAAACACAGGCGTAAAATGGCAAAAACAACTAAAATTACTCAAACACCTTTGAATGCTAATTGTTCAAGATTGCTCTGAAAAAGCAGTGTTGAAATACATATTCCAAGTTACTAGCTCTTGATGAGCATTGTTAAAAGGCATTGTTAGAGGTCAGTCAAACCACTCCTAAGTGAAAACGACCACAAAGCAGGGTTCTGTAATCTTGCACAAAGGTGTCCCAGAGTGACTGCAGAGCCATTATGCTGTGCCACACGTACACATACACACAGACACATGGTGCACAGTAGCCTCCCATGCAGCACCATCTGCTCCCAAATGAAAAACCCAGAGTCTCACACCAACCTTGAAACTGAACCCCCAGTTTCCTAGGGTTTATGTTCCCCTTTAATCAGATTCACAGACTTGTGAGGGTTTTTTCTTTCGTCGAGAACAGATGTGCTCTTGAGGTGTAATGCGTGGCATTTGCAAAGAAACAAGGAATGACTACAGCGGTGTGCAAATCAAGAAAATAAAAGTCAAGACAATGTGTGGAGAGTGAAGCTTGACCCGCATATGTATACATGTGACTTCCTTTGCGAATGTTATGTCGTGATAAAGGATTCCTTGGTTGGTTGCAAATGTGTTAATGGAAGAAGAATCTACTTCTCTTCGAAAGACTCTTCCAACCAAGCTGCCGGCGCAAAGAGCCGTCCCATGATCCTGCCTTAGCTATCTCCCACAACGCCCGGGCCTAAATCTCACAGGAGGCATTTGCATAATTCCCTCTCATGTAGCAGATGGTCTGTTGCTTTCAGGGGTTCTGCCCTGGTTAGACAAGCTTCACAAAGCTAGCCCGCTCGCTACTGACGATGCCTGACATTCCAAGGCCAAGTTCACACAAACGGTAAAGCATGTAGAGAAATCCGACTGTCTGGAAAGGATGGCACCTGCGGTTTGATAAAAACTCGGATTCTGATCATCTGCATAAGTGAACATATATTGCAGTTTTTTTTTTCCTGCTCGTAATTGCTGGTGGATGTTTGCTCAGGTGCCTTATGGGTTATTGCTAACTCAACAACTCAAGTGGACATTGTGCACTGCTGCTGCTTCTGCTGCTGCCAATTATATTGTGTTTCTGCCGTCGCAGGAAGGATTCTGCTCTGCCCAGACAAAGCACATATTGTTAGTCCAGGAACAGTTTTTCCACACACCAATAAACAAGGAAGCTCTTCCAGTGGAGAATCTCCATTGAGATATCCATCTCTCTATCTGTGTTTGGAAATGTATGCCATGCTGGTTGCTTGAGAAAAGTTACAATACATTTCTTTCATTTGGAAAAGCTTCTAAAGGGGAGTGCTTGAGGTATGATGGTATAGTGGTTGAATGCACATGATGACAGCAGAAGCTTTTATCTAAAGCAAAGCACTGTTATAGATACTGTAGAGGTTCTCTACGCGTGATCCCAGTGAGTCTTGAACTCTAAAACAATGGTGTCGCCGGAGCCATTGTCTCGCTGAAGCCACTGTCATAAAAACGTAATAGTCATTTAGAATTAAATAACTCATTGCCTCTGGTATTCTTTTCATTTTCTGCACCATGGATAATCATCTTCTCGCATAACCAAATTGTGAGGAACCTTGTTGTCGTGATTTCATTCTTTTCACACTCGAAATCACTATCTCCATGGCAACGTAAATGCATAGTTAATGCACATTAGACTCTTGTCTCTCATCAAATCTCATTCTTCTATAATTAACAGCCCAAACTGCACGTTGGAAGAATTTAATTCTAATTTCAGAGCAGAGGGATGGTTATTTCCGTGATAGAGTCCTTAGGGGCACCTGAGGTTGAGTGACTTCCTTCTAAAAGGTCAATGTCGTTGATAGAGGAATGAAAAAAAAACTGATAACAACTACCGTCCTCTGCCTGGGACTTAATTTCGTTTTCTCCATTTTAATTCCTAATTAGCATAATTGGCACCGCCATCAGAGTACTCGGCCATTGATAACGTCGTTACTGACTGATGAAAAAGTCATACGGTCAAACTGTCACTCAAAGGTTGGTGTGTCTCCATGTCACACGGAGCAATTAACTGTGTGGATAAAATGGCTATTGTTAAATAAGTACTGAAGACAAAGAGCCCAGATAGTGCAGCTCTTCTCTTGTCTGAGTTTTTGTTGACATTTCAACAAATCCCTGTTAGAATGCTAGTTTACTCTAAAGTGTTTAATTGTGTAGTTGTTAAAACTGCTGTTACGGCATGGACATTATCTAATTAGTTGCCAAGAAAATAAAAAACAACAACAGTTTTACTTAACAAATCTCAAAGTCACTTCATACAGTGCAGCAACATTTTATGTTTGAGCACACAGCTTGAATACATTCACCTTTGTACTAAAGCTAATGAGAGACAAAACAGGCTTAAAGCAGAAAAGCTGTCTGCTGTCAGCAAGTCTGTGCGAAATGAATACGATCTACTTTACAGGATGAGCATTCACCTCACATGAAGATAAAACTCAACTGTAGTTCCATGTAGCATATGCTACACCCCAGACAATATTAACAGGTTAGATAGCCAACACACAGGCTATAGACTGGGGACAACATGTCACCACAGAGGCAGAAGCCTCTGTTTCACCTTTGACCTATCTTAATTTAATACATCACTAACTCAGTCCCTTGTTAAATGTCCGAGTGGGTATTTGGGTAGTGACCTTATGATTATGTAATTAGTCAGTTGGATGTACTATCTTAGAAGTACTCTCCTCTCTGTTTTGATGATAATTTCATGAGGCACATGCCAGAAGCTTAAAATGTACTGAACACTTAATAAAGACTACTCTAACATTTCTTTTGAGTTTTTGACACTTTTTTGAGGTTCATGTTGTTTAATTGTAACTTGTTTAACTACATGCTCTTATAGTTCTTCCCTTTGGCACTTATTTTTGTTTTTTTTCACAATGTATGCTTCATGTTTGGCAACCCGCAATGTTTTGGGATATCTCGGTGTTATGATCAGTGACCTATGCACTTTTGTAAAGCCCTCTCTTGGAAGTCGCTTTGGATAAAAGCGTCTGCTAAATGATTAAATGTAAATGTAACATATGTCTAAGTACTGCAAGCTGACCCCACATGCTAGTAACAAGGCATTGGACCACAGAGCCCTACAGTGGATACAAAACTGCATTAATAAAGAGAAACATAATAAAATTGTTACTGTTACTGTTTGTTTCAAAACACGGATGTGAAACTAAATATAATTTTGGCAATTTCTTTGCTACTATAAAAGTCCTTTGAAAGATTACAGGAGGTTGTCACCACCAGGAGAAGTGCAATTGAATTGTCGTTGTGATGTGCAATGACAATAAAGGCATTCATTCATTCATAGATAATATATGGAGTATGCCTTTACTGTTTTATATAAAAGCAACACATCTGTGTGCTTTGCCTAAATAAGCAGTTTTCCATTTCAACAATAATATCCTATTTGAACAGTGACACGCATTGCGCTGTAATCTCATATTCCCAGTGAAAGGCTCTGTAAAGATATAACTGAATTATTACAAAAGACTGTGAGCTATATATGAAAAGAATACACCCTATTAAAGAGAAATGATGAAAGTAAACTAGAGCCATAAGCCTCTTGAAATTTTTTTTTTTTCACTCACGGCCCCTAGTCATTGGGTACTAACATCAGAAAATCCTCATTAAGAGAACAAAGTGACATGACACAGCAGACAGAAGGTACCCCCAACACACTGGACAGCTGCCACGTCAATCTTTCATCAGTTTCCATCTTTCATGTATTGTTTCAGTTCAATAATTTACCACTGTCCCTACATTAATACATATGAATGTGGTCTAATGTGGATGCCAGCCATTTGATCTTGCTTCAGTGTCTGGGGGCCTAAGGTATTGTTCTCTTTCATGCCTCTAGTTCAGCCGATTTAGCTCAACCATTATTTTTCTCTTTGAGGAGGAATACGAATTGAGTTAACTCTGCTGTAGGAATGTGCCCCCTTTTAGATGTCCTTCAGACAACCTTCCTGTCTTTACATTGATAAGATGACAACACATTCACGTACCAATATACACATATATGTCTTTACATTGAAGATTCCTTGTCCCTAATTTGTATACCATGAACCATGTACTCCACCATCTCAACTCTATCAGTGAATTCAGAGCCTGGCAGGCTTACTGTTGGCTGAGGCAGACTGGCCCAGTGGAGCATTGGCCTGTGTCCTGGCCCATATGGACCCCCTAGCATGGCCTCATAGCTCAACCAGATGGGAGTTGCCACCAAGCAGAGAACTACTAAGACCCCAGCCAAAATCAGAGATTGACACAAACTCTACTGTACTACATTGGATGAAAACATACAGTACCCAAAGTGAAACATTTCCCTGATGGAACACATACAAATGTGTTACACATTCACAGCGTTCCACTTTACAAAAAGAGAAAAAAACATTCGTTCGTCACCATGTTCAAAATGCAAACGGTATTGACCTATTACACCTCTCAGATATGCAGGTGTAGCAAAATACAAGAAAACCGAATGTTAAAACATTTACTGAACACCTTTCCAATGCAAAGGCCCCTACTGAGGAACACATAATTGTGTTTCCTATTCTTGCTTTGTGCATCATAATAAATGTTGTGGTGTACATCTACTTTTCTTGTCTTTGTTACAAAGTAACACTTTTCAGACCCTAAATTGTGTTGAAAAGAATAATCAGTATCACCTGTAAAACAAATTGTGACTATAAATTAAATCTTGTTTGATTATATTTTATAGAGATGCTCCATTAACGTCATAAGAATGTTTGTTGTTTTTATCCCTCGGTTCAAGAGTTGTGTAATTATTCATTATTAATTCATACTGATAGTACGAATCAATTTGCACCACAAATACTCAAGTTGTCTTTGATCCTCATCGGCAAACAAACATCTTCTCAGAAATACAGCATAGCTGATGTAATTACGGGATATATAACATATTAACTGCTCGTCTGTTACTCAATCCAACATTCATACCCATTGAAAGAATTGCTCCCAAAACTATTTGCCTAAAGTCCACAGTACACAACACCTATCTGGAACAGAACCTCTTAAAGACCTGTTGTTGAAAGCTGCACATCGTGTTGTTAGTGCTCTGTGTTTCCGACACTTGTATCATTTCGTCCGTCTGAGCATGTTGTTGAGGAAGTTTTCCTACTTCTTGAATCAGTGTAAAACCAGTTGAAGTACAATGACAATATAGAAAGGAGAACTTGTCTAGCACTGGCTACTTGTACTCAGAATCACCTGGCCCTTTTAAACTCATCTCAGTCATCTCAGTCACTGAAAGTTCTGTGCTGTTGGCCCTGAGAACGCCTTGGACAGATTCTCTTCCAGTCTGCCCTCGTCACAGTTTTCAAGTGGAGTACCAGTGATGTTGTTTTCAGGAGCAGTGCCCACCCAGTCTCCCTTTCTGCTCTGGGCCACTTCAGCCAGCTGAAACTAACAGGCCCATTCTGGCATTCCTGGCACAAGAAAATAACATCAGATCTCACAGAATGCTCTCTCTCTTTTTGCCCTCTCTCTGTCTCCTCACACTCATCTCTGTACTATATATTGCTGTTTATGAGATAGGCTGCAAAGCAACAAAGGACAATGCTAGTATTTATGTTTCTCTATCCACGGATCTATTAATCTATCAAATAAGAGTTACTTTGAGTATCTGAATCCTGTCCTAATTGCTTGAAGGTAGACACTTTGAAGGTAGACACCTATGGACAACACAAATGTGTAGAGCATGGGCCCATGTTTTACAGTACAATTTGCCAATACCTAGTGAGGTGGGAATCAAACTTATAACCTTGTCATTTCCAACACCATGCTCAACAGACTGACCTAGCACCCATACTTCGTCCCACTCCATTGCTTTCCCCTGGGTCTGAGGTAAGCAGTATATACTGTGTGACTACAGGTCAGGTTTCAGCATTTATCCCTGGACCAAACCCCGTCCATCAGGAATCTGATTAGCCTTTTCAGGTATTGATCAGTGGGATAATTTAATGCCAATAATGTTTAGGGGTGTGCTAATCAGTCCTCCACTTGGATAAATCATCATCTGTTAAGCCCGGTCTAAATGGATTGGACGTTTGGGCCAAGCTAGATGAGTCTTGTCAACACTGGTGGGTACGCCTGTGCAATTAAAAACGTCATTGTGTGAACAGTCATCATTTTCTAGTGTTCTCAGAACTTCAATATCAGACTGTACCATTGAAAGAGCATTGTACCTGAACCAATGGAAACCTTTAAAATAGTAATTGACTGAATTGCACTGGCATAATGGCACTTATTATATGGGTGATGTGTGACTCATAGCGGGAAGTTATCAGGTGTGGCTGCCTGTTCTGTGTACCACATCCCTGCATCTTATAGGCAGGGCCAAACATCCTCATTACGCCCGCATGTCTTAAGCGCTTAACCCACATCCCTTTGAAAGCAGATGAAAGAGTTGAAATTTACATATGAATCGTTTCGCAATTAAAGATGCCAGGAAGGAGGAAAATTGAAGAAACGCAATTTTCCAAGACTGTGTGTGTTCACAAACAAGACGATGGAGAGATCCCACACTCGTACGAGACCTGTTTCTCAAATCCAGCAATCACTGATTCATTTTGGAACTTCACTAAAGGTTGCAGAAGACAGGCCTAAGCAATATGGATAGCGCATGATGTATGACTAACGTGCCATATCTTCTTAACAGCACCCTAGCTGAATCTGACCTAATTGGACCGAAGGGAGTGTTCGGTCTTCAGCTGCTTTAACTGTTTGCATCGGGTGCGCCAGTTCTGCAAGACCGTCCTCCCCCATTTTCCTCACTTTCTACAGTCTCTTCTTTACTCTCTTTGCCTACGTCTCCTTTCTGTCCCCTTCTTCTACCTTCCACCATATCTCTTCCCCTTATCTCAACTGCCTTGCTCGCTCGTTCGCTCTCTCTCTCTCTCTCTCGCTCTCTCTCTCTCCCTCAACTCCTTACCTCAACTCCCTGCGGTTAAAGAGTCTCTCTAGCGGCGCTCTTCAACAGAATGCTTCATTACTTGTATTGTATCACCCTGCATTGGCATTCTCCTCACGGCCCCCCCCCCCCCCCTCCTTGTCTCTTTCTCTGAGCATGGCCTGCCAACGCTAACCATCCAGCAGCAGCCTGATGCACCCAGGCCCACTGCTAGACGCTAGAGCCTTCCTGTTGGCTTGGGTTTCCAACTTCCTAATTGGTTTATTTAACAGAATTCCAGAGTCTTCCTCTAGTCAGCTAATGTGTCATTTCTGGCGGCTGAGACCCCCATCTATGGCTCAAGTGTCCAATTTACTCAAATGCCATCGTTTTGGAATCTGTCCCTCTGTGCAATCAGTGGCAGTGTGTCTGTGTGTATGATAGTATCTGTAGCTGTAGATCCAATCAAGGGAGACAGTAACAAACACTGCATTCTGACCCTTCGAAACTAAACCCATGTAGCATTAAAAACAATTACGTTGGTACAGTAAAGTTTACTTTGGATTGTGGATGCCATAAACTGTTTTTTTTTGCCAACCTGCTTAGTTTAAATCAATGCACAATGCACATCCACGATGCAGCTCCAAAAAGTAGTGTTAATGAAGCAAAACCAGCCATACATACTCATCAAACCAGCTACCCACATTCATCTGTAATCTGAATGGATTTTTCTCCCCACAAAGTTAATAAGGCACAGTTCTCTGTAAACTGCTTTCCATGAATAATATGAAATTAAAATCAGGTCTCTTGCAGCTAGTGATTTATGACGCGTACTCCCCTGTTACATATTTATAATCACTGTCATATTTTTCACCGGCATTTCTTCATTTATGAGGTTCTTATTTGAGTCCAGATGATCCGGATTCAACAGCTAAACTACTGTCAATTACAATTGTAGGGACCTTTTGCCTTAGATGCCATAGTTTCCACAGGCACCGCTAATAATTTTTTCCAACAAAATCGAATTCTGTAAATCGACACACTCACAGCCTCATGAATAGATGCATTGAATCTGTATTCACCAAGCTCAATTACATCAAGGATTTCAGCAAATACCCAAACTTTGAGCACCATTTATAATGCTACCGATACAATGTCCCCTGAGTTTTTGTTTATTGTTAGTCGGCATGTCCCCATGGGCACATTCTGTAGCACAGAAGCACTGGTGTACCTCAGCAGCTGCGTTTGAGCCAGGAGCGTGGTGGGTATAATGTGTGTGATAATGGGAGCGTACAGAGGCGAGGAGGCAAGGAATACAAAGAGCGATAAGGAGAGTGAGATAGCAGCTTCTGTTCTACTGGGGAGGCTGGGGGGAAGGCTGGGGAAGGCTGGGGCAGGCAGGGGGAGGCAGGGGAGGGGGGAGGGGGTTGTCTTGCTGACCTGTGTCTCTGAGGCGAATTTAAAATCACTTCCTGGAGTCGTTCTAAAACCTCCCCCGCACCAATCTACCTCCCTCCCCCTCTCTCCCCACCCCTAGACCCCCCATCAATACACACACTTACACATTCCCAGGCATGCTAACACAGCAACTAGCCCCATGCAATGTGCTGATGCACTATGCAGCCAGTGGCGATGAGGGAGGATGTTGCTGGTGTGTGTTATAGAGGGGCAGGAGAGAGATCCCTGGTGGTGAGGAGAAACACTTGAACCCTTATTGAGGGCAGCCTAGGGTTCAGTTATGGAAGAAAATAGTGCTGCACTATAATACTACGTTACTAAATTCACAAAGCAGGGATGCTAACTTGCAAAGTGAAGTGAAGATTACAGTATAGCAAAAGGGAGCAGGGGAGAGGAAAGTACACTGACAAAGTTTACTTTTGTTTTGCATCTCTGGGGGTGTTCGAGAATAGCGCTAATACATCTGAGTTGACTCAAATGCAAGCATAGCCTTGCAAGGGAGGTTCCCCTTTGAGAGCGAGGTGAAGATAGCGTTTTACAGTATTGGCACTTGTTGTGTTCAAATGTCTGGTCATATCCCATTGAGGGTGCCTGAAAAGGCAGCCCTGCAATCCAAATACTCTAACATTGTGTTGTCAGAGCCATTTAACTCAAGATAAAAGACTAGTTGCAAACGTATTATTTGAAATGTGTTTTAACCATGTTTGTATTTTTGGAAGGTATAGTACGTAAGCCAAGTATTTACAAATTGTGACTGAAACACGTCTGTTTGATGGCCTCATATCATATTTTGAGATTTGTAAAACTGTATTTGAAAGTTCTGTAATCTAAGCATTTTACAAGACCATGCTAAGTACAGTGCTGTTTGTGAAGTGGAGCTACACTTGATCCTGTTCCGTTATTGCTCTGACTTCACAAAGAGACAAAAATCAATTTCAGTATACATAATAATGATGTGTTATACTGTCATGTGTGGTGTGTGTATGCAACTCCCCATGAATATTTGAGTGTTGTCATGTTCATTCACACAGCACTGAACACGTGTAGCTCTCACAGAGCCATGGAAAAGAAGAACATATGCGTGAAGGTTACAGACAGAACCCGTATTACACGTCCAAACTGAATACACACACAAACACATGCTTGTGTGGTGTCATGGCTTTTCACGCAACTGTGTGCACAAGCACATACAAGTGCAAGCGCGAACACAACCCACGGACACAGACAGGTGTCATGACTTGCCTTCAACTTAATGGGCCTTCTGCTAGTGATGGAGTCATCATGTCAAAAGGCCTGCCCCACAGATGCTCCCAATCACAGCTCTCGGCTCTCCAACTGCCACATGAGCAGACACCTCGTCTTCCCCCCCTCACGCGGTCTCTCTCTTGGAATCGTTTTCTCCTTTATCTCCCTCTCCCTGCTTTGTCATTGCCAGCTTGTTAAGAGAAGAAGGGGATTCATCACTGTGTCGCTCACTGTGACTCGTGACTTTGCACCTTCCTCACGCTCGATCTTCTCCCTGCTCTCTCTTTCTCGCTGGCAGAGAGGTTTGTGGACACAAGATATGTGCATCTCTCTCCCTCCTCGCTTACCTTCCTCTCATGACACTCACTCAGAGGGTGCTAATGTGCACCAGCATCAGTGTTTCCCACACACAGACTAATTTGTGGCGGTGCGCCACAGAATCAACACCGGCCGCCACACATTGCGTTTCGTAAAACATTTTTTTTTAATCGCTATTTAGGTTCAAACACGCAGCGTATTCGTTCAGCTGCATTTCCTTTCCCCTGCTCTCCCTCCGTCTCTCTGTCACTCATGCGTCTTTCCCACATATGCACACAGTCACTACGTCAGCACACGTTAGCAACAATGCATACACATGCCGTTCTAGTAAGACCGACAGATATCAGCGAGCCTTCAGCATTAGTGCCGTAGCTAAAAGTCGAGGAAAGTTGAGGCTACTTTTCGCTAAGTACCTTACTCACATTTACATTTAGTCATTTAGCAGACGCTCTTATCCAGAGCGACTTACAGTACTCGAAGTTTCCCCTTCGTTCTTTTGGTGAGAAGTCTCAAGAGCTAGCTACTTACTCGGCGTCATGGAGCCAACCAGTTAAATAGTTGTTTACCACTAGCGTTGCTACATGCATAATGCAGAAATGATGTTAGTTGTTGTTAATTTGTGAAGGTGTGAATCATTTTGGATTAATATTTAATGTAACAAATTATTAACAAATTAACTGTGTAACGAATTATTAACGAAGGAATTATTACGACACGACCCCCCCCCCCCCCCCCCCCCCCCCCCGGTCTGACAACCCCCACCCCTCCCCGCCACAATTAGATTTCTAATCTGTGGGAAACACTGCAGCATGTTTCTGTCTCTGCCTCCATCTTTCTTTCTCCCCGCCCGCCTACCATCTCTCTCTCCTACCCTGTCAGTATGTTGACTCAACAGTGCTTATGAGCATCGTTATTCACTACCTCTCTGTCTATGTCCCCCCCCCCCCACCCCCCACCACACCCTCTCGTTCGCTCCCCGCCAAGCAAGAATTAGTGAGTAACAGAACTAATGTGCATCTGTGTTAGCCAGAAAGTTTGTCCAATGAAATCCCAAGGTTCTTCATTGTGGGCCATGTCGATTTAATGTTTGACCCCTAACAAATCGCAAACCCTTGATTCTTTAATGTAAAAATTGTTAAATCCTTATAAGCACTAACGTGGTTTCATGATAAATGGTCTACAATATCTCGCTCGTTGTCCTTGGCAAGCATAGTAACTCATACATCACCAGTTGGCAGATGGTTTTACTTCAATAATCATTGCCTGTTGAAACGAGAAGCTAAATTGGAGGTTTGGTGCAGAAAGTTGGTGTAGATAGCTGCTACAGATACTGTGTGACAATTATGCCTTAGCTCGAGCACAGAACGCTAACATCGGCAGCTGCTTTCTTTGCTGTGATTTCTCTTTGCCTCTCCATTGCTCATGCCCACTGTCTATATAAAGAATAGAAAAATATGAAAGGAGTGTCAACTGCCTACTCTTTTTCAAAAAAAGAACTTGTGTAAACACGCATGTTCTCACAACAAAATCTCCCAGTTAACAACCCACACGTAGTGGGGTTGTAGGCACTTATTGACTTATAACCAAACTTATTTCACACAGTAAGTTAACTTCAGTAAATTATCTGTGTTTTCTTGGCATCCAAAAAACTTGTAATGCAGGTGGTATCTTTAGTTGTCTACAGTAAAATTGAACTCTGGAGATTAGTTGTGCTCAGTTAAGAAAGCATCGTCAACAACAGACGTTTGTATTTCACACATGTTGCACTCATGCAATACCCAGACGTTTTTCTAAAGATGTATGTGGCACAAGGCATTACAGGAAAAATTAAGCACTCCCATGAAATTATTCCACGAGAGGGACTTAACTCCATTAATCCAATTATAATATCTATAATAAACATTTTGGCCTTGGAAATAAATGAATCCGTTATGATGATAAGCAAAAGCCAGATTTCAGTCTAATGAGGGCAGCTTGACTGAGGATTTTCAGCACGATGCTTTGCTTTAGTCAGGCCTAATGGCCTCCCCCTGGACCCCGTACATTAATAAACAGACCGAAAGCTTGAAGAACTTTAGTGAAAATGCAGGAACCACAACAGAATAAACTAAATTAAAAAACTAAATTTTCAGCTCAGTAGATCAGATTTTTTTTTTCCTTTTTCATCCTTCCGAGTTGAAAGTTTTATTATTTTGTATTGAGGAAGCAAGACTCACAATTTCTCACTGGCTTATTGTCAGTGCATTGTCACATCTCAGTTGGAAAAAGCTGTTGAATATCAACTACTTGAATATCAAAATTCCTGCATCACCGATGGAGCTTTTTCAACCTTCTTTGGAACTTTCCCCTAATACCACCTGAACAAAAGGGACTGGCATTCACACATCTGTACTTTCTTCTTTTCTTGCAAGTCATTCCCTGAAATGTACAGGTAAAAAGGTTGTGCTGCAGAGAGAAAGGAAGTTGTTGAACAGACAGTTGGGAGCGGCTGTTTACAGGTCTTCACCAGTCTGAAAACACGAGTGTGTAGTGTTTAAGCTCGAGGACAGGATGCAGCGCTTTGTTTCACACAAGCAGGTATTCATTAGAATGGTTCTCTAATGGATCTGACCAGGCCTTGAACTGCAAAGACGCTTGTGAGACAGAAGAGGAGGGAGAAAGACAGAGAATCAGCCTTAGGTTGACATTCATGAAGTATCATGGTGCTAAAATGATAAGATCAAGATAAGATCAAGATAAGCAATCATTTGGATGGACTCCGGGTTGAAACAACAGAAAAGTTTTGAATCGACAGAATGTTGAAAAAAAAGAAAGGCCTTGCTGGATATTGTGTAATGGCACACAGATTGGGTTTCTTGTCATGGAAGATTACGTTAAAACACCTTTGGTTGTTTCAGTCAGACAAGGAAAATGAGCTATAAACCTGAAGAGGTAACAAATGGATCCAATACAAAATGATCAAGTGGCCTACTTGTGGAGTGCGATTGGAATCTTTTCTTGCTCAATCCTGCACATTGACAGTTGACCTTCATTTACATTTTTTACGCTCATGAAAAATGTATACAACAGATGTTAAATGCACCTCATTGGTCTCCATGTAGAAATGATCGCTATTATCAATCCTTAAAACAGTTAGTTGACAAGCAGATTGATTTTAAACTGAATTAGAGCCTTTCTTTGGATTAGCACTCTGGATCACAGTGACATTTCTTATTTTCAAACTACTCCTGGTAAATGAGTTCACACTGGAAATCCAGGAACATCAATACTTTTTTGCACCATCTTTACCAGTTATGTTTAATTGGGCTGAATAAGCAACGCGCAATGCTGCACCACACTCTATAACCTAGCAACCTAGAACCAAGGAATGAAAAGCACACATTGATGAAAATTTGTATTCCTCAAACCAGACAACAATGGCAGTGGAGTAATCCATCAAAACCACATTTTTCTTTTTTACTGTGTGGAAGAAGAGAAAGAGAGGAAATGGCGAGACAGGAAACTGTGGGAGAGAGAACCTTGCCTGTGAAACAGCTTTACTGCTCTGGCAAATTGAACTGCTTCATAGATTGGTTCAAACGAAAGCAAACAAGCAGCTCATTTGGATAATCAAATCCTCATTCAAGTTTCCCCCATCTGCAATACTGCCATGATTCAAAATGGTGGCACATATTCGCCTTCATACAGAGTTCCCATGTAAGAGACTTAATTGACCATACAGTCCCCTGGAAAGATATGTACAAACCACCCGTCAAATCTGTTTCTGCTAGACTTACAATGCAAGCCAATGCAGCTTGTATCTTGGCGAATGTGCCCTGCATGAATTATTTGGCTTGCAACAGGCCATGGTAATATGATGTCAACATGGCTGAACAGAGGACCCTGCTAGTAAGATAGAAACTGACAGCTTCCATAACCAGCACACACCAACACTCCAGGGAGTTTTCAGGCACATACAGTTCACACGTGAGCTTCCTTGAGTTATGTGTTGAATGCATGTAAGATATTTTCATGATGTGAATGACTTTCTGTCTGGAATTTGAAAGCCAAACTAGTACAGATGGAAGAGGCATGTCTTGGTGGACTAATGGCAACGTTAGACAATTTCGGTGTCTGATTCATGATCATCATCTAAATATCCAAAATGACCTCTTTATCTGAAGTCTAATGCTCTAACACTGAGCAACACACAGTTAACACTATATAGATATGACACATTAAACAATAATGCACCTATATTTAATGTGGCCTGAATTACAAAGATTTTGTAATCCAATTTGAATTGTTTTCCCATCAGCTCAGTAATCTTATCAATTCAACCAACCGTACGAAAATGAGCAAGGAACATATTAATCTCATCATGTTCAAACAGATACTCATGCAGTCACATGTTATAGTGGGAATTCATTTTGAAATGTGCAACAAGCAGTTTTGTGATTCTGAGCTACAGAACGATTGCAAGGCTATCAATTATGGTTAGCATATGAAACTGCAAATCAACCTGTGTTTATTGGCTTGAGTGGAAGAGAGAAAAAATGATTACCCTTGCTGTTTTTGCAATAGAGAACAATATTTATGCCATCCACATGCACCAGACTTTGGGAATAATGTTTGTCTTCCCTACATGCTGCAATATCTAGACAGCTGTATAAATCTTGCAATTAATAGCTGTTCCGGAACTATTCATCAGGTGCTGTTTCTCCATCCTGTTGAGCTTGGAGGTTTGGGCAGTCTCTAACTAGAATTCTAGGAAATCTGTGTGTGTGTCTGTTTCAGTGTCTGTGGGAGAACAGGGCACTGTATGCAAGTTGACAAGTATCTTGCTCAGGACCGAAAGAACTTGCAGTGCCACAATGGAGCCATGGATCTAGTGAGAATTTTTTAACCTTGTTGACATTTTCATGGTGTATTGCTCAGGACCCAGGGACGTGCAGATACATATGTGCCCACCATTAACAGGATCTGCACCAGGGGCGATTCTAGGATCAGACCTTTAGCGGTGCTCAGTCCCCTATGAGAATGTGACATGAATACATTGCCTTGCAAAAGTGATAAACCCCCTTGCTAATATAAATCCCTAATTTCACTGGATAACAATTAATACATTTATGTATTATTAGGCAAAATATTGAATGAATGAAAAAACTAAGGATGTCCCTTTCTTCATGAACTACCAGCATCAAATGATAATAAACAATACATATATTTTTATTATTACTATTTTTAGGGGTGCTGAACTGATGCTTGAGCACCTCTAAATCTATGTTCACCATCTAGAGTTCGGCCAAAAGTCACGGCAAACCGTTTGCCGAAAACACTCATAGAAACTAGCTACTGCATTCGGAATGGATTTCACAAGAAACATAGCAAAGTTGGTCCCCTTGTGAAACAACAGTGTATTTTCCTGAGTAGACATGATTCACAGTTGACTGACGTATTGTGCCAACTAATAAGAAAGCCTTGTCCCCTTCGGTCTCCCAAATGTCATGCCACATGTTGGATTTGCTACTTTAATACAGTCTGCATCCAGCATGCATATTCAACAGGCTGGATCCTGTCAAGTCCCTTTTATATCCAGGCTTTGGATGGAAGAAATCAGATCAAAGTCGCAATTGGTCAACAATGCCGTCTGTTCGTTTCTCATGCCTAGACGGCCCACTCTCCATTCCCAAACCCCTTGACGAGCCCTTACCTGTCTGCTCCCTGGACCCTTGATTTCACAGCAAATTGAATCATGGCAGGGAGATACACTCTTACTAGTGCAAAGAGTACTGTCCCATCAGGGTTGATTTTTATTGGCGTTTTACCTGTGTATCTTGCTGCGGAGGCCCGCGGAGGCGCGTGCATGTGTGTGCACACACTTGTGTTCCGACGCTTCTGTAGATTCACGTGGGTGTGTTACAACGTGTGTACGTCTCTGTGTATTTGCTCGCAGCCTATGTGTGTTTTCCACTTTTATTAAATCAAGCCGGGGTCCCCGACACACAGCAGGTTTCGGTGAGGTTCTACTGGCTGACTGCCGCGTGTCAGGATGGCATCTGGAGCTGCCGGGCTCATTTCTGACTGCTCAACCGATGTATCATAATCCAATCTCCCACTCCCAGCGAGTTGTGGGGAGAGGAGGCCCCGTCCCTAGACACACTCCTCCGGAGGCTCTCCGACCGTACCGAGCTAGTGCAGCCAGCAAGCGCTTACAGGCCTAGCCAGGAATCACAAACACAGGCAGGGCTTATTTGTCTGGGAAACGGAGCAGGCAGACCATGTCTGGCCTACGAGGGAGTTAGCTATCTGTGTGTAATCAAGACGGCTGGCCTGAGATATGTGTTAAGAGGTTGGGGTACACGGTTCATTTCAATGAATGGAATGGAAAGTCCAGAGGCCTTAGGGAAGTAATTAGCGCTTCCCAGCTTCCTGTTTACGTGGTCAAGTCTACAGTGAAAATGGTTTATGTTTACAGCTGAACAGCACTCTACAGTGCATAAACAAAGGGGCTTGTTGGCCAACCAACACAACATTGATAGACCTGTATAATATTTGTTTGGGCGAAGCTAGATCTTGGAGTTTATCGGTCGGGGATTTGAATGTCTGTAAAATAAAAATCCCTACCAAGACATAGTAATGCGTGCAAGCTGCCTCATCACTTACCTTTTGTTCTAAACCACCTCAATACGTAAGCTTTGGCAAGATGGGAAGCAGCCACAGATCATCTCAACCAGCTAGAGCAGTGAATACATTAGCATGAACAGGAAGGGCTAGTGAACCTGGCGAAGGACCAAGTCCTTAATCACACAAATGTCTTCAGCAAAGGCAAAGGCAGACTCACACCCCCAGACATGGCAATTAGCATTTATAATGCAACACAGGCGTTTAGCATAATGCTACCTCTGATATCTGAATCTTTAGTGATATTTTGTGTGTGTGTGTGTGTTTGAGGTAATTGTGGGTTGTCCAGTATGAATTTGCTGTCAAGAGTACACACCAAGTATTATTTCCTCACAGTATTTAGTTAAGTAATAATCCTAACAACTGAAGTAAAAAACAAACCCATAATCAATATAAGAAAACATATTTACATATTTTTCATCAAATTGCATTTCAACATTCCAGATTGTACACTTCTTTTGAATACAGACTGCCTTTCCCAAACCAATCATCAGTGTTCTGTAATTGGGATGTGCTATTTTCTTCCCTTCAATCATTTCTATGCATGGGTGAAGGCCCAATCTATAAATATGTCAAATAAAATTTCCCAATAGATTTTCAACTGATAAGTTGTCTAAATGTGAACCCTTGAGCTAAATGACATTTGGTAATTACTCCAACGAGAATCATCACAGTTCATATATCTCCTCCGATTATTATCAGAGCGCTTAGTTAGAGATTAGAAATAATGTATTCAGTTTAATAATAATGGATAAGATGTGTTACGTTTAGATGTAATTAATAATGTATTTGAGGAGTCCCAGTACCTCTGTACAGTCTCATGCTATATTTGCAGGGTTTGCATCAAGTCAGCATGACACATTTAAGCAGTTGATTTATAAGGTGTTCATACATAAAAAACATATTTACCTATAACACATTATTCAGACTATATCATTACTGAGCAACACACAGAGAGGTTAAAACCGTTGATTTGTTGCCCAAAGCAAAGAGGGGATAACACAAAGAAAAATTATATCAAATTATCACCTTGACATCTTGCCATACTCAAGTCTAAAAGTGCAGCTTTAGCGAAATAACTGGCATATTGACGGGAAAAAATATAAACCACCTTCATCCCTTTGAGTATCTCATGTTTAAAACATTTCTAACCAACGGAAGTGCATCTGCATACATGATCTCAAACAATACATCATTATTCTTCATCTCCTGATATCATGCACACTCTTCATCATGCACCAGCACCTGACATGTCTACGCTGACATGACACGTCAGGTCATTTTACTTTCGAGTAGGAAGACAATAACGAACCGGGCAGTGCTTCTATACATACAGAACAAAAAACGAATAGACATGTCAGTCAAAGTATGACGGCAGAAATATTGAGAACAATGCTAATATGATGCTATGAGCTCCCAGAGTGTGAGATGGTGTTCTTACAGGCTTGAAAATAAATGACAACTGCTAGACCCAAACAGACACTGGTCCAGTCAATGAGCTTCAATGTCCATGTGATAGATTCACAGTACAAAATGAAGGCTGAGTCAGTGATTGGATTAGCTAGGGGGTGTCCCACATGTTGCTGTACATATGTATATATATAGCAAAAATAAGTCTTACTACAGTAAGGTCAACTCAAAATGTTCCCTGGTAGTTAGATTATGAATATCAATGATGCAGTAGGATAGGTGGTCATTTACGTTACATTTACATTTAGTCATTTAGCAGACAATCTTATCCAGAGCGACTTACAGTAAATACAGGGACATTCCCCCCGAGGCAAGTAGGGTGAAGTGCCTTGCCCAAGGACACAACGTCATTGTGCACGGCGGGGAATCGATCCGGCAACCTTCAGATTACTAGCCCGATTCCTTCACCGCTCAGCCACCTGACTCCCCAATACGCAGAAAAAGTACATGTATGCTGCTACTAGGCTGTGTGTGCTTATCTTGTTCAATATAACTACTCCATAGCAACATAGTACCTGAAAACAAGAATAGGACTTTTTTGTTTAGTGAACGGGTGTGTGTCTGTGTGAGAGACAGTGAGGGTTGTGTGCAGTGGAGTGAGAGTCAGATTACATTTAAAAGCATGGGTGACTTTGCTCAATGCTTTACAAGTTGCCAAATTTGATGGACCATATGCTGTCAGAAACCCCATGGACCATTACAAAGAGTGTTTTATGTAATAAATCATCCATTGCAACTTTGAACTTTGGATCCATCTCATATTGTTTTTCAGAGAGAACTGAGAAGAAAACAGTGAGTAGGGAGTGGGATCCGAGTGACAGGGGACACACTTCAAGCAAGTCTTACATCTCATACTTACATTCTCACTCATTTGTGTCTCAATATCCAATACCTAAGAAATACCTCAGGAAAATAAATATTGCCCTGACCTGAGCGATACTAACACCAGGTACCAAAATGTTAGACATCAATATTTGACATTTAAAAACATTGTTATTGATTATCAAAAGGCAACTGTGCATCCAGACCTAAAATAGCAGATGAAACATAGATGAAAATGTGCAGTTTGCGACCAGGTAACACATTAAATTAATTGAAGCATTTCACCAGAAAGAAAAATGTGTATGTGTTTTGCTAATAATAGTACACCAATGTATTATGCTAAACATAAGGCCACCGACATTAATCTTAGGATAATTAGACAATCGATCTTCCTGCGGTGTTAAGAAGGGAAATGAGGGCCTAATGACGGAGTGTGACCTGGCTGTGCGACTGTACCGTCAGCCTTAGCTTCCTCCCTAAAAAAAGATGGTACAACGCTCGCCTTCTCAGCCCGGGTCTTACCTAATGACTGGATCTGACCTCGAATAGAGCTGCACCAACCTCATACCTCTCAAGGGAGAGATGCATGACCTAGAAGAAGACATATAACACAGCCAGTATAGGTGACTGGACTGGTGTGCTAAGTAAGAGCTGCAAAAAGCAACTGAACTGTTGTTTACTGTGGAAAACATGAACTGCCCATATATGTAAGCATGGCTCTTGGAACATCTCTTTTGTGGTGCTGTCTTACTCAAGTACATTGTGGGAATCAATTACTGATTCATGAGGTGTTCTTCTAATGCAAGGGTGGAATTGTTGTTGAAGGGGTTCTGTTCTCAAGCACACCATAAGACCATTAGCTTAGTATTATTGTTAATAAAGCTCATTAAGGGTTGCCATATTTGTCTCCAGTACCTCCAGTACCATATTACAGCCATGATGGTGCCATCATTCATTAGTCAATCCCTTTTGATTTTTTTAACTACTTGGCAATCATCCTACACTGCTCAACAATCAGGTTCTCACCGTGATGTATACTTTTAACTTTTGTATTTCGAAAGGTTTTCAACATTTAAAAGTCTGCCATTTTGTTAAATCTTTCACTACTTCATCAGGTTCTTGGATAGACTGCCTGTTTGAAGCACAAAGCATGCCATATGGCCACACAATGTGGAAAAACAAGGAGAAAGTTAGGGAATCTAAATGATCAGATTAGTGGTGTTAGGAAGCTCTAAAAGTAGTAAACGTTTTGTCTTCATCTGTAACACAGCTTTATTCGATTCAAGGTGTTCCACTAGTTATGCCGTGTTCTCACCATTGAATATTTGTTATGCCAGGGATTGCACTGAAATGCACCGCACAATGTAGAATTGTCGTTTTTCCATACAAAACACAGACACAGAATAGTCGAACGGAGTGCGGAACCTTAAGACCAATCAGAGCACAGATGTTTCAAAACTCCTGCACAGTAGCTAAAGACCTTTGAGCGCACACACGCTGGGTGGACAGGTCAGTAAAAATACTCTAGGCTAAACAATTCCAGATACAGCATGTATTTCTTCAGGGGATTTACCTTATATTTTGATCATGATCCGAATTGAGTCTCTGAGGTACTGGAGTTGACCATAGCTCCAGACTTTTCCATCTTGTTGTGTTCATGTGGAAGATATCAGATATCAGCATTGTGTCCTCTGCTCCTCTCCTGCCCATCTTACTGTAAAAAACTCATCCTCCCTGTCACCAGTCACATTGTAGTTACACAAGCAAGTGATGACAGGCCCAAAAGAGTGTGCATAGATGACTTGCTCAATGAACAATCATCTATGAATTTCCCTTTTCTTATTGCCATTCTTCCTAACTGAGTAGATCATTTAGTTTGATAAATAAAGCTGTGAGAAATTGAGTTTATCAGGCATATTCTGTATTGGAATGGAAGGGATGGGGGGGTGGATGGAAACGATCCCAATAATTAAACATATCTAATCACACATCTGGCAAGTACTGAGCTTCCTGAAAGTTTACTGATAAATGATCAGGCCATGGTTCCAAATGAGCTATCCATCAAATGTGACAGGTAAGATATTATCTTAATTATAAATAGATTTGGGGTTAACAACGGTAATGAATGAGTATTGTGAATCCAACTCATCTCATCTCTCTCGTTCTCTTATCCGCCTATATGAAAGGACCAGACTGAAGTGGGCCATGTTCAAGATTTACAGGAAATTACAGTTGTTCAATGTTTCATCTTGTGAAACCCGTGTGTCTAAGATAGAGAGTTCTCAGTCATCTGTTCGATGCGAGAATGAAATAAAATATCTTTGTTTTATTTTGACAAAGTGTTCTAAATGCTTTTTATATCTCATTCCCATGACTCACAGCCATCATAAGAACATTAGTCACATATCCCCCTGAATCCTCTGCCAAGGCACAACCACATTTGAAGCAACCAATGGTGCAGCAGAGAAGCAACTAAAAATACCAATGGGAGCTCTGGATTTCTTCTCAAGCAGTGTTTGGCAACAGAGCACTAGTGGAACGATAACGCTGGAATTGTTAAAAATAGTACCCTGACAGGCTGTTCACCATCCGTATTAGTGCCCCTGGCCAAGTCAGCATCACAGATTGATAGAGAATAACTTGAGGTCATTTCACTATGATGAATGAGCGACAGAGAACTTGAGTAATGAGAGCCAGCGTTAGTATCGGCTTGTTTGTAGTCTGTTCCGCATTACTTCAGTGCCTGTGTTTTGGTGTGAGTAGTTTAAGGGCGGTTAGAGGAGAGGAAAGTGCGCCACATCAGGATAAACACGAAATAATGTCTGAAATGACAAGACGATAAACATTCACATACAAATATACCACCCGCCCCATGCCCTCCACCCCCACACACATACACACGCAAAACAAGGACACAGAGAGAACAATGTAAACATAGCAAGACGGAAGGAGAAAGGTTGAAAGAGGGAGAGAGGGACACACCGTTCCACAGAGGATGACTGGTAGGATGTAGATGGGTGTGTTGGGTAGGACAGGGCTTCTGGGGGTGTTAGAGGAGCCTAGGAGTCTCAGAGGTGCTATAAATACATGAAGCTGCCGAGGCTGTGACGCTGGGAGATTTGGAGCGAGGGATCCAGATCCATCACTGCCATGACGCCCAACACACACCGTCTCCCTCCACGTCTCTACGACAAGCTTCCCACGTGCTCTCCCTCTCTCTCTCCCTCTCTCTGTCTCTCTCTCCCTGTCTCAGCCTCTCTCTGTCTCTCTCTCCCCCTCTCTCTCTGTCTCTCTCTCCCTCTCTCTCTGTCTCCCTCCCTCCCTCTCTGTCTGTCTTTTTTTCTTTAGTTCTCCATATAACAGCCCAGGTACTGTTAGGCCCCAATGCCACGTCAAGTCCCTTCTCCCTCTCCATTCTTACAGTGTGTCTGTGTGCTAAAATACTTGTGTTTGTGTATCTTGGCTTCACATTATATGTTAATATTTGCATTTTTGGACATACAACATAGTTTGACTTGTCTTTCACCATGTTATAATCTTTGTACAGTATGCATATGTGCATCATACCATTTAGCAATTTGTCATGTCTTAACATGGTTTTGACATTCTACTTTTAACATGAAGAAGAAAAAGGATTAGGATTGTTGTGCCGCTCATTCTCAGCACTGATTTGCATGGTACCTGCAATATTTATTGTGCACTTTTCCTAATTTAAATATTTGATGCTTTTTCAAAACCCTTGACAGTGTAATGTTTAAAAGTTGCCAGGTGGAATTGTGTATTAAGTGGGGTTGAAATATTAAAGACGACATTAAAATTCTACCAACCTTCCTCATTCTTTGTTGCTCTGCACATAATTACAGCAGAGTAGTCATGAATCTGGAGCTGAGGCTGTCTGTGACAACAGTAATACTGTGTGAACTGCAGGTTCCGTGGTTGTTCATTGTGGGGTCAAATATTTATCAAGTTATGGAAAATAAGGTGAAAGGAGAACATTAGACGGAATTGTAGCTATTTGATAACCTTGTCCAATATTGTTAGGGCATTAATTCATTCTAGAATGTTTCAGAATGTTCCAGCCACCTGAAACAAATGAGAAAGGTGTAGTTCACTGGTTTAATGTGGTGACTTCACCTGCAAAAAGAAGTGAATTTGCATCATGGGATTGTCAGACTGCGGCACACAACTGTATGGGTTTACATGGTTTATTCTGTACTCTGATTTGCTAACTTGCCATTTTTTTCTATAATGTATTATAATGTACTGTATGCCATAATATATTATATAATATATACAACATGCCATTTAAATCAGTACCAATTTGCTTTTAATCATAAGATACTGTATGCAACAGAAACGGATGCGTGAATCAAGAGATTTACATAATTAATCCCCCCAACAACACCATTAGGAGTACAGGAAGAAAACACCCACAGAAGTCCAGAATAGATGAATGCCCAAAAGAACATCCTTCACATATGGGTTGACTTTGCGCAAGTCAACGCAATAAATGTCTGGCAGAGACTCTCCTTGTCGTCTCCTTCTCGTCCTCTCTGTTTGAACTCTCATTGAGAGACTTGAGCAGCATGAATGATGATCTGTGGTAATTCATGCAAGTGACCTTTCTAAAAATGCATATTTCGCAACCCAGTGTGACATCCATGTCTATAGACGTTACTCTACAATCAAAGAGGAGGGAGCAGAGCGAGGAAGGCCTTTCATTCAAAATACCAAGAAGATGTTTTTATATCCCCCATCTTTCCTCTCATCCTGGTTCCTGTCAACCTTGACAGAAGATGGCACAATCATTCTACCCAACTGAAACGATCTGCTGTGAAAACGGGTGACGGCGCGTTAATGCCTATACATTATCACAACTGCAACAATCCCAATGAGAAACGTGCGTGATGACACAGCGATGCTATATATTTTGGGGGGTAGAACTGCCAGATTGCCCTTCCATGCAGTTATTACATTACTGAGAACAACGCAGCCATGCTGCCACCACTTCAGATCCCAGCAGCTTTTTAAATCAGAAACCTGGCAAATTGAATTTTTCGAGGACGGATAAACAAGTTTATGGTCTGGACAGACCAGAGGTCTAGTATAACAGATCTGACAGTTTTCTTACACCCCATCCTTCCATTCTTCACTACATTTATTCAATGTTTAATTTATTTTATGTGTCCGATAATGACTTTTAGCCCCGGAAAGAGAAGGGCTGGGGGAGAGAGCATGAGGCATTGTGGGTAGTGACACAGGGAAGTTGAGCGAGCCTACCACCCGCAGATGACAGGTCGTTGATCATTAGAGATGGCTTCTGTTACATGGCACACTGTGGGGAGTTTCCAGAGTGTCTGTTTGCGTGTGTTGAGGCACGAGGGGTCGGGGTGTATAAATAAGCACTTAGAAAGTCGGTCGGACAGTTTGACACACCCTGAGCAAGGAGAGGGACAATGTTGTGGATGCTGCTGCTCGGGTTTCTAAGGGGGAGGGTAACCTCCCCTCTTCCTGTTACATCATCGCCCCCCTGCTCTTCTGTCCTGGGGATCCAATTAGTTGAAGACTACCTAAAGGCTGTAGTCTTTACAAAGGTTGTATTGCAGCAGTCCAGAATCTATAACAATGCTTCAAAAGCAAAACAACAAAAGCTCAAATATAATTATATATTCTTCTTTGATTCTTTAGTTTTAACTCATTTAAGAATGGAATTCTCCTTATTGAGGCAAACCCCCAAAATAATGAATAATTTGACTGTAAAAATCACTACATCTTATTTTTCATACGTGTTTGTTAATCAAGATCAAGAATGTACACTACAGCTTAGATACATTATACGTATTCAGGTCATGCACAAATACTGCAGTTTCTTTTTTCGTTCAAACGTAACAAATAACAGACCATCTTGTAACACATTAATTCCTAACTAACTCTTGGTGCAAATAGATCTGTAGTGCAGGTGGCTCTATTGTGTGAGCTGAGCCTGGGTAAATGCCACCTCTCCAGAGACCCAGCTCTCCAGAGAGTTCCAACGCGTAGCCAGGAACATGGTGATCAGAGTTGGAAAAAGTCATCTAGACCAGAGAACTAACTCATCAGGAAAAAAGTATGTCTTTTCAAAAACAAAACTCTAACCTGTGACCTGTGTAGCAGATGCAGAGGAAATACTGTCGTGTGTACTTCTTATGGATCCTCCAAAGACATAATCCCCAAAAAATGTAATAGCCTAGGATTCACTTCAAGATCAGGTGTCATTCATCTTAGTTACGATAGCTAGTTGCCACCAGTTTCATCGAAAAGTATTTGACGGTTGATGAATCAACAAAGTCATCACAGAACAGCCTGATCTTCTCCCGCAACTTAAGCCTCCTCTCCTGACGATGCTGTCAGATAACTGCGATGTGTAGACTATGTAGTGGAGGGAAGCTGCCATGTTGTCAGAGCTCCTGTCTGTTAAGGTATCAATGGATGGCAGAGATGGCCAGCTGGTGAAGAGACGGCCCACTGAATCTGTCTGTGGAAGGATGGAGCTAAGATACCGGCAGCTGGAACAGCAAGGACCCTGAAACAGATGCATGGCACGGCAGAAACAAAACCACTCTCGGTCCGGGCTACACAATGTGCAATATTAAGTAAAGACTATACTACACAACCCACAAAATACATACTCTGTTAGTTGTGTTTTTCACTCAATTTTAGCATTCAAGCTTGATCATCACTACTACTAGTTCACATTCCCTGTGCGAAACATTGTTGTTGAGAAAGGTGGACTCGTGTGACACATTTCAATTAGGTACAAATGCATTAGACAACAGATAATCCTAGTCAATTAGTCACGGTATTGTATTTTACGATGAAGATTTATAAAGATCGCATGGCTTCATTTATTGCTCAGGCGTAGAGGTGGCATGTCATCAGCAAAAATATTTATATCATTATTTAAGAGAAAGAAACCATCACAGTGTCATGCATTACAATTAGCACATGTGAAAGACAAATAAGTGTGACAGTCATGTTTATGACACATCTTAATATATTCAAACAGACTAAGAGAGTTTTGGTATGTGTGTGCGTGTGTGTGTTCACACGTGTGGGCGGTTTTCTTTGTAGTTTATAGTTACTGAACTTTAACATGTGTTCCATAGATAAATACAGCATCCCTATACTTTGTATTTGCATCCTTCATGTTGTCTGACTGTTGCTAAGTTAACGTCAAGAATGGATTTGCAGAGTGGTTCTGTTTTTGCTAACAAGTCAATTAACAGCAGCGTAAGTGAAAGGAGGTATGGATGCAGAGACAGAGAGGGGGATAAGGTAGAACATCTTGTGGATTGTCAAAGCCATTCCACAGTTTGGTAAAGGTGAAGATCAAGACTGCTGGACGACTAACTCCACAAACCATGTTGTATTGGAAGTTTGCATTAGTTTGCTAGTTGGATTACAGTATTGGTATATTTGAACATAAGAACTTATACATTTAACAAATAAAGTAGATATAAGTATCCAAATAGTATAAAATAACTTGACGCCATGGTTTGGTTTTCTCCCTGTCCTTTCTCCCCAATTGTTTGGAGTCATCAGACACTACTGAACAGCAGGTAGCATTAATCAGGGTGACATTGCTGCTGGTGAGACCCAAGCTTATGTCATTTATTTAAAGAACAATTTCATTTGTAGGTGGAGAGAGACTATGTTACAAAGACTTTGAAGCTAGGAACTTGCAAAAAAACATTTGTGTGTTGAGTTTGTGAAAAGCCTGAAAAGAGTGGAATTTACAACCAGAATCAATACAAACATGAATGAGGTAGGGCATTGAGTAAATAAACCACACAAATGTCAAGCTTCCATGACAGGATTGGAACTATTGTTTAAGACAAATGACTGCTCCCATTATCCAAAGGCATACAGAACCAATACAAAACCACAGACAAAGCTTGGCACAAATATCTGCAAATCAGTTGATTGCTTTGAAGTGGATTCTCAAATCAACAAAATACCCGACTATAGTATAAGCAAAAGCCTTCCACTAATTAACATTAGCACCCTGTGCACCATGAAACCTAAAGTGAACATGCATCATGCCACTAAAGTGTTAGTGATCATTATAGCTTGATAGGTTATGGGTGTATATTAAACAGTTGTCTGTATAAGATATACCTAATACAATAATTAATTCCTAGAAATGGTGTCTTGAGAGCTGTCAGAGCTTTGAGGATGCCTTGCTTTGTGCTGTTCCTTTAGAGTTGTGTGCTGGCTATGGACACTGAGTGAATTGTGTCCGGTGGGATATCTTTGATATATATTTTATGAGATTTGTGACTATCCTGCCAAGTGTTGACTGAAATCTTTATGGTTTGTGTTCCCTTATTGGAACTTCCTTGAAGACACAATCATTTCACAAAGAAAACTATCTGAAGGACGGTACGTTGAATGTTAAATCTATATTTGGTCGCAATCATACACATCTATAATTGCCTACAATTCTTTCATATGAATTCCTGTATTTGTTGCACAGGTGCAAGTGGAAAAAGTACAATTCTAATAAATAAAGTACATTTTTTATTACACCAAGGGCAGTGTTGGGTCTAGTTTAAAAGATTATTGGAGTTTGTTTCATCAGAAGGTACAGAATAAAAGCAGACTTTTCCACTCAAGTTAACCCTTGAGTGGACCTCAAGGGTTAAGTCCTGAATCGTAGTGTTATGAAATGTGTATTAAGTAGGATGGCAGAAGCTCTGCAACATGGCCTGATGAAATGAAAATACAAGATGGATCGATGTTAGTGAATTGAGTGAGGTCCAGTCTACATTATTATGTGCAGTGAAGCGCACAGGAATGATCCCCGTCGTAAAGCAGCTCACTGTAGTTGACGGCACAACACATTGGTAAAAACACAAAAACACAAGTACAGATTGTTCAGAGATGGTTTGTACCCATGTAAAAAAGCAAGATCCAACATAAATAATGAAACCAGATGTGGATGTATTTGAGTCCCTAATCTTAAAATCATCATACACTTTTGGGATGAATTCCACAGCCATCTGCAAGCCTGCATAGTCAGCCAACTTCAGTGCCCAACCTCACTAATTGTTTTGTGACTGAATGAAAATGAATCTCAAAAACATTAATTGGAAAGTCTTCCCAGATAAGTGAAAGCAGTGGGGGTACAAGTACATTTCGATGTTTTATTAATGTTACAACTGTGCTCTTCTGGTACTTGATTATCTACACAACCAACATGGCTACATGCAACATGGCTTTACATTACTCGGATTTAAAACGCATAAAAGTCTTAAAGAGCAGTAAAGGCAGTTTATGAAGCTGTAATATGCCCTTTCTCACTGTTCCACTGATACCTATATATTCTGTACCTTCTGCACTGCTTCCTTCTGTTGTTGTATTATTTCTTTTTCTGTTGCTTTTAATGTTTTTTGTACCTCTGTACGGGGTCATTGAGTGCCAAGAAAGGCGCCTTGGAAATACAATTTATTATTATTATTATTATTATAGCTGATAGACAAAGGAATGTCTGAGGGAAAGGGACCACCACTGGCCGTAACCCTGTGTGTGTCTGATGTGCAGGAAAGCACTTTGTTACCTTCTGTTAGAAGTTTGACTTTACAATTATGGCATGCACCTCAGTCCCCACACTGCTGCCATGATTTATTTCTATTGACGCTGCGATTTGAGACAAATGTTTATTTTTCTTGCAATTCCTCTGTACTCCAGTTTTAAATTTGTAATCAAACAATTTGTGGTTATTAACCACTTGTGAATTGTCTGGTTAATACATCTAAAACTGTGGCCTACAGATGAAAATCTGTACTAGCATTTCCACATTACATTTAGTACAATGCTAGACATGAAAACAGTTTTCACTCTAATTCGGCTCCTATAATCCCATGCTGATTTCACCCTGTGTCTCTGCAGCCATCCCTCACTGCATTTTAGTCTTGTTTTAGGAATGTTTGCATGCAGAAATTACACTCCAGAGACTATTACCCCCATACTAGTGCCAGCCTGGGAGCCACCTAGGCAGCGAGCAGACAGAGCTGCCATTCTGATGGTGTTGACAGACACACAGCTGTAAATTTTAGCTTTTGTTGCCCTGCACGCCACCAGCAGCCCGACCCAGCTCAAATCCCCCCCCTTCTTGAGTCTCTCATTACAGACCCTCAAACTCAGCTCTTCTGACAAGCTGAGAGATAATAGGCTCTGATCGCTAAGGGACTGTTATCTTTTATTATTTTTATTTTCAGTGTTAGTTTTGTTCTTTACACCTCACTACCTGTATCTGAGTCACTGTGTTGAACACAAAGAGTAGTGTTCAGCCATGAAGGGAGTGTATTCCACAGAGAAAGAACATCTTCTAGTGCCCGATGAAGCTTAAGTTCAGTGTTTTCTTACAGTCTTTGCTGTCATCATATTCTGTTAGATCTTAAAAAAACAAATAGTCTCATCAGCACACCATTCTATATTTCCTTTCCTTGATGACATGTAACATGTTTTGCACCTGTTGCTTTGTCCCATGTTTTTGTATCTGTAGTGTAAACATTTTATGTCATACTGAAAACAAAATGTGCTTCTGTTTCTAATACAAGCAGCTTTGTAGCTAGATTATATCTGTATCTCGAATGACAGGCTGCAGTTTGAACAAATGAATGAACCCTGAATAAACACAGGACTTCTTCTGTCTGAAAGTTACAGTTAATTGCAAAATGCAGGAAAATGTGTGACTAATATCTTTCACTGTTGCTCACTCTGGGGTGCAGCTTTGTGTGCATGTCAGTACTCACTTCAGA
Organism: Hypomesus transpacificus; assembly: GCF_021917145.1. NCBI lineage: Eukaryota > Metazoa > Chordata > Actinopteri > Osmeriformes > Osmeridae > Hypomesus > Hypomesus transpacificus. The sequence continues at coordinate 4,810,886 of NC_061060.1, forward strand.
ATAAATACTCGCTTGGTTGGAATTCCACTTATCAGGCAGGACCAAAGGATGCTGGGTGCTGTGGGGTAGCATGAGGTCATCCAGCCAGAGGGCTGGACAGCAACCCAACTCCAATCTAACTGCAAACAGACGTTAGTGATGTCAGACTCAGAGCTCCTCTTTGAAAACAGATGATGTGTTTGTATGTCTCTCTGACCCGCCACGGCTGTGAACAAAGACTGGATATCACTGGAATATCTTCTTAATTTGCATGCCCCTCACCGAGACACTCAGCACCATGCCTTTGAAGATGAATTCTCAAAGTGGACCCAGTGAACCAGGATGTAGAAGGAAAAATACAACAGCAAAAGATTGGCAGTTTACCCAAATATCTTAGACACAATGATTGCTTTTGGACTTTTGTTTTGGGACATTAACATGAGTCTTCACAGCTATGAGATGTACGTTTGTTGATATGATGTCACAACGTTCTTGTTTCATAAGAAAAAGCCTTTTCAACCCTCAAGATTATTACTTCCCTATTTCACCAATGTTTTTTTGTTGTTTTCACATTGAGGCCAATTCTTGCCTACATAAATGTATTAGTTTAATTTTAGAAAATGCCCACAGACTACCAGTACGGTACAGCATGTGCAGCTGAATAGAGTAGGATTGAGTCTCAGTTGCACAGCATAGAAAATATGTCCTGACAACCAGTCTGTCTCTGTAATACTTGGAAAGAGCAAACTTGACATTCCGATCTTTAGGCTTAGTGAGGTCAGGCCTGAAAAATATGGGGTCCTATATGGCTACATTATCTCATAAATAGTTGTGAAAGGGATTGAAGTGCATTAACCCATTAACCCTTGACTCCAAATTAGCTAGTAGGCATCAATGACATTAAAATAAGGACTCATCCAACAGCATCTGTCTAGTTGTAGCCCTTGACTGCCAAGCATGCAAATCTCAAGCAGTGCTACACAATCTCTTCATGAGTGTGTTTACAAAACACCTCTGAAACATCCAGAAAGCAGAACTAATGTCCACAACACACACAAGGCTAGTTGAATCATTATGATTATCCCTCTGAATACTGTGATGACTGTGTGAGACTCTCCAGTAATACTTGTGATTTGCAGTTCATTCAGATTAGCATTTATAACACATTTTTTTGCCATGCTAAGCATCTCCATAAAGTTTGAATTGTCAACTCTAAGTATGCATTCTCGTCTTATACTTCCATCCATATTAACTTTCCATTTTAATTCAACAAAATGACTTGTACACTTGAGTAAACACTGCTAAAACGAAGTGGAAGGAGGGGTGGTATTGTAGATTTACAGAAAAAACTGAAAACAATACTGGCTACGCTCCCTCATTGTTCTGATAGGATTACAAGATAAAAGGATAAGGTTTCCTATTCTACATGTTTTAGTATTCCAAAATCATTGCAAATATGTTCTGCCTCATGTGAGTAATTTTTTTTTATGGACAAAATGGGATGCAAATTACATCATGTAATGTGGAAAAAGGAAAACCTGAGTGAACTTGCAATAAAAGAAAATATTTTATCATATTCTATGTTACTTAATTATAGCACAAATATGGCTTTTAGGCTAATGCTATACATTGTACATACACAATGCTTGGCACAGTCACTAGATCACTGAGATACAATCTCTCCAACACGGAAAATGGACAATCTACAACTGATTGCATCAGCTTCCGCTAGCGTATTCATTAGATGTATTATTACCCATTCTAGGTGGTTTATCAAAAATGAATGCACATTTATTCAGTTAATGTATTTTTCAGGACTGGCAGTATGATAACAAGGTATGAGTATTAAAGGTTGGTGTTTAACCAGTCTTCAGCATAGCAGAAACCACATACTTCTTCAAAACTCTTGAGATTGTGTTCATTTTAAATGTCAGAGTGCATCAGATATGGCTGTCCAGCACTGGTTTAGGATGTGTGTGTGGTACTACAGAGACTCGGCTGCTTTGAAGGTGCAGCACACACAACAACACACTTTCATATACTACAGATCCATAAGCACTTTCAATTTTATCGTGCAATAGCTATCGACACATGAACAAGGTTAATATTCCCTCCCCAAGTAGTGTTAATGTACAGTAACTGGGGGAGAGTTTAGCTGTACCTCATCCAAAGTTAAATCATTGGCTGCTCAGTCTTCGCAGTGGGCTCTCTATTACTGTGAGTGTGCGATAAACAGTATAACGAGGAGTTTCCCAGAGTCATCCTCACCACTCTGTCTTTCTCCCTATACATTGATACACTGACACTTGAAGATACTCATGTTCTTCTACTATTCAACAATTTTTCAAAGATCGCCGCCCCCTGGCGGTAGTAACACATTACTTACTACCAGGTGCTGATAAAAGAGAACATGTACTTTAGACAGGACGATGGTTGTGTAAATTATTCCATTTCAAATTGAATGACTATATGAAAATTAGAAAATGGTGACCCATCCCTACTAGAAATCTGTATTCCAGTGTCGTCTGGTGCTCCCTGTCCTTGTCCAGGTTCTGGGATGGTGCACCTGTTCATTAATTCTCTACACTTTCAAAAAAGATAAATCTTCCTCTCGCTCTTACACACTCACACACTCTCAAATAACTGCACAAAATTCCACAGTCATCTTCTTCAAGATCCTGGTGTGGAGTGTGTAGACTTGCACCTGCGTGTGTGACAGAGTCACAGAGACTCACCCTAGTGGTGCAGACCTTCTCCGGCAATGTGGACCTTCTCATTAGTCTGCCCCTGTCAAGCATTCATATTCATGTATGACTCAGCTGTGACTTAGCACCATCCTGCATATAACAGGCCCTCTTGTCCTGCTCCAGCCTTCTCTTGACACTGCACTGATGGTGCTGTATCGGCACAAGTCTTTTCATTTAACATAGCTCACAGACTCAGGTTGCCCTTTATGCAATACCAACCCATAGGCAATTGTCTACCTGCTATACCCATATGGACAAGGCTTTATTGATCCCGGCTCTCTCCGTCACTGCTGGTATTGTTTAGGTTAGCTATTGCTAATCGCACATCTGTAGTCTATGGACAGGAAGATATTAAGAACAAGACAGCACCATCAAACAACACAATACAAACACGTACAAATAATACAATTACAAAAATGTACAAATGAAACATCATGCAAAATATATATTGCATTGTCTCCATGTTGGTTCCATTCAAAGGTTTAGACAAACCAGTCAGCAATTGGTCTTTCTTGCACAGAAGCTGCCAGTATATACATTTACATTTAGTCATTTAGCAGACGCTCTTATCCAGAGCGACTTACAGTAAGTACAGGGAAATTCCCCCCGAGGCAAGTAGGGTGAAGTGCCTTGCCCAAGGACACAACGTAATTTGGCACGGCGGGGCATCGATCCGGCAACCTTCTGATTACTAGCCCGACTCCCTCACCGCTCAGCCATCTGACTCCCTATATATAATGTACTGTATGGGAGCAGGTTTTGAGCAAGACAGGCCTCATCAGGGTGACTATTCCATTGTTCCTGCCTCTAATTGCTAATAATAGAGCTAGGTTGAAAGTCATACAGACTATTTATACTCAACATTTATAATCATGGTGATGCTAAGGAGCATTAGCCTGGCAGATTTGCACAGGAGGCATACAAAAAAGGACTATTTATATGCACAGCGAAGCCTTAGCCATATGTGACTCGACAGCTGGGATTATCCTGTTGTGTCAACAAAGTTACAATGTCCCTTATTGTTAGGACTAAGAGTTTGCTAGATGTGATCTTCAAACCCATACCATCCTGTACATACAATGTGTCAGTGTATTGGACAAGTATGTGTGAAGGCCAAAAGCTTCAGAACATTACGCTATCGACACTGCCATAATAAAGCATTAGACTTAAGTTCTACTACTAAATCAAGTATTGTATACAGCAAACTTTCAATGTTCACTTCTTAGCATAGTGCTGATGTTAAGTGCCTTACTTACACCTGAAATTGGGACTGTCTTCAACGTAATTACATTGGATAAATGAATCACAACACTGTTAACCTTGATAATCTCTCAAACCAAAACATCTTGAAGCCCTGAAACATACTTCATAGTTCTTCAAAATAATGCATTACATTTACATTTAGTCGTTTAGCAGATGCTCTTATCCAGAGCGCATACAGTAAGTACGGGGACATTCTCCCCCAGGCAAGTAGGTGGAAGTGCCTTTCCCAAGGACACAACGTCATTTTCCCATGACTGGGAATCGAACCGGCAATCTTCTGAGTAATAGCCCGATCCCTAACCACTCAGCCATCTGCCCCTCAGCCATCTGACCATCACAATGGTCACATGTTGTCAGAGGTCACAGACATCTGTGTGTTCCTGGAGAGGGCTTCTAAACTGAGATCTCTGTGCTGCTCCAGTGGGGATTTGAACAACACACATGGTCCCTCCATCTGTGCCCCACTACACACGCTCTGTACACACGTACACACACACACAGAACAACTGTTACTTAGCAACTGCCTAGGTTTTTTGTCAATGTTAAGTGCCCGTCACAGTGATAAGCAGTGTGTCCACTGAAACATATCTACCATCCTCGTAGGCGAGGCTGCAATGTGGACAGCTAAAAATAATCCTCATGACATGTCTATCATTACCTTATCAAAGCAGGGTGGAAAGAGAATAGATATATTTTTGTGTCAAAGTGTAATGGTTGCTATTAGCATTGATAATGTCATGAATTACCTTTCATTTCAGTCAGTTCTGATTGTTTTTCATTATTTCTTCTTTCTTACCATCTACATGCTTTAGGCTGACTACATCTGCAAGGCCTACATACACATGACTGAATTAGTTTGCACACAGTATCACACATACAATTTAGGTGTTGGCTGCCACTTGGCAGTTGAATCTAGTCAAAAATAATACTCTAATGTTGTAGATCAAACACAAGTCATTACTTTGAGAGAGCAGTGCTCTTTAAGAGGTTTTAGAATGCTCAACACTGCAGGTTAGAGTGTTCACGTCCATTAGGATCACTCAGAGAACAACTTTGGCCTCAGGAGGTGGCTGATGACATCACAGACTAGTCCTAGATGGAAGGGCGAGTGGCAGGCAGAAGCATCGTGCACTCTTGTACTGTTGGTTGACATCTCAAGTACACAAACCTAATGCTTTCCATGTTCCCTTTATTCAATGTAAGATGTTTAAAAATTGTATGTATTAAAACTGTAAATTGTTCTTTGACAGAATATGATACCTTGTCCTTGGGCCCAATCCCATATAAGGTGAATGAGTAAGAGTGTACAACTAAAGGACAGTAGCTTTGTTTGTCTACTGTACATCAAACACTCATCATGGTGTGTGTTGTTGGGATTCAAACCTGTCAAACAGTATAATTCGGTCTATTAAGAGTAAGATATTAGTCATAGACAATACATCTACTGTATAGTCTATGACTATCTATAATTTGAATTCCTGATATGCACTTAGTGCTAGGTGATAGCAAATATCATGCAGCACTGCAGAACTTTCATTGTGACCTTGATGTCACCTCACATTTTGTTGAAGGTCAAAGTTTCAATTGTTCTGTTTTACCCTATTAATTACATAACTTGAAAATGTGTTTATTGTTGAAGGAGATTTCGAAGACAGAATTGTAAGTGTTATAAAGCAATATTTGAATGTGTTACAGTAAATGTGAAGAGTAATATAATACACTAGTTTACATACACACACACACACACACATATTGATGTATATTGAGTAAAACCACATGCTTAATCACAAAGATATAAGTGCTCTTTCTGGAAGAGCCCCGTACCACACAAGTCATGACTAGCCTCTTTTGGCAAAAACTGATTTGAAATCTTTCCTCTCACTCTGTCTCAGTCTCTCTTTTCACCCCATATACCAATGTGTTGTGATAGAAAGCCTGTTGCATAGTGTGAAGATTTCTGTCTTCTTACTTCAGAGGTTTGCCAGTTCACAGAGGACGATCCCACTCCGTGTCAGTTTTGCAGGAGAGCACCACATCACATATCCTCACACCAAGGACTGAGTTGAGAACCAATCAACTGGTGTTTAGACCCAAGAGCCAATCAACTGCTTCATATAGCTCTGAGAGCCAATCAAATATGACATAAACCTTTGAGAGCCAATCAATTCTGCCATTATAGCTTTGAGAGCAACTTAACTATGGTCTATAGGTCCGAGAGCCGATCATTTGGCAGTTTAGATGGCCGAGTCAATCAAGTCTAAGCAATATAGCTTTAAAAGCTTATCATAAAACGGTTGACACCTGCAAGGGCATGGCCAGGTTAGATTTCAGGGTTCAAAGGGGTCATGTAGCAGAGGTGCTTCAGATCTTTACTCTTGGGATAATGCTGCCTTGAGAGTTGTAAACTAAACCCTAGCCCTGAAAATTATCTTTAGGTCAAGTAAAACATGTAGGTTACCAGGATTGAACACCTGCCCACATCCTTAAAATACACACAGAGGTTGCTCATTTTATGGGACGGTTGTAAAGATTCCGCCATAATCTATTCTGTAATAATCGTATTACCAGTGTGATTAAACATCTTTTTAATGATAAGACATTTAATAGCGTTTATTAACATACTACAGAACAAGCTCATAGATTTTGCAGTTATGAAGGAATGGAGGGAAGAGATTAGGTCTAACAGACACCGATCATGCGGTCACTTATCATCATGTCAACAGCACACGAAGATGAATGATTTGTATTTACCGTCTGTCCTGCCGTGACAGACCATGCTGTGGCCATCATGCCAGGTGTTGCGTGCAACAAAACCCCACCAGCTCGCTTGTTTGGGCTTCAAGTATTTACCAATGCTAAGTATCTTAGGTGGAGTAAGGCAGTAAAGTCTACCTAACCTGTGTTGTGTCCCCTTAATAACTAAACACTCCCACTAAAGACCTTTAAACCACTTGAAGATCCCACCGAATCCCCCAGAAGCGAGGCTGCTTTCTTCAGAATCACAATCAGGATCAGAATTGTGTTTAATCGCCAAGTAAGTGGTCACAAACAAGGAATTTACTTTGGTGGGCAGGTGCTTACAGTGAATATTTAAACATAATGAACAAAAAGACCATTTAGAAAATGTACAACAAAATAGAATAAACTACAGGCAGAGCAATACAATATAAAATAAAATACGATAAATAAAATAATATAGAATACAAATAATACTGAATATGTTAAAGTGACAGAGTGTATGAGGTAAAGTGACAGAGTGTCATTGTCAGTTTGGGGCCTTGCTAAAAAGGCTAGCAGTGTAAGGAACGAAACTGTTCTTGTGGCATGAGGTTTTGGTCCTGATGGACCGCAGCCTTCTGCCGGAGGGGAGTGGTTGAAACAGAGTGTGTCCAGGGTGGGAGGAATCGGCCACAATCTTTCTCGCTCGCCTCAGGGTCCTCGAGGTGTGCAGGTACTCAAGGGTAGGCAGATTGCAGCCAATCACCTTCTCAGCAGTGCGGATGATGCGCTGCACTCTGATCTTGTCCTTGGCGGTGGTAGCAGCGTACCATATGGTGATAAAGGAGGTGAGGATGGACTCAATGATGGCTGCTTCACGTGCTAGTCGGAAGATCACCATTTCCCACCATTTGTTAAATTGATATTACAAGGAAGTCATGTTCAAGTGCTTTTGTTGTCGGAGCAATAAAAGAAATGGCAGACACAATTTGGTGGCACCATCATTTTGTTTTGGACTTTTTTGAGTCCATTATGTACCTGTTAAAGGAGGAAATGGACGCAACAAATGGTTTCAAATTAGGTGTACATAGATTACAGATTGAAATCATGTACACAAACAGCTAACAATAGTTGAACTGTTAAAAATAGCCTGAACCTGTCATCTTCTCCAAGTTGGAAGTTGAAAGGTCCCAAAATTGTATCTGTGCGACCTCTAAATATATTTGGGAGCATTTGTGCAAGTGCAATTAATCGTGCGAGCTGTTTTAAGTTCTTTACAAAACGCTTGCTAATTAGTCTACTGCACAGTATGCCTGTTGAGAGCTGATACAGTGACCAGTCTAACGTGATTTCCAATGTTACATAACCAATTAAACTTCATCTTTCCATTCTTAACTTTCTTGCAGATTTTTAAAAAGTTTTTAAAGTTGGGAGCACCAGTGCGCCAGTTAATTTCAAGCCCTGTTTGGCTAAAGCCAACTCTACAAAGAGGTCACGCACTTGGGATCAAAGAGAAGACGAGACAAAACCTCCTTCATTTACACATTCGCCCTCAACTGGATAGGGTTGTGAATGACTTAAGTGGGCATAATGGTAAGTTACCCTCAATGTTCTTACCTGTCCAAATGACAGATGGCCATCAGATTTTCCTGCCATTGTTAAACAACTTTAGTCAATGACGGAAAATATTCGAACCTCTGCAAACAGCATATAGCACACAGACACTTCTTTCAGCCGTCACATTTAATCTCAGAGAGCGCTAACACAGCTCCATTGTGCTATTATCATCATCTTCTTGTTTGTCAGACAGACCTGGGCTTCTCCTCTGACCCCCGCCAAGAACCATTTATTCCTGGCAACTGATACCGTCTAATTGTGTTTGTCCAGGAAGGAACAGCAAGGAGGATACAGGAGATTGCTTGAGACTTTTATTTTCCAATTCATTTCCGAGGACTAGGGGAGATAAATCGTTCCTTACGTTGACTGAACAGTTATGACATGTTTGACCTTTGCCAGTGATTTGGAGGTCAAAACCAAGATTCTAATCTGTGTTTAATGTCTTTTGTCTTCATTCAAACGGGACTCTGTTCAGCTGTGGAGTCGGATGGCTATTAGGAACAAATACTTTTTTTCTGGAACCAGCTAATCTGTAAAGGTTATTCTGAAAGAAATGCAAAGTGAATTTCTCACTTTTAGCCCTCTAGCTTTTTTTTTATACACCGTTTTGGGTCAGTGCTTATTGGTTAAATCTGTCGTCATTTGAGTTCACTGCCCTTTTGGCAGTCTGCCATTGGTTGAAAGAGCAGGTTTTACCTGAGACGATTATCCAAGAGACCCAGCCAATCAAGATATGAGATGCCAGCTCGAAATGTCAACTGGCAACTACTATTTCTCCAGATAGCGGATATGTTGACAGAAAGGCATAGTTCCTTGAACTGGTTCCTCCATAGACCAGTTGTCCTGTAGTCTCTGTGGCTGTGCCAGCTTTGTTCTGTGTCAGGGCAGTATCTCGTTCTAACACCAGCATGCCCAAGGGGTCTGGGGAAGTGTGTGTGTGCATACACATGTATAGGGGTGTGTGTGTGTGTACTGTATGTGTGTCAGCCTGTGCATGAGTGTGTGGGGGAAGAAAGGCAGGAGCCCGTGGTCTCAGGTGGCCAAGGTGGCAGACAGCCCTCATCTCAGGCCTTCAGACAGGCCCGAACTCTGACATTCCCCTAATAAAGAGTGACATCTAGCCAAGCACCAAGATAGAGATAGAGGTCATCTATGAAATGGGAAATCTGCAGGTGTAATCTACACCCATGAAACCATTGAAAGGCAGTTTGTCCTCTCTCTCCTTCTCCCGCCCTCCTAAATTGTCACCCCATCTAACTCCCAATCCATCTGACAGAAAAATATGAAAACAATAATCTTGTTCAAAGAAATACATTTTTTGAAGAAAGCGGTTTGTGCCCAATGCTTTCATCTGTCAATAGTCTGTAAAGGTGTTGATATTACCACTCCTGACTGCTGACAATTTGAGGTGACTTGAATAGCTGATGTTTATGGCTTGTGGGTACATTAGTCTTTGTTAATCTTGTCCATTTGTACATTGAAGGCAGTTGTGTGTTGAGTGTTGAATGTTGAACTGTGAATTTTGAACACTTTAAATTATGTTTTCAAGAAGCAGCATGTACTGTACTGTAGATACAAATTAGTTAAGGGCCTAAGACAAATTTTACAATAAAGCTCACTGATGTACGACCACGATAGAGGACAAATTGTGATCTGTCACATAAATATGATCTAAATCATTAGAGTGCTGAGCCAGAGATCCCAACATAGTCCTCAATACGCTCGAGAATAATTTGATGATCAACAGTGTCCAAAGCAGCACTCAGGTCCAGGAGCCTGCGTCAGAGGCCAGCTGTTAAGTCATTGACTACTTTGTTGAGTGCTGTTTCAGTACAGTGGTGAGAACAAAATCCAGACTGGAGGGATTCATATATTTGATTTGAGGAGAGGTGTCCAGTGAGCCGTTGGACCACTGCTTTTTGAGTAGTTTTGAGAGAAAGGGGATATTTTTTAGTTGGGGTTTTATGTTTGCTAGTTTAAAAACTGCAAGGATTGGTCAAATAGAATTGGGCATCGATGGAGTACTTTATAAAGTTTGAAGAAAGGGAGCGAGAAAGCAGTTGGTGCCTCATGTTTTTGTAGTATAGTTTTAAAGCTCTGACCACTAAACAGTATGATCAACTTCACACTATTAGCTTTTAATTTTAAATATATATTTTAAGATATTTAATTCAATGGTCTAAAAGATCATTGTCTTCAAAGACCAGAGAAACAATGTACATGTTATGAAAATAGTTTGTCAGAAAGCAGTTACCGTAGCCATTCTCTGCCTTAATAATTACTTTATGATGATTAAAAGCGAAGATGACATTAGAGATATTGGTCTAAAATTATTCTCTGCCATTATCTCAATTGAACTGACGTCTGAGTTAATGGAACAATTGATAGAACTCAGCTTTTGTGAAGGATATTGACAGGCAATTTGTCAAGAGCATTTTTTACTCAATTAGTTACTTCACAAAGCAATTCTCTATTGTATAACCAAAGACAAAGATGACACAAGAACTGGTTTCACAACTAGGCCTATCTTTTGAACTTGAAAAGCTGTAAATTGGTTGGTTGTTTATGTTGAGTTAGAAGCTACATGAAGAGAGCAAATAATGTTTGTTAGCTATTGGCAGACTTATTTGCATTGTATGTTTTAGAGTGAGAGAAGGGCTTTAAAGAAAATGGGACGTTTGGTGAAAGTTACATTTTCACTTTATTAATCCTATTAGGGAAATTTATATTTGGTTGGTTTTTATTAATCAGTTTTACTGTTAAAATAAAACATAACTTGTTCAAATACATAATTTTTCTTTTGTTAAAAAAAATAAAAATAGCTTAAAATTATAAATTGTGTATTTATTTATTTAAAATGTAAGATTTTATTTTCAGGCCATTTTGACCAGCCCTTTGTTCAGTAAAGATTTCTCATTCCCAATGCATTAGGAACCAGGTCATGAATGATAAGTGCCATTAAGAGATCAGTGTTGCAGTAAATCAGATCATAGGAAGTGCCCACTACCCTTGCCGAAACACAAGGATTTCACCGCAGAGGTAAATGATACCTGAAAAGCATGGGTTATTCTTTCATTTTTTTCTTGTTCATGTCATACTCAGACTTAGCCCAATGTTTTGGCATGTGGAGAGTTCTGTGAGTTAGTGCACATGTGCCTTGAAAAAAAGAAAGAAAAGATGGCTGTTACATTCTGACACTTGTGCTTTTTCAATAAAGGACGTCCTTGTTTTGAAAGCAGAGTGGATGCCGTCACCAAGAGAGGGATGGCGAGTCACACTCACAGCTGCAGGGTGACGAACATAGACTGAGGAGAAATACACACTCATGGGTTTGTTATTTAAATGACAGGACAGCTATCAATGTGTGTGTGTGTGTATGTGAGTGCATGCGTATGAGAGTTCCACATTTACAACTAAATATACCTGTGTGTTTTGGTGTGTGTATATGTGTGTGTGTGTGTGTGTGTGTGTTTGTGTGTGTGTGTGTGGATGGGGAGGTAGTTATGTGTGAGTTTGTGTGTGAGAGCATGTTAACATCAAGCCCAGGTTGTGCACCATGTGCTGAGTAATGACGCCACCCAGGTGTCTAGTCAGAGAGATGAACTGATCCATGATTAAAGGTATTTAACAGCACATTGCGGCCAGGATGTCTGGATCCTTGGATACCTGTAGTCCTTTCCACTCCATTTGGGGCCTGTCATGTCATTTACTTTCAACACACATACAGTAGTACTGTACACACACACATACCTCAAGCATTTACTAGCAGGAATTAATAAATCATAGGTGCATGGTCAGTGTCTTTCTACAGTGTGAAAAAAGTCTGAAAATGTGATGTGTTCCCATACAATGACTATTGCACCCCTCTTGCTACAGCTTCTTGGTAAAGCAGTCTCTAGCCTAGCAGAAATAGGTCCCTCTGTTTCTATGTCATTTAAACAGCATATTTCAGACTGTTGGTGTGTCATGTACAGGTAAAATAAATCTGATGCACTGCACTTAACCCTATTTTCATTCACATAAAAACTATGTAGGGCAAACATAGGCTAGCTGCATACTTGCTGATTACCCCCCCCCCACCCCACCCCACCCCCCCCAACCCCACCTCTCCCTGACAGAGGACCATAACAACAAGCGATGGAGAAGCAGAATGAGGGGCCGATTGCGAGAGCAGCTTTTCCTGTTCACACCCATTTTAAGAACCTAAATCAATGTGGCACTGATCAAATGTACTACTTTACTAAAAACAACAGCTTGAAAACCTTGCTTTTTCGATCTGTATATCTGTTAACTCGTGGATCATAGGCTATGTTCCAGGGTGTGGTGTTTTGTGTTGTTGTTTTTTCATGTTTGTTATCTTGGGCCGGTGGTGTGCTTGCGCTTACTGTGCAGTTGCCATACTAATCCGACTCAGAAAGTAGGTGTTTCTCGCCAGCGCAAGACGGAGAGAATAATTCCTTGAAAATTAAAGAGATTAGTCTCAAATCCTCCAGCCTTGGCTGCGAGACATCAAATCATGATGATGACATGATCACTCTGAATAAACAATAAACACACTTGGCAAACATTATTTGCCGTCTTTATCAAATTCCCATTCTTTATGGTAAAGCACTTTTGCCGTTCTAATCTCTTTTTTTTTTTTTTTTAAAGATGTTCCACAAGATGAGTAAAATAAAATAGCTACATTGGCCATTGTTTATCTCAGGGTTTTTCTGCAGCACCCCCATTATCTGGCAGCACCCTTTTGCATAAACAGTAGACTATTGAATCTCATCGTCACTCTTCTTCAACTCTGTCAGACATTACTCACTATGAATCTCCCAAAAGACTGCTTTCCCCACCATCTCATGCCAATCAATCACACCACTCTGCAAACCAGTCCTCGTTGACACCTGACTGATGGAAAATCTTGTTGGCTAGTCCCATTCCTCCCTCTCCACTACCCCCCATCCCTCCCTATCCTCTAGCCCCCACCCCTCCCTCTCCACTACCCCCCTATCCCTCCCTATCCTCTACCCTCCATCCCTCTCCCTCCCCTATCCCCACAGCCTTCCCTCTCCTCTATCCCTGTCCCTCGCTTTCCTCGATCCCCATCCACCTTTCTGGTCTGCCCTCCCTCTCCCCTGTCCCTCCCCCTTAATTATACATCATACCTACACCTCCTACCCCTGTGCCTCCCTCTTAATTACTTCTTGAACTCCTCCCAATACCTCCCCCCTACTAAAGGACATACAAATGCCTTCACAACCCTCCTCTTACCTCATACCCTACCTTCCTCGGGGCACTCTCCATCCACAAATGCTGGGCCCTCCCTACCACCCACTCCTCCTTATCCCACCCCACCAAGTACCAGTGTCACTCCATCCTCCCCTGCAGCGAATGCCAGGCACCGATCCTCCCCAGAAGCCTGTACCCGCCTGCCAGCCAGTCAGCCAGGTGAGGGCAGAGCATCCGTCAGTGCCGTGTCATCACTAATTACCATATGGCACCCCAAAATTACTTTCCAAGAAAAATAGGAGACCCAGCATTGACGGTGGAAGGCTCGTTTAGATAGCTGCGAGTCCTACGGTTCTGTCATGATCAAGCTAATGCCTCTGGTGTCACTTATCATTAATTAGATTCCAGAGTACGAAGGGGAAATAAATTAACGTTTGGAACAACTGGAGGAGATCCAAACCTCTGCTTGTGATGGCAAGAGAGAGCTGGGAGATGGTGGAAGCTCTCGGTCTTTGAGACAGGGATTGGAGACAAACACACACTGACACACATACAAACATAGAGTCTGTGTTTGTCACCCGCACCGCACACACCCTCACTGTAGCACGGTGCAATGTCAAAGAGCTCATTCCTCGACAGCCATAACGACTTTTGAAAACTGATTATGGTAATCGCGCAGCCTCAGTCGCAGGCGTGCAGAACCCGCAGTCGAGTCAACTTTATAGGCAGAGCTTATGCAGACGTCACCATGTGTTTCAAGGTATTGCAGTTTTATTTACTTCCATATGAATGGAATAAATCAAACTGAAAACCTATAACTTAAAACACCTTCTCAATAAGTTTTATATTTCCATAAAACTTAATGATAAAGATATTTCAGTCCAAATTTGAGATTATTCTTTATGACAGATCTATAAGGCGATTTGACGTCCAAATAGGAAAAGATCACTTTTTATTGCTTCATCCAAGACCAAACCAAGCAAAAGTTAACCAAGTAATTTCTTCTATTCATAATGATGGCCTGTGGCAAGAGGCAAATGGGTAATACCAAAGAACACTTTGATTAAAAGGCAATTTACCATTCAAGCTGTAAGAGGTTTGTTTTCAACTGCCCTCAGCCCAGGCTCCAGAATTCATTCTGGCAGCATAGTTTTACTGTTGGTTTTCCCTTTGCCTTCCTAAAAGTTTAGCTCGGAGTCCAATAATGCCTAGTACCCCTCTGGCTGCACAAGATGTTTTTAGACAGAAATAGACACAGCCTAGGCAATATAACGCCATCAAACAATATTGAGCAGTAAACTAGGTAGATTTAGGTAAATTCATACAGTGTCTGTCAGTCACTTGGAGAAAAGTTGGGACTGTATAGCTGGTCTGTATTAGGAAGCATCACAAAGATGAGAGGGTTTTGAGAAGTCTCATTAAATAAGAACTTTAATTTCATTTATAGCTGCCATCATCTCCTGTTCCAAAAACAATCAACAACTTTGCAGACATGGAATGAAGAGGACAGCCAGATGGTAACGGGGAGATAACTTGGAAACAGAAAGTACGAAGAAGCAAATCCTGATTCCAGCATGAGTAAAAATAAATACTCTGTCCATGCTTCTTCAGATAAACTGGTTCCCTTGACGCTGATACGCTCCTCAAGGCTCCACTCTAAAAGGCCGTACTTGTCCTATCAGCAGTAGAACCGGTGGCCCTGCAAAGTTGTGGGGTCCAGTACAGGGTTGTTCCTGCCTGGGGGCCTGGTGACCTTGCTGACTGCCGGAGTGGCCCAGTGTAGCTGAGCCAGCAGGCAGTAGCCTGGGCTACACCACAACAAAGATGATCAGGCTTGGCAGGAAGGAGAATAGAACAGGAAAAACGAGCTTGTGTTACATGAACAATGGAGGAGCCAAAGACTCCTACATTTTGTGCATCAGTTCAGGGACTCCCTGGAACGTCTGTTTGTCAGATGTTTGTTTGTATATGTTTTGGGCCTACTTTTGATGTGTTTAGTGTATGTATGCTGGTGAACAGTAACAGGGCGGGCCTGATCATTTCCAGTACAGTCCCTGTGTTTTTTATTTGTTTTCAAAACGTACATTTTGGGCTAACTGCTAAACTACTTTTTGTTCCCCCGTCCTCCAAGGATATGGTGTATAGCTGTTTATCTCTCAGTGCACTCTGTCGACCAGCTCCATCTTAGTCAGGAACATATTCAGCTAAATGAATGGATGTTTGGGTGCTTTTTTACCTCCTGCATCACCTTTGAATTGTGGCTTAACTTAAAATACAAGAAAACATGAACAAAATACTAAAACTCAGAGTGCCGTTAAAAGTTTTTATTTTCTTGTGTCAGTCTAGAATGGAGCCTCTGACCACTGGTCCTTTGAAACCTCCAGAGATTAAAGGAAGGCTGCGGCTACTTCCGGATCTCTTTCTCATTTTGAGCTGGTTGTGCAGTCAAAGATGCACGTCAAGGCAAATGTTGCATCCTGCTAGTGCAAGACAGTTTGATCTTAAAAGGCTATGACAGCTTTTTTCACACCCCACTTTTAATGTGGCCTGATGGTAGAGTGGAGGTTCTTTATTTCACAGCGGGTGTGTGAAGGGAGCACGGTTACATCATCGCTCAGAGCTACGCCTCTGATGCTACGACAGGGAGATGACTCGGGAGAGTCATGGAGAAATATGTATTCTGCGCGTCAATGAATTATTCACATTAGCCGGTTGATCAAAGTGCTACATGCAGAGGAACTTGTCTGCCGTCTGGGGCCTGGAGTTTCGTGCATGCGCTCTGTGGGGACTGAACCCCAGTCTGTGTCCTACCAGGCCCATGTGTCTACCTTTAGACAGAAATAACACAAGATTTGTTTAAGAAGTAATCCATCCAAAGGCTGTACTTTGTTGGAATCAACCTCGAGACACTTACATTACAGTCTTGGTTGATTCATACCCACCCCCAGCCTATTCCCTTGTATGGAATGTATTTATTTTTACTCACAATCTGTGTCTTAATACAAACTGTACAGTGGGACATCAGTCTCTTTCCTGAACCCTCTATCCTGAAACTACCTCCAGCCACAAGATCCCATGGTACATGCATTGATATGAGAGGATTGTATACGTGTTGGAAGCAACTGCCATTGTGGTTATAATCATACGTTGCCCTTAATTCAACATAAATTATGGGGGTATAGGGGGCTTGGAGTTGACTTATGATAGAGGATATGTCTGCTCCATTACTTTGTTATGCTACAGTACAACTAGTGCCTGAAGTGTGTCTTTGGAGGTTTGGGGAGACTTGCCGAACTATAATGAAACAATGTTAATTTATTTAAAATAACTCTTTTAAATTGTTTAAATGCCAACCCTAAGGAGGTCTAACAAACAAAAAAACATTAGATCTTAGCCTGGTTTATAACATCTTAGCTCTTTCTGTCTTTTTCACAGTTGCAAGTCGACCAGCCCTCCACCGGTCTGGATCGGTTTGAGACCGAGAGAGCGGAACAGGAGGCGACAGGAGAGAAAATCTGGGAGGGTTGAGAGTGGTGGTGGTGATTATCTCATGGACAGGCTCTGAGATAGGATCTGTTCCTGGCTGGTACTCAAGAACGGAGAAGATCTGATTTGTGAAATCGAAAGTCCAAACGGCTGCCTGTTGTTTGCACGGCCTTCTCAGTGTCTCTGTTATTTCAGCACTACTTCATAATCTGATGAGGCAGTAAAAATAATCTCATTTTAACTCCCAAGGTTGTTATTATAGCTGCTAAGTATCTCTTCATGTTGACTAATATTATTATACAGCTGCCTTATTATCATGGCTGACGTTTGCGAGTATTTAATAATGCGTATTTATGGTCATGTGAACTTTTAGCTTTACATTCACACTTAGCTGATTTAGAACTAAGTGTAATGGGCCTTTCTCAAAAATGTAACTGCATGCTATATGCAAATAAGACTCTTCAGCCCAAATAAAAGACGTTTTAGGAGGGAATATTGATGGACTGTAGTAAGAAAGCGGGAAAGGAATGATGGGGGTAGACAAAGGAAGGCAGGAGAGGAAAACAAAAAGAGAACAAGGATTCACATTGCACTTAATGCGGATGCTAAATTGTTAAAGCATGCACTGTGCAATTTTGTAAAGTGTTTTGTAATCTAGCAAGACATTTGTTTTTGTTGTCAAAATCATATTTGTCTTCCACCTCTGAGCCGTCTTTGACGAAAGCTGCTCCAAAGAATAGCAGGAATGTTTGTGTGTTTGAAGACATTTACATGAAGTCATTTAGCAGATGCTCGTATCCAGAGCGACTTACAGTAACTACAGGGACATTTCCCCCCGAGGGAAGTAAGGTGAAGTGTCTTGCCCAAGAACACAATGTCATGTTGCTGTCCGGGAATCAAACCGGCAACTTTCTGATTAATATCCCGAACCATTCAGCCATCTGACCCCCTTGTAGTAGCAGTAGTAGTAAAAAAAAAGTTTTGAAAGGTTGAAAAAAAGTTTTTTTACCTTTAAAAAAAAAAAACTTTAACATATGTGGATGTGACTTTTCAATAGTATGGATGTGTATGTGTTTCATATGTGTTTGTTTAAGGACAGTCTGAATTATTTCCTAAATATTATGGTCCTAATAAAGTTCCTTCTCTCATTCACTTGGAAAAAATAACATTTTCTTTATGGAGTTAGATTAGTTTCATAATTCAAACAAACAAACGCAACACGATTCAAACAACTAACACGATCCAAACAAACGTAACACGATTCATACAAACATAACACGATTCAAACAAACAAACGTAACACGATTCAAACAAACGTAACACGATTCACAAATGTATTTCTATTACATTCGTTTGCAACCTGACAAACACAAGTTACAAATCCCTGCATTTGTTGGTGTGAATCCTTGCATTCGTTCGTGTGGATTTTTGGAACTTTCCTGACGCGCTTAGATTCACAAATGCATTTTTTCTAAAATATATCCTCTGCAGCCTATCAGATGTCTCCAATTTTAGCCAATCACATTAACGTGTCTATGTGGACTTCAACAACCTGCCCTAATGACGGACATCGTCTCCTTCAGATCACGAGCAATGTCGTCTGGTAGCATGTAGGTGAAATATTGCTTGTTAATCTTATTAAACCGATGATCATACCTGATTAAATATTGTTGAGAATGGCAGGATTCATGTTTAGTCATTTTCCGTGTTTCCTAGGCTAACGCAGAGCCCATCTACCCATATTAGACATTCTCCGGTGATTGGCTAAAATTGGAGACTTCTGATAGGCTGCAGAGGATATCTTTTCAAAAAATGCATTTGTGAATCTAAGCGCGTCAGGAAAATTCCAAAAATCCACACGAACGAATGCAAGGATTCACACCAACGAATGTAGGGATTTGTAACTTGTGTTTGTCAGGTTGCAAACGAATGTAATAGAAATACATTTGTGAATCGTGTTACGTTTGTTTGAATCGTGTTAAGTTTGTTTGTTTGAATCGTGTTATGTTTGTATGAATCGTGTTACGTTTGTTTGGATCGTGTTAAATTTGTTTGAATCGTGTTGCGTTTGTTTGTTTGAATTATGAAACTAATCTAACTCCATATTTCTTTGCTGAAAGACTGCCAGTTTGTGAATTTTGAGTTTGTGACCTTATTTAAAATCATGTGCTTTGCCACCACAGTGTACACTTAAAAGACCCATGATTAAAAGATAGGCAGTGTTGCAGACTTAAATGTCATAATGCATCTCAGTCATTTTCCAGCTCTAGGGGTTTGGCTGTTTGTTGGCAGAGAAGCTATTAATACATTCATCCCTTCACTGCCTCAAGTCCCTCTGTTTGAAAAGTGTCTTGCTGTACACAGTTCCATTCATAAAAGAATGATAGACAAAAGTTTCTCAGTTACTGAGTAATGGTAGTAACAGTCCTATGTCGTGCCATTGATTAACTTGTGCTGAAGTATATGAAAGATAAAAGTGCGGTTACATTCACAAACTGTATTAAAGTTATTGCCAAATGAAGCGTTGTAAAGTGTGCGGTCTAGGGCAATATAATTGGCATGCAGACTCCAAGCAAAGGGCAAGGGCTGGCTTGATATATCTCCACGGCGGTTCCGATTGTTTATTTAATTGAATGACTAACCAGCTTGGTAATCTGGGATGACATAATTAATTACAGTCAATTAGGTAAACAGATGGTTGACACTTTAGAGAGGAAATAAGGAACTTTATTAGTTACACATCTTGAGTAAGGTTTTGAATTTCACGAAAAGGGACCAAGAGTCCTCGTCATTGTTTCAAAACACCGTAGCAAACCTCAAGCTTTTTTATAGCAGCCAAATCAGTGACTGGATTCCCAAGCTTTAGCTTAGCGCAGTCATGCATCATGAAGCCAGATGAGTCTGGGTTCATTTAGTGTCTAGAACACACTGGTCTTGTCCTGTAACAGAATGTAATGTGGAAATGTTTAAGCAGAGACTGTGAAGGTCATACATGTCTGGCTCCAAAACCCATTCCTAATACGATACAAAGTCATGTTATAACCCTGATGCATAATCAATAGTGTAGCACTCACCAAATGGGATTTTAAGTTTTACCAAGGTACTCTCTTACCTAATGCATTATCTCTAAGATACACTTTCCTGCTGACTTATAGTCATAATGAAAATGGTGCATAAGAGAACTTGGCGTGGTAAATCAATTGATTATAGCTGGGACGAAGGAAAGACTGGATGTTGCTCTGAAGGGGGAATGAAGGGCAAGGTCTTGAAAGTGATCTATCTTATTGTTTGACTCACAATACATTATGTCAGAATATTTAGTATGCATATAACACTAGATTATGCTACACAAACACTGTAGATATTCACGGGTGACAGTACATGCCACATAGATGCAAACTGTTGCAATTCAAGTATGATTTGGCCAATTCAGATTATGGAAAGGAGAGTACACACACACACATAAACACACGTTCCTATTGACCTGCCGTTTCCGCATGAGAGTCTGGCAGATTGAGATCTGTCCTTGAGAAAGGGCTGCAGTAAAATAAGGGAGGGGTTTATCAACAGGCTTCCATATGAAATACCAACATTAAACCAACATTTGAAATATTTTGTTTAGTCTAAGATCACATTTCCATTTTTGCCAAACCATAAACGATGGCTCAGGTGACTGGCATTAATACACTTGAGGTGTAATTTACTTATTATTGTCTCAATCAGTAAGGGATGACATGTACTCACAAGTGACGTTTTTGTAATATAAGCCAGCTAAGGACAGTGGGGAGCCAGGCACCAGTCTTCCATTGAGACAAGTTACTGAAAACAACAAGCACAACAGCTCAGGTTCAATGTAAACACCACATATTGATTAAAGTCTCTTTGATCTGTTGACAAAAACGAGCGAGACCTGTAGCAGTTTAACTGAATCTCGGCGAGATCACGTCTACAGTGTCTCTGACAGGTCTCATGGGGTCAATGGTCACATCATGACATGTACTGGAAAACTGCCTTCTTAGCAAAGATGACAAGCTCAAAGAGGTTCATAGTTCATAAGTTCAAAGGTTCATAGTTCAGAAGGAGAAGAAGTGTCATCCTGGAAAACGAAAGGACAGATTAAAACAAGGAGTGAAGCACCATAACCATCCAATTGCTAATGGCCAAATCGCTCAACCAGTTCCATAATAGTATGACCTGCAGAATTCTTTCCTCAACTCGGCCCTATTACAGAGTTTTCTTTTCAGTTCCAAGTAGGTCAGAGAGGGCCGGAGGTTAAAACAGTTGCAGCACTTGCTGTGCAAGATTTATTTTAAGGGGAGAATAAAAAGCTGTATGTGCCATAATATTAAATTGATTTTTTGACAAAAGGAAAGTGGGCGCAGTCAGATATTCTATGAATTGAAAGAGTTTGAAGAATATGTGAATGAGTTTTTCCATGTTCAGAAGCCCCCAGGATGTGTATTCTAACATTTAGCCAAAATCTTAAGTATGTTTACATGAAGGTGGAGGCCGACAAAGAGTACTTCACTTCCAGGTGGCCCAGCCTTTGAAAAATTCATTTTACATAAATCAGCCCGAATCAGAACATAAAAATGCCTAGAGGAGCTAAAAGCACTTTATGGACAAATGAAAGGTTCTTTCTTTCTAGACAGAACATTACCTGTGCAGTAATTGAAACAAAATAAAAAGTGGTCTTTTTTGAAAACCAGTGAATCCCATAGAAAAGCACAAGGCCACAACAACAATACAAACCATTGTATTTACTATCAGGCTAGCTCAGAGTAGTTAGCCTTTGACTAATGCTCACTGGTCAGTGGTTGACATTCACAGCGCCAGGTAATCAATGCCAGGGCCCCTCATTAGCATTCAAATTGAAGGGACAGACTATTGTGAATGAAGCGCATGGAATCATTCTAATTATAAGAAGTATAATCATTCTTGGTGGCTCAGCCAACATGTCATCAATTAATTCAAACCATTTTAATTAACATGATAAACATTTAAATTGGCTCAGGGAGATTCATATTGTGTTGCCTTTTTTTGGTGCTTTTTCTCACAGATCTCCTGGCGCCAAGGATTAGGCCTACCTCCTGCGAATACCACCCGCAATTGCCGCGCACGGTAATTGGAGCATTTAGCACTCCGACTGGCCCCTCCTGTTGATTTCTATTTTAAGTCCCATTCCCTCCGACTGGCTCCGGGCTCTGAACCAAAAAGTGTGCGTCTTGTTCTGACTGTGTGCGCTATCCTTTGTGCTCATGCATTAGTCTCCAATTACATTTGTGTCCGGACTCTGGAGAGGGTGATCTGTCCGAGCCAGTTTTTGTCCCATTCATGAAATATCTTCATTGATTGTCATTTGTTTACTGTAAAGCCAATTGTGTTCTTGCTCCATTGCTTCCAGTAATACTACAGAAAGCCGGGGCTATTAAAGGGCGGGTTTGACAGAAGTCAGAGGAAAAGCTCCATTGAATTGAGCTGCAAAAGATGAATGAGACAGGGTTTATTTGTGTGTATAACAAGGTTACCCTCCATTTTAGGACTGGTCCCTGGATAGAATATAAGCTTAATGTACTTTTTGTACATAACACTACTTCATGTATACAATGCATCATACTAACTGTGTAGTTTAGGTCCTGGCATACTTGATGTCACAGTTGGGGATTTTAAACCAACAACCGGGCGCAGTACTTTACATGATCTACCGGTACATGATTTCAGTGTAACAGAATACTATCTAGAATTTATAATCTCTATTACTGAGGCATGCACTTGCTGAAGCCACATCCACAAAATTAGATTTTACAGGTTAATTTAGTTTGATCGCCGTTACATTCCCCAAACAGCATGGGGAGTTTGGTGGGAAGAATGCCTTAGGAGGTGTGGTGTTTTAGGTGTTGTGTCTTTTAGGTTTGTTCCATTGGTTTAAAGGTACGGCACAGGGTGAGATACCCTGCATTTCACTTTTTTGAAGTGGCAGTGTACATTGCTGAGATACTACTCATGTGAATATGTCAATCTGTGATCGGTGCACTTTTCTCACTAAAGAGACCAGGGCCCATGAGTTGCTCACAAGGTTTTTGATCCCAGAAGGGCTAAATAAAAGATTAGCCTCTTGCTAAAAGAGACAGGCTGAGTTTATGGCAGTGTGCAGCTTAATCAAAATTTAATTGTTTGTTGCCAAGACAAACTCTAGAGAGATATAGCTGGGCAAAAGCTTTGGATGAGAGTAAGGGCAATTTGTCGTCTCTGTGTTAGCAAAACTTGGCTTGCCACTCTCTGTCCTGCATCTCGACCCGGCTGGCTGTCTCGTTGTTTGTCATGTAGCAAGCCCTAACTGAGCACAAGGCTGGTGCCTGAACAGGAGAGGTCAGATATGTGCTGGTGAGATAAAATCTCAGCTGTCTCCAGAAGTTAAGTTTTACAGCAGTTTGGAAGGGCGTTGTGTTCCTGCGTACACCATGCCACATTCAAATGTCTTGCCAGCAGCGCAACCAAACACGCTGAACTGGCAGATTTTCATGAAGCATTTATGTAATGTTGGGGGAAAGCTCAAAAGGAACACCACAAACCTTTACTCATCGTTTTTCATGTTGACAATCACCCCTCTGAGCAATTCTAGACAGTGTTTGCTCTCTGGTCATACATCTGCAGTTTCTTCATCATTTTTGTTTACAATTTGATTTGATTTTCTATCTTAACGGTTGAATATAACTGTGTGATGACTGTTTTAGTTGTTTTTTTTGGAGGAGTTTGTCGAGGACTGTGATGAGGAGATTCTGGGTTCAGACCTGATATGGCTCTATGGAGCGCTACAGCTTTAACACTGTCAATGCATGGGTTAAGCAGGGGCTAGAACAAATACAACTTTTCTAATAAACTTTTCTTTGGAAAACAACTGCAAAGTTAGTGCACAAAATCTCCATGCATACTAAACCAAAACAACTTCCATGATTCAGGAGAAAAACTAAACATCTTTCATTTTCCTCTTTTGAGAGTATTGAGGTGATTTCACAAACATTTGCATCAACATGCGGTCAACTCATTGCTATTCTTCTGGAATATTCCTGTCATTGAAGGCAGCATTTTCCAAACATCTGCATGGCCAATCTCGTCAACAGTTTTGTTCAGAGCAGCAGGGCCGACTGCCGTTTTGTGCACAGGTTCAGATAAAGTGTTCAGGGATGCGTGAAGAGGAGCTGGGCCAGGCCGTGGCATTTTGGTATTCAGTTGGCAATACCTCTTACAACACACACTTAATGGCCAATTATTCACAGGCTGGGTCAAAAGGAGGACAGCCACACTTTAATGCTCAGCACTGTAATTAATTGTAAGAGTTGACATTATGGATGATACCTGCACACTTTGACTGTGCACATGAACCATACCCAGGTAACTAATGGTCCGGCTATGTCTGGCTTTATTCTAACCTCTGATAAACGTTTTTCTAATGCATCATTTACCCAATACGAGACAATTGTCTCACACTCCTTTAATGTGTGGCCTTGGGGAAAATTACAAATGTATATGGCATCAGTAGTGATAAGATTGTTATAAATGACAGATTCTTTCCTGGTGTTCCATATTTGTATGTCTTTCTTTGAATGATACATGTGGACCTCAACAGTTTATGGTTCAATGCAATCCCATATTTATTAGGTCTAGAATGGAAAGATTGGTTTAGCAGTGAATAATGGCTCCTCCTCTACAAATCTCCTGGGCACTGGCAAAAGGATCCCCTGATTCATTTATTTAACATGGAACATTAATGAATTAAGTTTTTGGCCGCTGTACTCACTGCAGTGCTGATCATGAAAAATTCATGGCCAGGAGGAGTAAATCTGACACCACTTGGAAAAGGGGACGGAAAGGGAGGAGAGGAGCGGATCAGAAAGGTGGGGAGGGAAGAAGAGGAGAGGAGGGGTGGAGGAACTGTGGTCCAGAATGGTTTTGATTTAATCATCAGTGGCATTATGCTTTCTGTAAGGACAAATGCCAAACATGAGCTAAATACACCATCAAGTTCACTGTCAACATGTGCTTTTTTGTGTGTTTTGGAGAATGTCTCATTAACTGGGATGAGAACAAATTCTGAGGCTGATTTAGCACCAAGACAAGTAGTGCAAGGCAGTGAACACAATCCAGTGTTTGTGTTACATGCAATCTATATATGTAACATCCAGTATCTACGTTAGCTCAGGGAGGTACTGTAGGCCGTAACGTGTGCATTCTGTGATTATGCCAAGTTAAATCGTCCTGTTCCACATTTGCCACCAGCTGGTAATTCCACACTGACTGCTGTGTCTGATGCCTGGGCTCATCTCGTATGCACCCTCTCCTGCTTTCTCAGTCAGAGCAGAAGGCACACATGCTTTTGAGGTACAAAAAAAAAACTCTTCTGGGAGAAGAAAACCTACTTTTCGTGAGATGCAGGGCTTTTAAGTGAAAAATATATAATGTTCAAACAGAAACCAAGATCTTTGTTGCCACGCTTCTGTGAACTCTATAATTGTATTCTCTTCTCTAAACAAACTCACCCTAGGTGACTATAGTGACCAAGAAGAAAGAAAACTGTTAGTATTATTCCAAACCAGTAGCATATTTGCGATCCTAGGCAGTCAAATGTTTCTAAATGAGTTTCCATGAGATAATTGCCTTAAGAGGGAGGTAGGTGCATATCAGGCAATGCTCTGACCTACAGTACCCTAAGTGCTTAAGTGTCTGCAGAAATGTCAAGCTAATTTAATGTAAATGTCTTGAACGGACGTTGTAAGCATTGTTGCAGTCAAATTCAATGAAGCACAGCCAAAGTACAGTACATGAAATGATTTCAAATACTGTTAAGCTTCGGTGGAACACAATCAGTCTGACCTTCGGATGACATCTGACAGCCTGCAGGCTAAAACCAGGATCCCTCATCTCGTATCATATCGAAGATGGCTGAAAGAACACTATTTGTCCTTCATCAAGTCATCATTTGATGCGTAAGTGAATTGAAAACCGCTGTACGTACCAGCTTCCCGATAAATTAGCATCAGTGTTCAGTCATTTAGAATGTTCTGTGATGGAACTCTGATGAGGTGTACTGAAGGCATGTAATGGGGGAAGATAATGGAGAAAAGCAGACTAGAGCTCATACTCTTGCAGGCCTGGCTGGAGCCACTGGAAAAATATGTACATACCTATGTCTATCTCTATGTGACATTTTGTCTCACAGAGATAAGACAGCTATGAGATGGGGGGACAGAGATGAGCAAAGTGAAACCACATTGAAACATTGTTTGGGGAGTGGTTGGCCGCCGAGGCGGTGATTACACAGTGGAGTAATGAAGTGAAAAGGCCAGCTCGAACACACGCGCTTCTTCGAGGAGAGATGAGAACACCCGAGCAGCTCTGACCCATGTAATGAGCATGCCCCCAGCAATGTAAACACACACTGACACACACACACTCACACAAAGACGCAAGTGCCAACACACACGCTCACGCTTTGACACACACACACAAAAGAGACATACTGCAGCAAACCCTCGGATATACCCTGCGTGGGTACACTGCCTCACTGGGAGCTCTCTCTGGCAGACCTAGACACACTCTCCACCCTATAGGGTAATTATGGAATGTGACCAGAGGCTATATGCAGCAGTCTGTCAAAGCCCTTAGGGAGCAGATAGCGGAATGGTATTACAGACTGTAGAGATTGTTGTCTTTCCATTTTGTTTGTTGAAAAGGTGGTTCTGCTCCAAGCTCTGATAATCAAGTTGACAGTCTAAATGTTTTGGTCAAGTGGACCTCACACCTCAAGAATGTCCTCATGTTCTGGTGGGAGACCTCACCTGTGCAAAAATCTTTTTTCAACTGTTTTACGACAATCTTATTCTGGTGAAACAAAAGGGGCACCCCACAGAGAGAGAAGGGTTGGTAATCAGGACGGACAGAAAATTAAAGGCTTTAATGACCACTTTCCTCACTGGCCACACACACATACACACACTTACAACTTCTCCAAGTACCTGTCCCAGATTGCTTTTATTTTGAAAATACGACGGAACTCTATTGTTTTGCTAATAAATGGGTGGTTCATTTTTCCTTTTCTATATATATATTTTTTTCTACCCTCTGCCCCTCAGCATTGGATGTCGAGGCTAAATGGAGTGAGGTAGATAAATTACCGCGTATTGTTTGCGGCATGAATGATCTCTGATTAGACTGAGAGAGATCTAGCATCTCTGCCAAACATTCTGACAGCGCAGACGTTCATTTTCTGCATTCTCCCCTCTCCACTCCTCTCCTCTCTTTCACTCCTTCACATTCTCTACTTCATGTGGAAGAAGCCGAGGAAGGAAAGAACAAATTCTCACACGAAGGGGGAGCTATTTAGTATTCAGGAAAAGAAAGAGTTATTTCTTAATGGTTGCGAGGACACATTTTAAATCCAAACATTTCTCTTGTTTTTCTGTTTTTTTAACATTAATTACATCTATCCAGTACCGTGGGCTTAACTTTTCATGGATCCAGTTTTCCCCCCTAATAAATCATTATGCATGATGTGTCACCCAGTCAATGGTTGGTGGGGTGAGAAGGCGGATAGAACCGAGGGAGGATGGCGGAGGTAGTGACTCGAGTGCCTCCCCGGCAGAGCTCTGTTCCCTGAGCACAACCTGGCAGTGTGCCACCACCCAGAGCAAAAGCACCTATTGATGCCTGAAAAACTCCCACAGTCCTCCGCTTCCTGTGAGCACAATGCCCTCAGAGACTCTTGCTCCCCACTCACAAGAAGCTTCAAACGGGAGAGTACACAACCGTTAGCTCTCGCTAACTCTCTTTTTCTTGATAACTCTCTTTTTCTTTCCTTCTCTCTTGCTAGCTCGCTCTCTCTCCCTCTCTCTCTCTCTCTCTCGCTCTATTGGTTGCTCACTCTTTATCTGAATTTGGATCAGACAGTGTAGAAATATAGACCTACACACAGTGTGGGACTGAACCAGAAAATTACATTGGAGGCTTATTGACGTGGGTTGAGAGAATTGAGCTGTGTGTGCGTGCGTGTGCTTGTGTATATGTGGGTGTGGGGCGTGTTACTGGGTGTGTGATAGGGGCAGATTGGTGCGTTCGGCCTGGCTCCAATTGTTCAGAGAAAAAATCCAATGAAATAGGCATGCCCAAGGTGTGTGTGCAAGCTTTGTAAATGGTACCATCTGTCAAAGTGTACCGTCACCATGGGAAGCTGCCAGACAGGAACAGGTGAGCCTGTTACATGTGTTATCATGGAAGCGTATTTGTGTAGAAGACAGACATTTGTGACAACTCTAATAGATTAAGGAAAAGATCCACTATGCTAGTTTTACTGTCACAATATTGTTGATTTGAATGTGAAAAACAATTTAAGGTCATTGACAATTGACATGCATGTATGATGGATATTTATTTATTTTGTCAGAATAGAGATAACTAAACTAACAAAATGAACCTAAGAGAAGGGGACAGATAGACAGAACAAAGATGAGTGCAGAAAAGATCACCATGGGAACCAGAGGGTGGCTGAGACTCATGCACCCCTGCGGGGAATGCAGCAGGCCACCAGCTCCAATCAGACGCCAGAATCTTCCCTGTGTGTGTTTGTGTGTGTGTACACAGTGTGTGCATGTGCGCATGCGTACGTGCATGTGTGTGCGTCTGTCTTTAGCAGATGGGAGCACTGAGAATGCCATGGCTCTCTACTGCTTCGACTCCTCATCTCTCGTTCCTTCTCCTATCCCCTCTCCCTCGGCACCAGACTCGTATTCTTCAACACCATTTCTGACCCCGAGAAATATTTGCGTTGTGCATAATTTTGTGCACACGGTTCACCTGTATGCAGTACACCCATTGGAAGTGTTCCGGAATGTGTCAAGTAGAAGATAAATCAAAATCTATTCAAGTATTTCATCAATGTACTGTATTAAGCCCAGGTCTGAAGCACAACACACCCCAGCTTGGCGCCAGAGGCCTGATAAAGCCTCGGTTCTGAATGAAACTGCTTATCTAGCAGCCAATGTGGGATTCCATCACAGTGTTGAAAGGAACCCTTAAATAGCTATGCAAGGAGATGGCAAAATAAATGACTGGCAGTAAAATGGGTCCTGTGAAAAGTGTCAAATGTAAACATTTGATTTGAGGGAAAGTGTTTTTTTAGTGCACTGACAGTGGTCGGCCATGGACAGGAGCGCAGAGTAAAATTGATGTTGTGAATGTTGACCCTGCTCTGAGACAAGCGCTGAAGACTCCAGAGTCAAATCAAGCCAGTCTAAAATATGTCATAGTCGCAGTGGTGAAGTTCAAATTGGCATAAACAGTTTTCCCTCCAGTGTTTGATAATGTATTGTAATTACTCTATCCTTTCCTAAAAACGAAATACAAACAAGATGTGTAAACTTACTGTGTTATACAGATAAGGACTTCTTTCAGGGTATAGTGTACTCTTTGTCTATTTTTGGCACACTAAATGGAAAGCTTATTCTTATCAACCCCCCCCCCCCCCCCCCCCCCCCCCCACAACCTCCCCAACCAGTCATCTCAGTGGTGGTGGCGAGAGAGAGGAAGTCAACCAACTTGAAGGAGATTTTCACAGAGTCCTCACTCCAGCCAAGGGGTACAGTGTCAGAGACATGCCTCGTGTCACACTCTGCCCCTCAATATTTCATGCAGCTTTTTCCCCATTCCATCGTAGTTAACGACGGCAGAATCCTTTGAACATTCCTTTTGCAGCGCTGCCGGTTCACAAAGTAGCCGTGGCCACTGTGCTCAGTGTCAAAGATTGTGTCACAACATAGACCTCATGTACTGTCCAAAAACACCAAAGATGTTTAAAGAACCCCTTCAGTTTTACTGGATTATGAACGTTTTTCCTCCTATCCGTGGAAGCTTACTGTGCCAGTTTCTCAAAGACATCTTGCTGGGCCAGTGTGCAAGTGGAGTTAAGCAAAGTTGCCATGCTCAGACTCCATCAGTGTGGAGCAAAAGAACTATTAGCTTTCAGAGACCTGGAAAGAGCCGGAGCAGGAAACAGACACACAAGAGACATTCCTAGAACATTTGAAAAAGGCTCCAAAAAAGAGCAAAACCCAGTAAAAAAAAAAGAAAAACTTAGGAAGTTAGAAAGCTTGATCATAGGCAGATATATACTGAAAAAGAGAATAAGGGAGACACAAAAGGAGCAGGGCAGAAAAGGGAACAGAGTGAAAGAGAGATGTTGGCCTACCGAGGGCTGTAGGGCATGCGGTGACCACATCACAGCCTCCCCTGCTCCGTCTCCGCAGGCTAACTAACCACTCTCTTTTAGAACATTCCCACACATGAGAGCTTTGATGATGGTTCCAAACCTTCTAATCTCTCTCAATGGGTCTGCATGGGCGAGCAACTGGTGAAACAAAGACAGTACAGTGTGTATGTACAAAAATATCTATGTCTATACTGCATATGTACTTCCAAGAAAAGATAACAGAGAACAAAATCATTGTTTCAGACTCTGTAGCTATACACATCTTTAACAATGTGCATTACCACATAGAAAAATAAAGAAGAATGGAGGGAAGGAAAGTGATAAATGGGACAAAGAAAGAGGAAAGTGCCATGTTACCACCCTTATAATACCTACTTTATCACACAAACACAGTAGGCTAGAAAAAAATCACTTAATATGCAAATAGTCCTGTATTATCCCATTGACAAATGAAAGCATCCAGCCACTGGGGAGATCAACAAATGGGATGGATGTTCATGCTGTCTCTGTAAATGTCTTCCAATTGCAGCCATCTACAACAATATCTGAATATCGTATCAAACAGGAAACTGCAGGAGTTAGGAGCCAATCAAAATAAAGAGTCTTTTTTTTTTTTTTTTTATCTCAGTGGTTGAGTAATTACACATAACTGACTGTTCACGATTTACTTTTTGTGTCCAAGGCTTTTAACTTTGCTTAAATCTATGTAGATAAGTTAATATCTACAACAGATGCCACAGATGTTTTTTTGGGTTGCAATATGAACGTTTAGATTGCTGTATTACATAATTATCTTTAAACCGTTTTTCATGGTATTTTGTTTATTTTGTAAGTTTAACCTGCAGTATGTCCCTTCATTGCCAACATTCATGAACTAACAATATTGTAATATTAATATATTACATAAATACTTCTGTTTAGGTATTTCTCCATTAAAAGATTGAGTAAAGTGAGTGAGTAAAGCCACAAGTGCACACACACAATTCCCCTGGTCCCTCAGACATGCAGACTAGCTAGCTGGGTACAGTAGCTAGTATGAATGATCAGCTCCTAACCTGTGTTGCCACTGAGTTGATTACATTCTCTGACAGTTGCCTCAGGAGAGTTTCTCTGCACACTTGCTGACAAGCACAGGCTATCCCCTGTGTCTCTCCCCCTCACCCCCCACTTCCCAGGGATATGCTGACTATTCACCCTGCCTGGCTGACATTCAACCACGTGTGAGGCTGGATAAATAGGAGAGAGGGAGAGGGATGGAAATAATGAGGAAGGCAAGACAGGATAGCCCCAAAAATGAATACAAGCATCAAAACGGCAAACTGCAAACGGGGGGTAATTACAAAATCATCTAGATGCAGCATGTCATGTCAATCCCCATACGTAAGACTCCTTCCCTCCCCTCTACCCCCGGCCCCCTTTCCCCCCACAAACACACACACACTTCTTTAACTATCCTCTGACAAATGGGTCAGTGACACAGCCCCAGATACCTAACAGTACTTACACAGCCTAAAATGCAGAAGGATACCTTCTGACACCACTGTGGAACTACTGAGTGTCGAGGTGGCGTCTGTGGCCTTCAGAAGTGTTACTGCCAGGAGAACCTCATTATCTCTGCTTCTGAGAGCATAGCCTGCAGGTAAGCTGGCTTTAAGATAAGGACAATCAGGCATCGAAGACATCAACATGATTTTTTTTCCATATATATATTTCAAAAAGCTGTATCTTTCTCAGACGCCGCCAGTATATCCAAGACATCAAAGGCCAAAACAACACCAATTAACATCTTTATAATAATGACGATGGATTCTAGAACCGAGACACTGAGAAATCAAGTCACAATAGGAGTCTTTTCAACTTCATTCAACAAAAATAAAGACATTTTAATCCACACAAAGACAGCCAGACTGCTGGTGGCTGGTATGGAGACTTTGAATAAAACATTAGAATTGAAAAATGCCACCCCAACTAATGTCAAGAAAAAAAATAAGAAAATGACCTCTGAAGTGGGTGGACTGTTGACCCCTACCTGACCCCCTTTCACAGTCACACTTAATTTTGAGAAGCTTCTATGAATATTGTAAAGATGGTAAACTAATTGCCAACACATTTTCAAGTTCCCATCAACAAAACCTGACCCTTGGCCCAACCTTCAAGTTGTTGCATATCAACAGAATTGGAGTTGACGTTTTTAAGGACCATAAATAATCTGTATGCGCTTTGTCAAGTAGCATTGAGTTGCCTTATTATCTATAGGGACCAACTGAAGCAAAGTGTGTAGACCCTTCCTCTAATTGTTCTGCACTTGAAGCACATACTCTGGATCACTATACACATAACAGAAATAAGTGAGGTGGAACTTAGATAATCACAAAATCAATGGAGCTCCACTTATCAGTGAATCAGAAGAGTCGTTTGGGGACCACAGCCTTGCATAATTCTCCCTCTAACTGATTGTGTCTACACAGGAAACCCAGATAAATTAACTTCTGCAGCAACAACAATCGTGGATAATTGCTGGCATTGATAAGGAGGCTTTAGCTCAAACACATCTGCTAAAGAAACCCATCCTCTCACTACCATGGAAAACTAATCAGAATATTGGAATGTGCCTTTGCATACATCAATACTAATGCTAAACAATCACAATTAAAATGCTGGTGCTACCAATATCTATAGACATGTATTTAAAGCATGATGTACTTATGTGCTGGTAGCCAAAATGTAATTAGATATTATATGTATTAGAAATCTTAATGGTTAGCAAGTTTTTGTAATCCTGTTTTGAAAGTTGTTTTTTATTCAAGGAGTACATCCATTTGAGGGTTGAGTCATTCTTTTTTGGTTATCAAGATTTATATCACTAGTCATTATGTTCTCTGCATTCATGGGTTAGTAGAAATTAGAAATAAAACTGAAAGATGTACCTCTTTTACAAGTACAGCAGAAGAATTACATTTAAATGAGGCAATTTTCTGAATTAAATGAGCCTTTCAGTAAAGGGATACATTTGTAACACCTAGAGTCGATTGGTGTCAGGGGTGCACATGTGCACATAACTGCTTATCAATTTGTATGGAGATTGGGGAAACAACCTAAAAAGGAAATACCTCAAATAACTAAACACCTCACTTGTTTAAATGTTCACTGTTTGCACCTGCCCACCAAAGTAAATTCCTTGTTTGTGACCACTTACTTGGCAATAAAAGTCAATCCTGATTCTGATTGTGATTGAGACCCACAACATTGCGGCCATGCGGAGACGGTAGATGCAGCCTACTTGAGTTGAAGCCTTAACCTTGTGGCGTTAGATGCCGGCCCATCAACTTTAATGACATAATATAACCAACAATCTCCACTGTGAGGCCACTGATGGGAGGGGAGAGGGGGAATAGGTGGATTGGGGGTGCTACCATTAAAGTTTGTGGCTGGAACCAGATTTTGGCTCTGAGGGGAAAGATTGATTTTAAGACTTTGATGACGGGATCATCTCCATCTCATGCTGTAGGACTGTATGTAAGCCTCACAGTAGCTTTTAATTACGTTTAATTTAATCTGATCAAGGACGAAAGGTCCCGCCATACTTTCTGCCAAACTATACCATCAGATAGCTCTGAGCAGAGCCTAATAACTTATTGTAATAACATTGTGCAGTTTCCTCTCAAGCTATACAAAGTAAAAACAGTCCCACAGCACCGAACACCACACAAGGGGTAAAAGGATAGTATACTCCCATTATTTCACATTGTGTTGTTAGATTGTATTTATTAAGGGACTCTGATACATTTTTACTGAGAAAAAAAGACTTGATCATCTGAGAAAGAATTACACTTTGAAAGTTGAATGTTAAGAACTGAAGATATTATAGTTCAGTATATCCTCTGTAGTCCTGGCATAATGCACATGTAAAAGTCCAATAACCTCTACTGTGGCAGATCTTCTTCACTACTTTTGTTCAGCGTTGAAAATGGCAAAACCCTACTTCAAATATGTGCATATAAAATATGGAATAAAGATATACAGATAGAACACATCCCTTAACTCAGACAGCAAGAAATTGAAATATATGAATCTTTTAGGTTAACTACAAATCTCCACTCCTTTACAGCCTGCACAAATGTATTTGGCCAAGCTAGGCTTTAGGCTACAACGTTTTTTTAGATCGGAGAGCTGAGGCATCTTTGTGATTGGAAGGATTTATAGGGATTTAGCTCCATATACTGTATCTCTGGATGTCAGATGTGGCTTCTGAGTTTATCTGTACTCCATCACCTCTGTGCAGAATATGGTGTATCGCTCCACCCTTTAGCTCCATCCTCATAAGAGTATCTTTTTTAACATTTGTCTAGAGATGGTCCATCTACTCTTAGTACTATGAGTTTATCAAGTGCACTATGCTAGCCTTTGCAACAATTTGTTCCCCATCCATCCAAGTGTTCTCTATGTATTTGCTTATAATGGGCCATCTACGCTAAGATCAGAAGAAATGGTAGGTCAACAGTTTCTCTGCACACTTTGTACATCTCCTGAAGTTACCTTCATTTCATTGTTTTATCTGGTTGCAAGTGGTCATCCCAGAACAAAAGATGAAATCAATCAAATGAAATCCAATAGGAATTCATAGTCAAGAGAAAGGCATTCGCTCGTGGCTAACTAGGTTTCACCCTGTTACATCACTCTTTTTTTACTTTGTGCTTTGCTTTCTGGTCAGCTCTGTCTGGCTAGTGATTAGTGTGGTTGGAATGGGGATGATAGCCTTCCATTTACATCCCACTTCCTCTCCATTTTCCTGCTTTTTTCTCTCCTGAAGCTCTGTTATCCAGTGGAGCTCTCTCCCTCCCCAGCTCTATGCACCATTCATTAGCTACCCTATCATTTGGGTCCCTATTGCAGGGCCTTTCTCTAGCACAGGCAGAGCTAATTGGCTGTGGGTGGCAGTGGGGTGTTATTGTTTGTCACTGTGTGTGTGTGTGTGTGTGTGTGTGTGTGTGTGTGTGTGTGTGTGTGTGTGTGTGTGTGGGTGAGTCTGTGTCTCTCAGTGTGCATGTGTGTGTCACCTTGTCTGTCTGTGTTCACATATCATTGTAGATACCTGCCTTTGCTTCTACCATCACATCCATCTGTGTCCATACAACTCGCAGTTGTTTGTCTGCATTGGTGTGTGTGTTGCTGTGACTGCAGAAGTTTGCTAGCTGTCTAATTGGAGGGAAACCTACGGGCTTGTCACCTTGTCGCCTCACAGCAGCTGTGTATGTCTGGGCAGCTCGGTGGCAACACCACTCATTTTCTTGATTACACATTGCAAGGTAAAACACCTTCAACCCCCATCTGTGCAACCCGACTATGTAATCATCTCCAATCGGAGACTCTCTGGGGGAAAAGGAAATCAACTTTTCTCAAACAATTGTGTGAGAAATTGTTATTACAAAATCTGTTTAGCAACTGGAACAGTACCTGAAACAGTAACCTTAGGCAAAAGTTACATTTCTGTGTAAACAAGGTGAAAGAGACTTATAAAGAAGTATCAACTACAAGACAGTTTAATTTAAGGTGACATTTTCAAGAGCTCCGTCTTCAATTTTGAAGGTATAAATCAATTACCTCAGGCTGGAAAATGTATAGAATTTAAATTAGATATTATTAGCGTTTGATTGAAGAGGCGGCACAGAGATTTAAACCAATTAGCATACCTAATCTGACTAACTATTCCATCATAGTTTTATCATATTTTAATTATAACTCCAATGAATTTAAGAGGATGCATTTTGGGTAGGACAGTGATTCCTATCAGTGTGGCTGAGTTTCCTTAATCTGATGCTCGATTGCCTCCACCGTTGTGCATTCTAAGTGGCAGATTAGTAATTGCTTGCTGGATTTGAATGCTCGGGTTGGTATGACGCTTTGGGCCTTGTACCATGCAGAGAACTCAGAGTGAAACAAACAGTGAAAGGTATCAAGAAAGCTCCTTAACCGAGTGCAGATTTCCTAACATGGCCTGGAAAATATTCTTAACAAATCCCTGTTAATTTTATGCAAAGGGTTGTAACCTTGTTCCTGTGACAAGGAGAAACGCTGACACAACATGGCAGGTTTCCGTGGTATTTAAAGACGGAACGTGATAGAAGAACCTCAACAAAGAACCACAGATAGAAGGTGTGCATTCTGGGTAATCAAACCTACTGGCAATGGAGTCACTCAAGTTTGAGATAAATATAGTGCAGTGAATAAAGAAAAAATCCCAGAGAAAAAGACAATGAGTTTAAGAAAAAGAAACAAAACAGACAGAGAGGGGGAAAGAGAAAAAAGCTAGAGATTGCGAGCATATTGGGAGCAACGTTTGCTGACTTTTCAACCCGAGAGCAAGGTAAAAAAGGAATAAACTTCTGACAATAATATTCTAACTAGGTCCTTGATGTGTCGCATTTCAAGCAGCCCCGACATTCTTTTTTGTTGCGGAGCAAAGACGGCAAAGAGCAAGATATGTATCTGGGGTAGAGAGAATGAGCACGACTTACGTTTCGTGTTTGATACCCTCCTCTGCAACACCTCGGCGGAGCAATGTTTTATTCAACATAGAGAGCACATATTGATGGCATCTAATCATTAAAAACCTTATGCATACGACACTGGGTGATTTAAAACGCTAGCTGCCTCTTGGAAAGAGCACACGCCATTCCCCTTGAATTCCTAAGTGCATGCGCGTGACAATATCCCTCCGTGAACTAATTTGACAAGAGGACCTCACTCCCTACCCTAGAATCAGATGGGTTATGGGCCTACTCTGGGCCATTTCTGTTTGGTTATCTCTCCCAACATAGTGGAGATGGGAATGGTATTTGGTACACTCTGCACAATTTATTGTTGCTTGTTGGGTGTTGGGAGTTAAGCCTCATCACTTGTTACATGCATTTTTTAGTGATCCACCTCCTTAAACTGGGATTGACGATCAGCTACAGTATATGTAGATTGTTCTTTTATTGGTTTATGGGGGGTGAATTCACTGGAATTGTTAGAAAGGCTATATGTTTCCATTGTTCCTCTTTCAATTGTGAATCATCTTGGAACAATTTCCCTGCCGTCAAAATCACATAATATATCAGTTATTAGGTTGTTCATGATGAATTATGATCATACTCAATCCATGGCCAGTTTATTGTTAATTTCAATCATTTTTGTAATGTGCAAAAGTTTGACAATGAACAGGATAGAATTATATTTTGTAGCCGACTCCAAAGTGTTGTACTGTAGGAAAGCTTTATTCCCTGCCCTTAATGCCCTGCTGCCATTTTAACATACAAAGAGACTGGGGCTGTCTGTCTGTCTGAAACCAAAATTACAGTTTGTGGCTTTAAATGGCTTCGTTTAAGCCTGTAATTGACAGGCCTGTCTGACCCTTGAGTGTCGGCTAATCCATGCCTGTCTGACAAAGGCAGAGGAGGTGACAAGCAGAGAGTTCTCTCTCACCCTGTGTGGGTCCGTCACTGTTCCGTCTCCCTGTGTGACTGGATCTTCTCCCCTTTCTTTGTCTTATCCTAGAGGGCATTCCATAGCATTTGAATATGAATACTTGTAGAGTTACTGCATAATGTGTGCTGTACAAAACAGGATGGTGTTGGAAATGGAATTGGGGTAATGCCAGGGCGCATTATGAAGGCACGTAGGGAGACGGCATATTCATCTACTGTGTGCTGTATGGTATCTCACTAATGTGGGTATTCCATATCTGCACATGTGGGTGTTGATTTTGTTTGTGTGAGTGTCTTTGGTCTTAATCGGCACAAACACATGCTCTTCCACTGTTGATTCATATTCTTAAGATGTATCTCAGAGACACGCGCAGATAGTCTCTTTTCACTCACACACACACACACACATGCACACACACACGCACACACACATGCATACGAACAGATGCCACACACATAAGTGTGTTGCCAGAAGAAAACAAGTTTCTCATCAGCATCCTGTGACCGAACATAGGCATCATTCGGTGGGACAGCTGAGAAAATGAACCTCCTGTTGTCTCCCACATATTTCCTTTTGGGTATTGATCAGGCCCTGTTTCATAAGCTTGGGAGGCTGGGCGCTGAAGGGAGGAGAGAAACAACCAAGGGGGAGAGGGGACCGGTGTATTAGATAAGCGAAGGAACAGTTAGAGGTATAGAGGGGAAGCAAGCAAGCAGAGTAGGAAAGGAGGAGAACGGCTGAAAACGGAGGGAGCCGAGGAGGAGCAAAGGGGAGAGGCTTGGAGTGACAGAGTCGGCATGAGGCGCCGTCTGTGCGCTCCAGCCCCCACAGGCACTCTTCCAGGACCCCAGGGCAGCCCTGGAGATTTACGCTCCAGGAAATGTAGTCCATCCTGCTCTGTCTCAATCGCTGTGTCATCAGTCTGTCAGTTATCCACCTGGATCAGCCACCGTTCCACATGGCCAGATAGGCCTGATTACACCGTGGGGGGGGGGGGGGGGGGGGGCTAGGCTGGACGCACACACCACAGAAAGGCATACAAAAAGGTGGATGACGCACACAAAGGCACACATAAGTGCATGGGTAGGCTCAAACATGCACAAACACAACCAAATACCAAATACTAACAGTTCCAAGAGAGTAGCCAAACACTTGTATATTCGTATGTTTAAAGATTCATTATATTGTGACTGGCTGTAAAGAAAATAATTTCAAATGTTTACCTGTGGTCAAGTGAGAGTAAGGTAACCAAGGTAACAAGTGTTCTTTCTGGACAGTGAGTGCCATAGGAGAAATGGACAATAATCCAGCCTCTGGTCCATTTAAAAAAACATCTAAGCTGAGACAGTGTAATTGATTGGGCGGGACTGTAGCTTTATGTTTGATGGTGAAATGTACCCGTATATGTTGCGTTTCTCTCCATTCCTTTCTCTCACTGTCATTCTCTGTCTCTGACCCACTCTCCTATTCCCTGTCAAGCTCTCCCCTCCTACCAAAGTAACTCCCACCAACGCTCCTTTCTTGTGTCTTCTTTCTTCTGGCGTGCTCCACCATCCCTGCTACCTCCACCCCCCAGTGTGCTCCCTCTTCTCTGCGACCATTTATTGACCTCTCAGTGAATATTGTCAGTGAAATCCATTTGAGCGTCAGTGCTATCGGCGGCGCTAGTGGTAAGCCGGCCCTCTGGGTGATTCTGACTGGACCCAGTCGTAGCATGAAGGATGTCAATGCTGGTAGAGCCAACCCCAGCCTTTCCCCCTCTATTTCCTCCTTTCCTTCCTTTTTTTTTTCTTATTTTCTCGACGTTATTAGAATCCCCTCCTTTTCTCCTCAACCTCTTTCACCTCTCCTCTCCCCCTCCCCCTTTCCCCCTCCTCTCATTTCCTGTCCTCTCCACCCAACCACTATGAAGATGCATGCCCATCTGTACAGCAGCCCTGTAAAGCATTACGGCTCTGGTCATTTAAAAGGAGCTTTAACCATGACAGTCTGCTGTGAAGATGGCTCCCAAGTTGCTGAGGGAGCCATCTGAGAGCATGTTTACCAGGTAATGGGGACCCTGGGGTGTCATACAATGGCGTTGTGTGCCCTAATGTTCTGCATCGCCTCCTCCTCTCGTTAAGCTTGGCCTGGCCCAGTGGCATGTTTCTCTGAGATTGCCCTCAACAAAAAAAACGTCCTCGCTCCCACATGTTAGGGGGGAGGGGGTTACAGTTGTCATCTGTCACGTTAAATAGAAATTGCAGTGCTGTATGGCACTGCAATGGTTTGAAAGGGAATTGCAGTCAAGAAGTCAAACTGGCATTTTCTTGCTGTCTTTATTTTACAGTAATGCAATATTTTATAGCAAGGTTTTTTTTTTTATGGCACACACTGTCTTTGGAAGGAGTAGGGTTTGGACCAATTGGACAAAGCATGATGCCAAATAGCCTATGTCAACATGTATTTGTGCATTTTCCGGCACTTCAATTCAGTTTAAAATTATATGGGAAAAAAATCAGTTTCAGGCTGAAGACAACGGTAATCGATACTGTATAAACCAAGCGGAACTGCTTCAGTTAGCTTGTCTGCGTTTCTATCTCGGCTGCAAAACAAGCCAATGCACTCCGGCATGTCAATACTCCCAGTGCAGCACCTCTTACATTGTCTTCCCGCTGCAAAATAAACTCAGGCTTGCACTCCTTTTCCTCTCTCGTCAAGACAGGGGAAATTGCTTCGCTGAGGAACCACGGGACTATGTGGTGTTTTCTCAGCCAAAGTTTTGTAACCTGCGGGGTTTTCAATTTTCTCCTTTTGTCTGAGCTGAGAGGGGAGGAACAACACCTGGTCGACATCATTAGGAGTTTCAGCTCGACGTCGTAGCTTGTGGCAACACGTTCCCCCTCAGACGAGGGGGTCGTTCTGAGGCCCCAGCAGCAAGCTAATTAAATTGTGCTGTAGGTAAATGCGTAAAGGGATAGATTTCTAAAAGTATTATCATTATTGCTGAGCAAAGTGAAATGCCACCATGAACAACTTATTTATTGCTTT
Source organism: Hypomesus transpacificus (assembly GCF_021917145.1). Taxonomy (NCBI): domain Eukaryota; kingdom Metazoa; phylum Chordata; class Actinopteri; order Osmeriformes; family Osmeridae; genus Hypomesus; species Hypomesus transpacificus. The sequence goes on from NC_061060.1 coordinate 4,851,668, forward strand.
CCCTCCCAACCCGATGGCAAAGACAGTCATGAGGAACCCAATTACGAAAAGCGAAGTCCTACTGGACATCAGCTGTGCAACATGCTAACGCACACAGAATTGTAATAAGCAATAACAATGGATCTGGATATGTCCAGATCCATTTTCACTTGATGGCTTCCAAAGGAGTATATTCCTTAAACGAAGCAAACGAAACGAAGAACCCTCAACTTCAAATGTAATAGCCCTTGTTCTGAATTTGGAAATGTTATTTTCTTGCATTGTAGGCCTACCTGGTTGCTGTGTTTCAATTAGCCCATTTGCAGAAATAGTATAGAAGAAGCAACACATCTTCAGCTTGCTTCAAAGGCTTCAAAGGCCCTAAAATCCATTAAGGTGATCTGAACCTCACTATTCACACCTAAGCCTGTCATGCGCCTCCAAGGTATAAGCATTGTTCTTAAGGGGGTCGTCTTTGCCCTGTTTCCTCTAATTTATTAGATGAATGGAATTTATAGAAAAACTCCTCATGCCGTTGCTCTTTAGATGTTCTGCTCAGTTGAGCAGACTTGGTGTTTGTATGTTTGTGCAGATGTTGTGCATAGCTCTGTGTGTCTACTTGTGTCTCATGTCCCTGGATGCTTTCCCTCATCTGTTTCATCGTTAGCTAGCAGTGGCTCCGCTCAATCCCTTTCATCATTAGCATTAGCTCAGAAACACACAGTACCCCATGGTATCTTGCTTCTCACAACAGGACAACAGCTCACATGAACAAACTTGCTGGCAGATTCCGGATCAAGTAAAATGCACTTTGCATGATTCAGTTACGTTTTATGTCATGGAATCCTTCTTTTACATGGTGGAACTGCTTGGAGAAGATAGTCTTGTCGGTACAGCTATAAAGATTGTGTCTGCTGCTGTGATGTGAGTGATTTAACTTGATGGGTTTGATACATGAGATGTTAGTGAAGATGCCTTTGTTCTGGGAGGTTCCTCTTTCTTCCCCATCCCTGGAGATCCTGACGTCCTCTTCCTGTGTCAAATGTCAACGAGCAGTGAGACCAGAGACGCCCGAGGCTGTGTTTGGCATTCACGACTGACAGGCAGGCATGCGCCACACCACGCCAAGAGAACATGTGCAAGCGTATGTGCGAGCACGTCAGAGATGAGAAACACGATGAGCGTGGGCATTGCTTCGATGGATCCCCTATGATGGATGCGCACTCCCTGTGTGATCCCAAAGCATAGAAGCCATTCCTGTCTACCCTGACTGACAGGGTCTCAAATTGTTGTCAGGCATTCAGTTAGAGGCTCCAGGGCTATAGACCCCACGGCGTGTACCATGAACATACGCCACAGTCAGGTAGATCTCTTTGCATAGAAAGGGTTGTAATGTTTTCCCTTGACCTTTCATCTGAGATTTGAAATGCTACACAAGACAACTGATTTAGTGCCTCTATGAAAAGAATATCTTCATCGGACTTATCATCATCTTTACCTCTCATTGTTGAAATGAAACATTCTGAAGATCAGCAGAACCTTTCAGCTCATGATGGTATGGCTTCTCAAAACAAAGGTGCAGAAGGATCTGGTTTTCAGCTAATGAGAATTGTGCCACCAAGTCACATAGAACAAGGGCATCAGCTTATCCTTATATTACTGGAGGTTGGAAGAGAGATTCAGAGATTCACAACAATACATGGAGCCAGTGGGCACACAGAGCAATCACACTGGATGGAATGCTCAGTAGAAGGACGCGGCAGAGGCCTGATAGACTGTTTGTCTCTGTATCAAGATCACTCAGCCCTAATCGAGAGTCTTTTTGACTTTATCTGCATCAAATGTACATGTAGCCTGCTGTGCCTACCCAATAGAGCCAAATCGTGTGTTAGAAGACAATACCACCACCCCCCCCCCCAACACCACCACTATTGACATAAATTCAGGTAAAGGGAGATATAATTGAATTCTCGCCTTTTAGAAGTTACTGTGGATTCTGAAATATGTATAGCGTGCCAGTTATCTTAATGTCACTTTAGAGAATGGCATTTCTTTCAACAGTTGGAGCCTTATTAGTTGGTTTTGCGCTATATTTTCTGACCATGATTAAAAGTTTAAGGGAAGGGAAAAGAAGCCCATTCATGTTTCTCTTCCGCCTTCCACAACAGAAATGTCTTTGCCCAGTTTTAAAGATGACATGAGAGGAGTTGGAAGCTAATGAGCAAGCCAGAACAAGTGGATCTGTGGAACGAGACAATTCATTTATAAACAGGCTTTTTTTTACTCTCTTCACCCCGCTTTGTTTGTGAGATCCATTGACCAAAAAGGCCTGTCAAAATCTACTTAGGCGGCAAGACTGCTTTCACTGTCATTAAAGAAAAACACTTTATTATCTTGCAAGAAAGGAGAAGATAAAAACTAGGACATTCATCCACAGCTAAATGTATAAATCATCCAATTCACTCTCACTCTGCATGCTGCAGGGAAATGCTTAACAGAAAACACCTTTGCAATCGTACATCATGGTGGCAGATATAAAATGGAAAAATATTCCTCTGGCAATAAATCAAGCATTAATCTACTTTGCACTACAATTTCAACAACCTGGAGTTCCCCCATCCAAGCATTTAAAAAAAATCACAAAGAGGAGGGCAAGCAGTTAGAATTTTCAGGTTTCTTTTTCAGTAGCCTAGTGGTACAGGACATTGACAAACTAGTCTAAATCAACGTCACTCAAACTGACAGAATGTATAACTCAGACTGAAAGTGTCTGAACAGCTAGCTACCCTGGGTTTGGACATAAAAAAGATTCCAACAAAAGAATTATTGAGAACTGTTATCGATTCTGCAGTCTGTACAGTCAGCCAACCAAGAGGGTGAGAGTGTACCACAAGTTGAGAAAATAATGGCCCCATTTGTGAATCCAGGGAACCTGAACACACCTGCTGAGCACTGAACCCCCGCCCCCCCCAAAAAGCAAGCCAGCCTCAATGGCCTACAGACCATTCTGAGTTTGAACCTGTTGTAAGGGAAGATGACGATAGCTCCTGCAGTAGTTTCCAATCTGGGAGAACGGAGATTCTTATTTAGCCAAGAGCACATTCATTCATCAGGTGAGTATTCTGTTTCATTGTGTTGACAAGTGAATTCTAGGCTGTCTTGGATACAGAGAGAGGAAGACTTAAGTTGGGGGGGGGGGGGGGGAGAAGTCAAGAGGTTAGGGAAAGAGAGAAAAAAGGAGAAGAAAGTGGGATACAAGGAGGGTAGAGATAAGATAGCGAGTGTGTGTATGAGAGAATGGTACGAGAGAGAGAGAGAGAAGCAGAGAGAGAGAGAGAGAGAGAGAGAGAAAAGCAGAGAGAGAGAGAGAGAGAGAGAGAGAGAGAGAGAGAGAGAGAGAGAGAGAGAGAAGCAGAGGGAGAGTGAAATTCTGCACAATTTACCAGAGCTACTCTTTGTTTTGCTGCATGTGCAATTCCGGAAATAAAAAATGAAAAAAGGGTGACAAAGTCCTTGCAGAAGACAATGGTTTTATCCTACCAGGCAGACATGCTATGAGAGACACAAAACAGATAAGTAGAGGAATCCTCCTCTCAGCTTCCTGGGTCAGAATTTTGAGAATGACATCACCCCCCCTCCCCCCTTCTCTCTCTGAGATGTGTGGTGTGCAGTGTCACGCATCTTTAAACAAATCCAGAAATGTCAGATATGATTGAGAGACTCTTTATCCTCACTCACCTCAACAATTCCAGATGATGCCTTAAAAATATCACTGACAAAAATGCATTCTGCAGCCTAAAAACATGTTTCTGTGCAGCAGATGCAGCGAGTGTCATTGTTAACAGTTCACCCGACCTCACAGTGACCTCCCATGGCTGTGTTTCTTTCACTGCTAGCAACGATAAACAGGAAGAGGGGGTAAAAATAAAGAAGCTTCTCTACTTCCTGTGTTCGCTGGTAGCTCACAGGGAATGGCTCAGACTTGTTTATTTATTAATGCTGTTTGCTAAACATAACTCATTATAGAATTTAGCAGCCAGCTAATCAGAGCACAGGAATATAGCATAGAAGATCAGGCGACTGCCAGTGGCAACACAAGCAGTTTTTATCTCAGATAATGAAGAAACGTGACCCTCATTGCAGTTGTTTGTGCGTGTGTGTGTGTGTGTGTGTGTGTGTGTGTGTGTGTGTGTGTGTGTGTGTGTGTGTGAGTGAACAGTACATGTTTGAGAGTGTTTATGAGTATGTGCGTCTGTGTGTTAAATGTGAGTTTTGTGCTCTCTCTAATCGCCAATTGACCTGAAATCCAACCTCGAGGGATCATTAGGAATAAATGCAGTCATGTTTTGCAAAGAACCTCTGTGTACTTATTTTGACCTTTGAACTTCTGTTGCTGTCAGTGTTTTCTCCGTAAATTGTTAATTACTTTAAGCCTGTAGATTATGCATTTCAAGCATGTTTTCACAAAATGTGCCTATAATGCTATGTAGCAATATTTGTGTAGGATTATTACATAATGTGGTAGATGAGTTGGGCTGACAACGTCAAACTCAAGTCATCCTCTCTCGCTTGTCAAGAAACACAAGATAGAATTTCTACCATACTGTAGAAACTAACAAAACCCGAGGAACTACTGAAAAAAGAACACACTAAATGGGATACTGCTACATTTTGGCATAACTCTCTGAAACGCTAGGAGGCTAATTGGACTTCATGCAATAATTTGACCACTCTGGAAAATAATACTGATATCCACCATACAGTGGCATCACTGCACAAATGATTTATCCTTGACTATTGCTAATGCCATGCTGGCATCGATTGATTGTCTAATAATACATTCAAAAAAGAGAGTTGACTAGACATGGTAAAAGGCAGTGAAGATTTTTTTTTTAATAGACCCAGGCGTTGGTGGTGTGGGAGGGTATTGCGACCTTGAATACCCCAAGAGATTGCTCTTCAGTATTTATGAGGGGAAACTAAGAAGGCAGTTTATCGGGAGGTCAGTGGAGGACAGGATCTTTGGGTAATATACCCTGATGTCTCAGCCCAGTAAGTGCTGTGGCAGCAGAGTTGCTTGTTAACTCAATGGATTGGTGACATCATGGCAGAGGAAACAAATCTTCAGATTTCCTTATTGCTTGAAACATAATCTAAGCTAATCAAATCTAAACTAAATAGCATTTTGCAAAGCTATCACAATTTCTTCTTGCATCAAACTTAATATTTGTCTCCAATGTAACCATATAGTTCAAGTTCAAGTCTTTTATTGTCAGGTACAAAGAACAACACAAGGTCAGACTGGGCACTGAAATTCTTAAGACAAGACAACACAAGCACCTGGCATAACATAACAAATAAGTACACAGAACATAATTTACATCTATGCTAAGCATAAATAAGTAACTTCCTAAATATACAGATAACAATAATTAATACACTACACCAACCCTAAATACACATAAAACCTATTACAACCCTATTCTAACCTAGGTGGAATACAGGGAGGGCAATAGTGCAAAATTACAGATGCAACCAGCAGCTGGTTTATAGGTTTAAGTATGGGAATTTGATATCCAGTACGGCTACATTTTCAAGCTTTGTTCATAGTCCACCACCTTCTGTAGGGAATTAAGGCTTGTAAAGCTCTGATGAAGAATTGTGAGACAATAAATGGAAGTTCTGAAAACTTGAAAGACTTTCCCAGAAAGACAGAAATTACTTGAGAAAGTTGCACTATAAAAAGGCAGTAGAACATCTGTGGAAACAAAGTTACTCTGAAATGTGAAAATGGATTTTCAAGCCAGTTTTGAACTTCTGTATGGTAGCACTGTTGTCTTGTGATGGCCTTTGCCAGTGGAAATCCTGTTTGAAGCACATGACTGTGATGCCAGACTCGGCACCCAGCATTGCACCTCTGGCGACAGCTGTTCCCTCCCCACCTTCTGCTGAGAAACACACACACACATATTCACTACATGACAGTTGCCTAGGCAAACACAACTCGGTTTCAACACACATGCAAGAATATATCAGACGTGCATATTCACAAACACGCTTGGAAAAAAAACATTCACACTAACAAGCACATTGGAATAACCCACAATACTATATGCAATTCATTTCACACACACACACATGCATGCACAATGCAACGATCCGGTGACAAAACAATATGCCTTGATCACTGGAAGTGACAAAAGACCAGTGATGCAACATCTTCAGACCCCCACACACACAACACACAATTCACACACAATGTCTGGGACATTGGAGAGTCTAGGCTGACTTGACTTGTGATTTGCCAGTGAGCTACACTGACCTAGTCTGTGTGCTCAGAGTCTTGGATACATGGTTAAGACGTGCTTGTCACTGCTCATTTGCATTCTGGATCCTTCTCTGTCACAGTATCACTGTAGCAACACCAGCAGTGTGTGTGTGTGTGTATGTGTGTTTGTGTGTCTTTGGTTTCAATGTAACATCAGATGTGTAGTCAGCCACCACACTGCAGCAACATAAAATAAGTCCTGCACATTTCTTTACTTGCTGTGACACTTAAAGAGAGAGAGAGACAGAGGGAGAAAGGGAGAGAGTGAAGGACAGAGTCAGAGTCATGGAAGGATTTCTCTGATCAAGGTTAAATACATAGGCTGAGGGCTACAGAATATCTGGGTTTGTGCTTCTCCCACAACAATATTTTGACTAGACAAGACTGGCACACACCACAGTTGCATGCGCGCCGCATGGACTTGAAGTGACCCTGCTCTCGGTCCATCCCTCTTCCTTCTCTATGTCTGCTCAAAGTCAATATGTGACCTATTAAACCAAAGAGGTTAGCATCTTACTGGAACGTTAATGGAAAAGCATGTCGGTGCTCTACATGTTTTATTAGGTTTCAGTCATCAGCATATAGTTCGATATTGGCTCTTTTGGCTGTTATTAAGATGCAGGAGGCATCGCTTCACTGTTATTTTCTACCTTAAAATGTCCATGTCCCTGGTCTGGAAAATTACTATTCATTATAGGATAGATTATAATTAGCTGCCAGTCACTTTTAATTTCCTGACCTCAGGTTTTGCCCTGCTAGTTTCACTCTGTACCTCTCTCCTGGGAAGAACTGGTAGATGGTCAGCATTTGTTTGTGTGCGTGTGAGGGTGTTTGATGAATGTGTGTGTGTTTATTGAACAGTGTGTGTGTGTGTGCCTGTGTGTGTGCCTGCATGCACAAACGGGTGTCCTGGATTTCTATGTGTGTGCATGCGTGTCCCTCTGAGATGGGCCGCGCCACTGTGTCGTGTCCTGAGTGCCTGTATAAAGATACCCAGAGCGGGGAAAATGGCAAATCAATACAGGAGCGTTCAAGCACACTATGCAGAATGAGGTAGCGTCGGGCACAACCATTTAACACTCACTTCTACATGTAATATAACCGAGACACATCTAGGTGACCTTGTCACCTTTTCCTCCGTTTTTCTTTTAATTTGAAGTGTTCTTATGGAAACGCAATTATGACTTGTTGTAGCCCCCTGGTGTTAGTCTTTCACAAACACTATTAAACTCCTTTGTAGATTTGTTCTCTGCAATCTGGGTGACAATTTGTTCATTCTCACTAGCAGTCATTGTCCATGTTCTCAGTTGGGATTGATAAATTAACGCTTCTCTAGGTTGGACAGGCATTAGGAAACAAGACCCCTAACAACCCTTTAATTTATTCGGTTCCTTCAATCCCAACTGAGAACATGGACAATGACTGCTACTGTGAATTGTCACCCAGATTGAGAGAACAAAATCTTCAATGGTGTTTAATAGTGTTTGTGAAAGACTACCCCCAGGGGGGTACTTATAGCGGCAACAAAATGAACAAGGGTTTGTAAAAGGCACCCACTCAATTTACCAGAAATTGGACAAACCAAAAAGATGTGACTTACCAGATGTGATGAAAACCCTGAGGTTCTTTAAAGCTGCTCCTAAATGTTTCAGTGGGAAGGCAGACATGAGGTGTAGTCCTTCCAGCATTTCAGCTTTTTCCCTAGGTACATGGCTGGCAGACCTTAAATACCTGCAGATCTAGCTCAGTTGAAACAAGACCAATAAACAAGGTGACGCAAATCAGGAAGCGTCTCACCTGAATACAACACAACCGGCCACAAAATAGGGGGAAAAAAAATGTATTCGACAATATTTTGGTTTAAATATTGAAAATGGACCTGGTCTGTCCATTTATCCATCCCTATTTAATTGAATCTGTTGATAGCTTTACACCACTGATTGGATTATTTTAAAACGGTGGTTCTCCTTGTTTCCTAAGATCCTTCACGTTTCCAAAAGATTCCTGTTCTGCTACTGTATCGGAATGTATATGACCAAGGAGTTATGGGCAGACCTGATCTCTTTGTTGGAGAGATTAATCTCAATTGCAGGCACAGACCACAAAAAGTTCAACTTGTAATGTAATTGTAATCAATAACAATTGATATTATTTTAGTGTTCGTCCACATAGAAAACATTTATATTGATGCAGCCATAAAAATAACTAAGTTAGGGTGAGTCACTATGAATGAACTTTTAAGTGTTTCATTTGATTACTCTTATGTTTATGGGAATCTCTCAGTGAAGGAGCATTAGAACATACTTCATCTTCCTAATTATCAAACGTTGAGACTTATTGACCCCTTCACCCATCTCATCTGTTCCAGTTGGGAATCCTACATCGTAGTCCTCTGTGTGTGTGTGTGTGTAACAGTGTTTGAGCGATGCTTCAAAGCTTGTGCGCAGTGTGTTGTTGTATGAGGGAGCTCTAATTTGCTGTTAAGCTCGCTGAGAGCCAAGGGCTTGAAGGTGAGATAGTGGAGTAAGAGGCCTCTTGAGTCGAAGAGTCAGCTCCTCTGCCATTTGAGTCATCGACACTTGAACGGAAAACATCATATGTTGACTCATCTAAAAATATTTTGACTTGGACAATGGTGATTTCTTAAATGTCAAACCCAAATTGTTTAGATTTATCGCATAGGCTAAGTAAAGAATGAGTCGAGGACTTGGGAAGCCGACAGCTGTAAACATTTGTCCTCTCATATTTTAAACGGGACCCAAGCTAAGCCTCCGACACGGAACATGGGGCAACGCTCACTTCGACTCTCCAGCTTCAGACGGGAGCGCTTGCTGACACGGGTATTACATCATCAGACAAGACAGCGTGTCCCCCTCCACCCCTGTGCATGCACACAAACCTTCAGCCTTCTTGACAGACAGGCAACTTTGTAGTCACGTGTCACCCTCAAAATACCCTCTCCCGCCCCTCCTCCCATCTCCCACAGGGGCCCACACAGCCAACCTTTGAAGGTGTGTACCCGACGACAAGCTCCCCGGATGCTTGATCAGGCTGGGATGATCTGAGAGTCTGGGGTCTCTGATGTGGCAGCTGCACCTGTGCTGATGAGCGTGGAGTCTAGAGGGACCAGCATGAAGTCCTCTGGGGGGGGGGGAGAGGTCCACGTGGGTCTTGCTGGTATTGGGTGCAGGGACATGCAGGATGTGCCCTGGGTAGCTGTGACCAACACGCAAATCTATTCTGACTGTGACCAGCGATTACATCAGCAATCTGGGATGTTGAAATTCATAATGGATTTTACATTGATTTACATTTTCCGGACGGTTGTTAGCGCAAGAAATTGGAGAAGTAGGACAGAAACACACACACTTAAATTACACACACAAACACATTTCACCTTCGAATGCAGTTTGGGTGCTTGTGTGTTTTGAATTAGAAGCAGTGGCAGGATGCACAAACCCTGAGGCAATGTACTCTGCAATCATCTTAAAATCATCTCTCTCTCTCTCTGTCTCTCTCTCTCTGTCTCTCTCTCCAAACACACTCTCTCACACACACACTCTCTCATTCTCTCTCTGTGCTTGAGGAGCGAATGGGGCTGAGAAATGACAGGTGCATGACAATTAAGAGTGGAGCAGTCACCAGTCACCAGGGTGGAGAGGATTTCCTGGCTGTCAAACAACTTCTGCTATCCAGCCACCTGGCCAAGACTGGGGGAGCAGACAGCCAATTAAATACAGGGATTCTGCTATCTTAAAGGAATGTTTGCTTTCATTTAGGGTTGGCCGATATTTCTGGCTTTGAGTGTCAGGGGCCCATAGTCCAGGTGGGTGTTGTTGTGCTAGTGCACGTGCACTTGTATGTGTGTGTCCACCCATGCAGGTCTGGGCCTGGTCAAGTGGTGGACTCGTGCATCGAATTTCTTCATGCTACAGACACTAGGAATATGCTCAAAACCTGTGTTGTGAAGCTGAATCAGCAGAGGACAGATGTTTGCCCTGTATTTTAACACAACTCATCGACTTAGCAGAAACCCAGTTTGTATATGTCCTGGTGTCTATGAATATATAGATAACATATGAGCTTCACCTTCCAGAGTTTTTCTTATTTGCCTTTGGAGAGTTTGACTTGTAGATCTGGTGTTTATAGTGGCTCTTTTAAAGCTTTTGGGAGATCAGAAGCCAAGCAACACAAATACACTTAACTTGATCTCTCTTCATGGTCATCTTGAATCAGCTCCTGCCTGGCTGACCTCAACCACTGCGAGCTCAAAACCATGTCTTGTCCTGGGTCAGTTCTCTCAGACAGTTTGCTAGTGCAGCAAGTGCAAGTGCAGGGAAAATACATTTCAGAACCTTGGACAGTGCCTGTTAAGTGAAACCAGTTTTAAGCATCGTTCACAATCAGCCCCCTAAACACATCACACCAAGTTTTATATAAATGGCAGATCATAGATTTAAATATTTATTAAACATGTATTTCTAGTTTGTAGCAATTTTCCATGACTTCTCCGTTTTAATACGGAGCACGGCTCTGATGTTGATGGAAACGAACAAGTCTGACTGGGAGCGCTTCACGAGAGCTAGGTAACAAAAGGGTTTTCTAGTCTTTGATATTTTCTGTCAGATTTGCATATTGTACAGTTTCTTCGTGGTACACAGTGAGTCCTTAGGGGGGAAAAACAAATATGTGGTTATGCAGGTTTCAATGCAACATTAATGAGAAAGTTATTTTAAATCACATGCTCAGCTTTCCCAATTATACTGCGCGTCTATGGCCAGGTACAGAGTGAACATTTTTTGATTGTTGCCGTCAGTGTCATTTTCATTTATATTGATTTTTCCACTTGAATCATTTCCATTTCAGCCAAATGTGCATTAATGTCCCCTCTCTACCAACCACCCAGTCCCCCACCCCTTCCCCCCTTCCCTGGTGTCGCACTCTGTCCCCACAACGTGTCTCATTGGTCTCCCTCACCCTTCTCTCCCTCTCTCGCCTCGTTCATCTCTTTCTCACAAGTAAGCCCTCAGCCCCACTCCTTGCCTGGCTCCCTTCTCCTCTCTCACCATGTCCTCCACGACAGACTAAACTAGGTTAGCGTGAGGAGCGTCTCACTGCCAGTAATTAATCAGCATCTGTCAAGACCATATAAACAGAGCACAGTGATGCTGGGATTCTCGCATGACGAGGCACCCTTGTGATCCGAGTATACTTAGAGATGATTTCACTTAATAGCAGGCGTAACTTCTGGAGTCAGATGGCTGAGCGGTTAGGGAATCGGGTTAGTAATCTGAAGGTTGCCAGTTCGATTCCCAGCCGTGCCAAATTACATTGTGTCCTTGGGCAAGGGGCTTCACCCTACTTGCCTCAGAGGGAAGTAAGTCGCTCTGGATAAGAGCGTCTGCTAAATGACTAAATGTAAAAAAATAAAAGTTAAATCTTCTCCCCTGTACAGCGCACAAACCAACGCTGCATAATGAAAAATTATTTTCTCTCTCTCAAGAGAGAGACACACATACACACACCCTTCTACTCATTATGGGACACACACTCAGACATGGACACACACATGCACACGCACTCTGTGGCTGCATGTTGGTAACAGGTCCCAGACATCTCCAGCTAATGGGGAAATAAGCCTGTCTTGTCTATCGCACAGGCCAGGCCACCCAACGAGGAAGCCACCCTTCAGAATGGCTGTTTGGTTGAAATGATGCGAGGTATGAGTTCACTGCCTGGTGTCTGCTCTGATGCTGGGGTTTGTCTAATACCTGACCGGTGGCTATGTTGTGACTCATCTAACATCTTGTTCGATTCAGGATGTAAAAAAATCCTATACAGAATCCTCTATGCCAACATAGTTATTACCTGCTGCTACTTGAGTATGAGTGTGTGTTTGTATATGTTACCATTGTCTGTTCAGAAAGCAGTAAACACCATATTTTCAGTGTCAATCGGCTTTTACTTAACATGTATGGAACCATATTCCTGGAGTACAAATCCACTGCACATGCCAGATAAGCCCAGTTTCACCTCGGATTCCATGACGTGGTATTTTATCCTTAGCTTACACATATACATTATATATACACGTATAAATACTTTAGGGAGTCATCTTGTATGGCTCATTTTTCTCAGGAGAAGTGCTCAGCCAGTGGCATAACCTTGTAATTTCCTCAAATCTGTCAGTAAACTGGACTATAATCCCCCAACCCCCCCAGCCCTCAAATCATACCCTGAGCTAAGCTCTGCTCGAGTCCACCCTGCACATGCTGTGTCCGAGGGATTCAGCTATTAATACTCTTCCCACGTTGTAGCTTGTCAGGGGTTAATTGTCATTTCAGCAACATGGCTCACAACCACTTTTTATGCTTAGACAGGTTATATTGTTTATTCTTTATTTAGCAATTTTGGTATTTCCTTGGCGCAGCAGTTGGGGTCAGAAATGGGATTTGTGTGTGGGCGTGTGTTTGTGTATGTGTGAAAGATAGTGTTTGTGTAGAGGATAGCTTGAGGGGTTAGAAAGACATGTCCCACAAGACAGCTGATTCAGAACGCTCTTGGTCAGTCATGGAAGGGGGGGGGGGGGGGGGGGGCGGACAGGGAATGTGACATGTTTGAGGAACGATGCCATGCGGGGTTTGTCTGGGGGATTGTGGCCACCATGTAATAGTGTCTGCACAGGGGAAAGGGGAGGAAGCAAGGTCCCTGTTCAGGGGAAAAATAAGACTGGCTCAATATTCTTATGAGGTGAGGCTGAGGCATAAAAAGGCCACAATGAGAGCAGAAAGAGAGCGAGTGAGGAGGGGGGTGATGAGAGAGAAAGGGTGAGACAACGAGGAGAGAAGAGAAATATGAAGAGGGAGAGAGAGGACAGGAAGAGAAGGAGGGAGAGTGAAGGAGAGAGACAGATATTTCAGCTAATTTCATATCTGCTGACGCAGTGAATCAAACCTGACAATCAAACGAAACTCAAATGGAAAATTAGGATTCATTTGGAGAATAAAATAGCCAATGTCCTCGTTTATACTACAATGTTGAGAGGTAAGGAGCAGATTTCCTTTTTGGTTTCAGACACGTTCTCAAATGCAGTCAACACACAGCACCGAAGGCAAAGTGTTTCATTTTACATCCATTAAGACAGTATCAGCTTCGTTGCAAACCATTACAAAATATAAAAACGCCCAATGCTCAGTCATGGATTTACAATGTCCGGGGGTGAGTGACTCAGGATTGGGAGGAATATTTTGTCTAGACATTGTTAGAGAGGAAAAGAGAACAAAGCACTTGGGGGGGGGGGGGGGGGGGGTGATTAGTGTCAGTGTGTAGGCCTAAAGAAGCGTGTGAGGGAACAGGGTTTGTGTGTATGTGTGTGTCTGTGTCTGTGTCTGTGTGTGTGTGTGTTACAGTTCTTTGAGCGATGGTTTCCAATAATTGCTTGACATTGACAATTCTGACGTTACCCTTCAGATCTGAAGGCAACTAAAGAGAGAGACAACATTTCGGACAGAGCTTAAACAAAAGCAGAAATTTGTGCTCCTCCTCCCCCTCCCCACCCTTAGGTGGAACATTATGGGCTTATCACAATGTCATTTTCCATACTCCAAATTGCTTATGAAATGCAAGCTTCCTTCCCCTGAGCTCTGCTGCTCACTCACTCGCACACACACACAGACACACACACACACACACGCTGCAAATTATGCAACCCTCTTAATAGCGTCGCAGTTCTCTGACTGTTAAAGAAGCTTAAGGGACAATTTATGCAGCAGCTATCCTCCCCAAACTTCCAGGGAAAACCTTGAAGGTTACACATCTTAACAGAAGTTATTGCTCGAGCACCAGACTCGCCCATAGATTTATAACAGCCATTTGAGGGGAGAGGGAGTTGAGGGAATATTTTGTCTGCGATGTAGTTTGGGTAAAAATCAATCAACAAGTTTGCATAAAGTGAGAGCCAGGATGTGTGTAAGAGTGTTATCAGTGTGGTTGTGTGTGAGTGGGGGAGTGGGGGAGGGGGGGCTGGCAGGCAGGCAGCAACTTTTGGCCCCCTCCAAGCGATCAGTGTGTCTGCATGATGAAATGAAGGGACCTATTGCATCACCAACAAGTTCCCAGCAGTACCAGCTGAGTGAGGTCTGGAGGAATGAAAAGCAATGGTGTGCGGAATGGAACGAAAGAGGGAATAAACCAAAGTGTGTGTGTGTGTGTGTGTGTGTGTGTGTGTGTGTGTGTGTGTGTGGGGGGGGGAGCATTGCATTGCAGCAGCAACATTAAACTTCATCTGGTCTGAAGAGACGTTGTTATGGACTCTGAAAAGGAACAAGCTAATTAGGGATGAGAAACACAGCTTTAAGACTCAAACACTGTGGCGCTCGAGTGCTTTTCCCTGCTGGAGAGGAGAGAGGAGAGAAGGAGGCTGAGGGGAAGAGGTGGGGGGGGGGGGGGTGATGGAAAACCTGTGCCTCACCAGGAGTGGGAGGGTCATTACGCTTCAGAGTTTATGCGCACACACAGTTGTTGTGTTTTATTGGGGTTCTTAAAACCTCGTTGTGAAAAGATGTTGATGTGTTAAATACAACCTACTTCATCTGAATCCCCATAAGGAAACCTATTTTTGCTTGTGTTGCACTTCAGTAGACATGATGGTTTAACATTTGCTTTGATAGACTGATTTAAGCACATGGAGATGCATCATTTCACTGTAAACACGTCCTAACTTATCCTCCTGATGCTGGCTGGCATTTAATATGGGAGTTTTCTATACTTTGCTGTCATTAGAAAGTTAGATGTGAAACATAAACACCTTCTGTTTCTATGTCCTTATGACCTTATATGTTATGTAATGTACTCGGGCAACAACATCAGCCTAAATACCGGAGAACAGGGATTCTCAGATATTCGAATGGGGCTAGTATATATTTAATATATTACATAATTGAAAAAAACTACTGCAGGTCACCCTTGAGATGAAAATCCAACCGTCAAGTAGTTACCAACATTTCAAAGTTTACATTTACATTTAGTCATTTAGCAGACGCTCTTATCCAGAGCGTCTTACAGTAAGTACAGGGACATCCCCCCCGAGGCAAGTAGGATGAAGTGCCTTGCCCAAGGACACAACGTCATTTGGCACGGTGGGGAATCGATCTGGCAACCTTCTGATTACTGGCCCGACTCCCTCACCGCTCAGCCACCTGACTCCCACAGTTCCACAAAGTTCCTCAGATACTTATCTCCGAACTTGAAACTAGGTTCACCAACTTCATCTAAAGTGCCTTCCTCTGTCACACCGGATACAGCGACACAATAAACAGGCCAACCATTTTTTTGCTTCTGATTCCATTTTGCAATTCTCCATCATAAATATTAAAAGGCTTAAGCACCAATGCAATATTGAAGTTGTGGTTAAGGGTCATGGCATTAGGATGGTTTTATCTGGGTTTGTTATCAGAATCAGGCCGGTCCCTTGCTACCCTCCCGAGGGCTTCTCCATACTAAGTTACCTCATTGCTATGGAGGGAGGGACAGGCAGAGCTGTAAATGACTGATGGACTCCATTTTACCTGCCACATTTTGTGCCTTGTGAGAAAGACAGAACGAGAGAGGAAAAGAGGGGGAGGGAAGGCTAGATAGAGAATTCGTCACATTCTACAGAGTCAAAAACATAGTGTATTGGGAATCAAACTCAATAACTGCTCTTTATTGCGGTTCGGTCGTTTTGTAACCTACACAGTTATTGTTCAGAGGAGAACCAACTAATGTGCATGTGCATGGACAAACTCACGTGTCCACACCATTTTCCCTTTTCGTCTTGACTGCACCCCTGTCATCGTGCGTCCCCCTGAGAAAACACACACACACACACCCACAAACACACTCGCACACACCTCGCTCAGAGGAAACCATGAGTGGTCTTCCAGTGCTGGGTGGTTCTCTACAGGGAGCCCAGTGGGGTTTTAGCACCAGCTATCTCCCTTAACTATCACCAGCTATCTCCATTAACACAGTCAGACAGGATCGAAATCAGAATGGATTCTGGACTTTCTTAAATTGTCCTTTTTTTCGTCCCCTAACCTGCCACAAAGAAAGCTTCTCTTCAGCTCAACTCATACAGGCTGATAGTGTATGTAAAGAAATTATATTAGAATCAATTTCAGTATAGTCATGGGAGAGAAGGGTTTAAGTATGGAGACATGTCACACAGAATATAAACTATAATTAATTGTGTAAAAAATGCAGAATATCATTTGGTCTTACCCAGTCACCATATATCTACTACTCTTTGGATGTGTTTGGAAAGCCTGAAAGAAGCCCTTCAAATCTATTGAAATGTACTTCATGTGAGTAGGTGACAATATATGCAACTGTCTATGGTTTAGAAGGGAATTCTGTAGGCTGGTAAGCAGAGCAGTTACGTCACTGAGCGTCAAACCTTGAAACCAGAAATGACAGAAGAAGGCAGGAATGGCCCCAGTACCTGACGCACGGCCAGCCAGATGTCACTCTGCTGCACAACACAAGGGCACGTCTGGCAACCTACCGAGTGACTTCCTTTCTAAATGATCCACACCTCAGGCACATCTGGAAAGCCAAGGACTTCACTCCTCCCCACAGCCATTTCTATCGGCAATGGCAACCAGAGTCAACTTCCCACGACACTGCCCTCATTCACAGACATAAGAGATGTCTGACAGAGTTATTGAGTCTCTCCTGTAACTGTTGTGTCAAATGTAATATGGATAGTTGAACTTTCTCTGTTTTGCAAAAGTGCTTGTGTGTGTGTGTGTGTGTGTGTGTGTGTGTGTATGTGCATGACTGAAATATATACAAATAAAGACAGATTATTTTTGACCTGGGAGTGCTGGCAAGGGGGATAGGAGCAGATGACTGAGGTAAGGGAACACAAGTCAAAACAATCACTTCACAGTCGTCAGGGGAATCATTGATTTGTAACCCCTGACGTTCTAATGGGAGGAAGCAGTCTTGTTCCTTCATTCCCTTGTGTCCCCCACATTATAATTGGCGCAATGTGGGTAGATTTTTAAAACACGATCCAAAACATTGCATTGCGAGTTTCTCAGCAGATCAATTGAATTTCATTGTAAGAGAACCCTTCAAAGCTCTTGTTCACTAAGTCAACAATGTGTTCCATGGTACAGCTCCTCATGTGTAACGGACAATTTGGTGCCGCACAGATGAAGGATCAGACCAAAGGGGGGGAAAAAAACAACAATGGAGAAGTTCCGGACACTCAGACAGAAGGAAGAGAAAAAGAGAGAACTGATTCGCGAAAATTGGCGAACTATATATAGATGAAAGGGGCCAGCTCCTGCCAATGCCACGGTTCGGAGGCTTGGCCTGGTGCTTATTATGGCCAGGGAAGAGAGCAAAAAAGGAAGGCACAAAAGAGGAAATCAGAAACAGAGGCAGAGAGGGCTAGAAGAGCGGAATGAACAGACTAACCGGAGAGAACACGAGAGAGAGAAACAGATGAATAAGCGTGGAGTGTGAGAGAGAGTCAGACAGGCAGAATGTTGAAGCATTCTGATCCTGTCCAGCTATGTAGGTCAGTCTGCAGCTTAGCCTCTGCCTCATCGGAACTCTGCCACAACAATTACAGCAAGTTGCACCAAGTCACAGTCAGTCACAATGATACTTCAAAGGTCTTATTGTCTAGGAGTTCTTCAGTAAAGCTCCTAAACTTAGTTTATATACTCATGGAAGATATGTTACTTGTGTAAATATAGGTTGATTTGTAAGATAGGCCAAAATCTAGTAAGATTGGAAATGTTTTTAGACTAGAGGGTAACCAAAATGGAAAGAAACTGAATTTGTATGCATTTTTGTTTGATTACTGCTCTTTTCTTCAATCTACTTTGCTGTTTCAATATTTATATAAAATGTATTTGCTGCCTTGAAGGCATAGCATGTGCATTAACAACTGAACAGCCAGAGGCATTTTGGAATGCATCTGTGATTACTCTACATGTGCTACAACAGCATTTGCATTGCTTGACCTGTGAGCACCACATAAATATAGTGTAAGGTTTCTAGTACACGTTTTTGGCCAAATAGATACAGCAACGTACTGTAAAGGTATATACTATTCCTTTGCCTAGTATCTATTGTGTGCAGGTAAGAGAGTTAGCAGAGGACCAGAGTCTTCATCTACAGATGAGTTTGACTTCCCTCTTAGAGAAAATAATCCAAACTTTGGCAAAATGCCTTGGGGTTCTTCAGCATCAAATCACAGCATTTTTCGAAAAGCAAAACCCACATTTTGAGGATTCTCTTGTGAAAGAGAGAAGGAAGATTCCCATCAGGTGAACCTCTGTTGGGAACATTAAATCACAATAAAACTCAAAGGCCTGTTGTGACAAAAGTGTTGTAAAAAAAAAAAACACCCAAACACAGAAAAGAAGACATTGTGATCACATAATGCAAGCTTGACTTGAAGAATGGAGATGGCGATATGGAGGTGAGATCATCTGCTAGTTGTCTTGCATACATCTAAACCAAGTTTTCTATCAATATCATGTTAGTGATGCTAACTTGAAGCTACAAGCTCGTTGTCGGCTTGCCAGACTGACATTGTGATAACCTTTTGAACAGAAAATGGCTGAAGGTCAGCAACAAAGAGTGTCTACCACTTTAAAAGGTAAGCCGGGGAATCACTGAAAAGATCAAGCCACAAATGGGTCTAAAGATCAAAGATGTCAATGCTTCAAAACAAGTCTCTCAGCAGCTACTTCTAAATGCATTAGCAACACTGACACCAACGATAATCCTTTGCCTAGAAGCTCTCCCTACTTTAGCCAGGTGGACAGGGGTGGGGGGATTAGGCATTGTGCAAAATACCCGTCAATATTCAGGGGGGTCCCCATCTCGGTATTGTTGCGCAATACCGATCAAAATTTGCTCACTATGCAGGAGGCAAGGACGGACTGGGAGTAAAAGGTCTAATCCTAGAATCGCCCCTGTGGTGAGATTAAAAACATGTCAGTGACCATTAGTGACAATATTAATTTATTTTGAAGAACAAATGGAGACCCCCTTCAAATTTTGCTTTTGAGGCTTTCAGGGGGGATCATGGGGTAATCGTGGGGGTCGAGCCCCCCCGGATCCCCCCGTATTTCACACACTGGGGTTAGGGTACTAGTTCGAATGACCGCCCCCAGTTTAAGACTGGATCACCATCTTGCAACTTCATTGTAATCTCCATACCCACTGTCCACTGAATGAAGTTGCTCAGATAAGGAACACTGAAGATATAGGCAGGGTTAAGTATGATGTAATCACTGTTGACTGTTGGCCAGAACAGCAAGGCAAACATTTCTGAATCACGCCGACCTGCATAGTTGAACAGATCCGGTAGGGAGACCTGATGCTCTTGCTCGCAAGAAAGGGTTCACACCTTTGAAAGACTTGGACGTGCTTGATAATTCACTGTCGAGATCAGGGGAGAGGTGATAAAAAATCACAGATCTAAACTGGTGCTGATATAAATATCAAGACATGTTTGCCATCCTGGAGGAATCCCTCTTCCTATGCCATATTTATACTATCAGTTATTCTGCTAGTTTCTTACAGCCCAGAAAAGTCCAAACAGAAATGACTTTCCTGAGGGAGGAGTGGGCATGGGATGAAGCCTGTGGTGACGATCTTTGAGCATCCCTCAGTCAAACACCTACACTTGGGGCGTCGGAAACTCGCCTTCCAGCAGAGAGTGAGACTAACTTGGCCGCAGGCTCTCTGCAGAGATATTTCTCTTGCCATAGCCATCCAGAAGTGTCCCTTGAAGCGTCCAGCGTATCAATATATGATTGGTTTGGCCTTTGGTTATTTTAGTGAAATCATCAAATAAGTTGAGAGCGAAACCAGATTTCGAACTATAAGGGTTGTTATAACCTTTCTTAGAATGCAATAATTAGTAAGTTGTGATTTTGACAATCATATAGGTTTGGTCTACTTCAAGTATCAGGTAGAAACAATTACTGAGGCTCAGACTGAACCACAGCAAAATCTGTCATCTTCAGAACAGGATTTCATCACCAATACCCAGAGAGTCACATACTACAGGAACAGGCAAGGTGGATGAAGGTTGGGTATCTGTGTGTCAAACAAGATGGAGACACTTTTCTCCTGACATGACATCCTGCTGTCCATCACATTAAACCCAGGTTTGCCAGACTCTGCTTCTTGTGTGGGCTTTTTGCTTCTGTTCTGAACGGCTCTCCTCTGAAAGGCAAGCTAGGATTTCCAAGCAAGAATTCGGAAAATAAAGAAAATATTTGAATTTGGAGAAGAAATTGATAAAGTATGAAGACCTGTTGTGTTTCCTGAAGGAAGACAAAATGATCAAACCCTGTCCAAACAAGTTAGTTTATCATGCAAGCCTATAGCCCATTTTCCATCTATTGATAGACATAACAGGCCTGTGCATTGACTTACAGTCTTGTACAATGTTGTACATTGTACATTAATTGTACAAGTTAACTATACCTCAGGTGTGTCAAAGAACCAATATAAGTTATATGGGTGTGTTCAATGGCACTCGAAGACTAAGCAATCTCTGTTGCTACGACACTTCTATTAAGTTTGTATGGATAAAAAAAACTACTTGACTATTGAAGCACACTTGCTCTTGTGATGAGTTAAGTCTGTCTGACACTTTTAAGACCAAATGGTATCCTCTAGCAATGAGGATGTTCTTTTGGTCACATGGCAAACATCCAAGCTCCCGTTCTCATTCCTTGTCTTGATGAAAGTCTAGGGAGGACTGAAGTGGTAGATTTTTGTCACGCGAGTACACTTCCTCCCTCTCTTTCCCTCCCTCTCTTTCCCTCCCTCTCTTTCCCTCCCTCTCTTTCCCTCCCTCTCTTTCCCTCCCTCTCTTTCCCTCCCTCTCTTTCCCTCCCTCTCGTTCCCTCCCTCTCTTTCCCTCCCTCTCTTCATCTCCCTCCCTCCCTCTCTCTCTGTCTCGTTGAAATCCAACGTGACTCGGGGCCATAGGAGCCCCAGTGGGAGGGGACGCCTGTCTCTCCAGCAGGCTTTTAGAGGCAGCGCTGACCTGCAAAATGTACGAGCTCCCTGTTCCTTCCCGCTGCTGTGGAGAGCTCCCAGGTCCCACGCCTGTCCCCTCCCCTGCCTCACCTACCCCCTGCTCTCTGCCTCCTCCCCACATGGTCCCCTCAGTCTGTCCCCCAACATCCTTTGCCCTCTGCTTCCGTCCTCCTCCCCGAGCTACCGTTTTCACAGCGCCTCGTCCTCGCTCGTCCGACTAGCGGCTCCGTCTCTCTCCGCTTTCAGTCAACCGACTTCCTCTTGCACCCTCCCGCGCACCCCCAAAGCCCACTGTCTCACCGACTCCCCCCATGAGGGTGTGGATCGGGGTCTAGCTCCGGCACGCCGTGTCACATTGTGTAATAAATAGCTCACAGCAGTGTGTGTGTGTGTTTGTGTGTGTGTGTTTCCTGGCCTGCGTGGTGGGACTACAGAGCGTCTGCTGTCTCTTCCACTCTGTTGATTTAAAGAGGACGGCCGGGGGACTCATCTAAATTAGGCTGGGGAAAAAAACGAATCAAGGCAATGTCAGGTGTCTGCTAATATTTCATATCACAGCCAGACAAGATGCACTGGGAAAAAGGAAGAAGACCAACTCAACGCTGCAGTATCCATTCTTGAGTGGAGTCCTAAAAGCATTATGTAAGCAAAGCTAGCGGGAAAGCAAAAATGTCACCTTTCAAAAAAAGTGAACAAGTCCCACGGATGAACATTGTTTATTTCCACATACAGAGGATCTGATATACATTGCTAATGTGCCACACATTGACATAGCCAATTTAAGTTAACCACCTTTCGAAAATGAAAAGGGCCCGGTAGATTTTTTCCCCAAGCTGTTTCGGCAGCCGAGGTATTATTCAAAATCACCTTGATGTGACGCCATGTGCAGGGAAAGCAGAAATCCTGTCCTCTTCCTGTGGCGTTTTTCTGTTGAGTCAAACATGGGATTTTGATTCATCGCTCCCTGGAGGCTAAGAACTCATCTGCATATTTCCGTATTAGAATTTGAGGCATACTGTAAAAGCCATGAATGACTAAGTCCGGCATACTTTGGACTAACAGCAAGAGCTGAGATGGTTGCATTATGCCAAGAAGACACGAGACAAGAGTAGGTGATGCCTACAATTGCTCATGAATACTGTCACATGTGTCTCTGGAGGTGTGTTCCAGAAGCATCTCTCTCTCTTGAGCATGGTATCTGACCTTTTCCTGCGTGGGAACCTTTGATGGGTGGCATAGAAGTGGAGGGGAGGAAGGGTGTGGGAGAGACGGGGAACAATAAAGCAAAAGCACCTGGAGAACTGAGGGGAGTAATTCATTTTCCACTGGGAAGGCGGGTGGGCAGAGGGGTGACTGGCAGCCTCATCATTCCAAGCTTGCTGAGATTTTTGGGTAATGCATCAAAGGGGAATGTGTTCTGCCTCTGAACTCATGAAAAATTCCTCTCATGTTCCACACACTCACTGTAGACCCATACACACGTGGCTGTTCCAGCAGTCGGGTTCCAGGGCTGGCTCACCCTTGTTAGACAGACCATCGTCATGTCTTTCATGTAAAAATGGACATTGGCTACTTCCATTCTTTTTATCTGGTTAACTTGACAAAGCGTCTGTGTTTCATTGTGCTGAAGCTCACACCAGCGATTGTCACTTCAGACTTCTCTTCCTTTTTCTTTTACATGAGTTCCCTTTAGGATTGGCAGTGTTCACTGATAAAAAAAATTGTGTTACGTTTTACTGTGAAATAGAATTAGCAATGAATGAAACACACTCCCACTACCATGCATTTATTTAACCCTTTGCAAGCCTAACCCTTTACGACACTAACCCTTTGCCACTCTAACCCTGTACAACCCTAAGGTGGTAAAGGGTTAGGGTTGTGCAGGGTTAATAGTGGTAAAGCAGTGGTCACCAACCTTTTTAGGCCAAAGATCACCGACCTTTGCCTTGGTGACCCGAAGATCTACCTATTGAGGCGTTGAGAGACAGAACAGACTCCAGACTGAACTTACAACTTAACTTTATATTTGGCCTTATTGTAATTGAATGAAATCAAACACTTTGTGAACAATATGAACAAGAAAAAACACTTTTGCAATGAGCAGGCTGGATATGAACGGTTTTATTTATAAACTGAAGTTACAACACAACACTGACAAATTTCTCATGTGACAAGTCAGTGTGATGGCTGTGACTGAACACTGTCTGTGAGTGCCTTGTAGTTTGGCTCATAAGCAGAGACAGCCAGTCTGAGGCAGTCTGTGAGGTGTCTGTCAGTAAGCCGGCTCCTGTACTTGGATTTGGTGATTTTCATCTGTGAAAATGCCATTTCACAGAGGTAGGTCGATCCAAAGTAGGCACTCACTTTTAGTGCACATGCACTGAGGAGAGGAAACTTCTCTCGGCTGACAAGTCCCCAAAAGTCACTGTCCCTTGACCTGGCTTTCAGCTCAATGTCATTTTGCAAATCAAGCATCTCCATGTCCACTCCACTTGGCAAAGCAAATGCTTTCTCGAATTGGTCTGCAACCTCCTCTGTATTAATAGACAGGAATGGGTTTGAAAGAAATGCAGCAATATCCTTCATGATTTCTAACTCACCAAAACGTCGACTGAACTCCGCTGCCAGTTTGTCCAGGTGCACACAGTACTGCTCAGGGTGAAAGTCAGAAGAGTCTTTGATGGACTGTGACATTTTTTCCAGGTTTGTAAAGTGTGTCAGCGTCCCTTTCCTCAGATTCGTGGTCCAGACACAGAGTTTGGCCTTGAACGCATTCACTGCGCTGATCATGTGGAGGAGGTGCCGGTCTTTTCCCTGGAGTTCGTGGTTGAGCGAGTTCAGTGTGTGTGTTCAGTGTGAGTGTTCAGTACCTCTGTGGTAAAGGGTAGTTAAAGGGTTAACAGTTTCTGCATACTGTGGTTTAGTGCGATCCTGCTCACCATTAGAACAACAATGGTATAATTCATTTGAATGCTTGAGTAAAATTAAAGGGTCAATAGGGAAACAAAGAGTAATTGCTTCATTAGAGGCATTGGGGCCCTATCGATCAGTTGACTGTACAACTACAAAGCACTTTCTGAAGACAAAATTCTATTTGTAAATTAAATAGTTTCCATCCTGTTAGTTTAAATAATTTCTAATCTATTTAGTGCCTTCATTCCAAAAATGTGGCTGTGAAAATCAACATTGAAGAATACAGCTTATTCTTGAGGCAAGACATTAAGAGTCCCTTCATATTGAAGTTACATTAACTACCATGTGACTACAAACACAGAAGAAGAATTGTGGGTGGGGATAGTGAAACTATGATGTCATGTTTAGTTAGCATCTGTTGTGCCCCCCACCCCCACCCCACCCCCTTGTTAACGATAAGAGATCGTAATGACTTTTTGAATGTCCTTTGTTTGTGATGATTGTCTACAGTTCGGCAAATACATTAATTGGAAAGTTCTCACCCTCTGCTTAAGGATATGATCAAATAGCTCCCTTGCCTCATTAGGTTCAGAAGTTGTTAATGCTCTGCAACTGCTGTCTGATCTACTTTACAGCAATGTCGTGGGCTGGGGTCTGATAAGCCTTCTCTAGAACCTACTGTGTTTACAGGGTCGTTCTCACAGAAGACTCCCTTTGTGCTCCTCATAGTGAACAAAATGAATAATTGATAAATCATGGTGATTAAGGGTTCAGTCTGCAAAATTTGAACCCTTACATCCTCAGTAACATCCCAAGGACAGGTTGGGGAGCTCGGAACATTTGGCCTTCAACCCAGTACTGATAAAACCCAGTATTGATAAAATGTCAATAAAGAAACCCTTTTAGTCAACATAATAACCAGAAATGACGAGCACTGAGCAAAGTTCCACATTTAGTAATTTAGCAGACGCTCCTATTCAGAGCGACTTACATTAAGTACAGGGGAATTCCCGAGGCAAGTAGGGTGAAGTGCCTTGCCCAAGGACACAACGTCATTTGTGTGGCCGGGAATCGAACTGGCGACCTTCAGATTACAAGCCCAATTCCCTAACCGCTCAGCCAACTGACTGCAACCTACTAAATGTTGTAAGTGCTTCTGAAAGCTGTAAGCAAACCAAGCCTGATCCAATCCATGTTACTTTCACGTTAATCAAGCAGTGCTAAGATTTATTACCAATATGGAAAACTTACTGTACAGTACATCTCAGTACTCTTGCCACAACACCTGAGTTAAAACACCTCTCCATCTGTATTTAACACAGAATTATATAGAGCCATCATTTATTAATGGTGTTTATAGCCTTTTTGAAATTGACAGTAAAGTCTATTAAATTAAAGGGTTCAGAAAAATGGGCTCTATTAAACCCATGGAAGCGGGTACCTCACACTAGACCTACCCACAAGTTGCCTACAGTATACTACATTACAATACTTTTTCCAGGCTAATAAAGGTTACCAACATCATAATTTTCAAGCATTATTGCTTAAAAAAAATATACATTGATGGTAACTGTTTAACAAAAAAGGTTTTGGTAACTCTCTTACCAACTAGCAAGCTAACCGGTTACATACGTTTTGAGCCAGGAGCCTGCAAGAGATTTAGAGCAAATTCCAAAATCAGCCTGTTGCTATCCTAACCTAGCTACAAATCCATAGGTATCTTGTAGGCAATCTGTTAACAGAAATGCAACTAAATAAATGTTACAAGTTAAAGTGGGTATTGTTGGTGGTTAGTAACTAGCATATTAGACTGGCAAGCTAACGGTGCATGCACAGAGCATGTGGCCACTTTGTTATTCATCTCTTTTGGCTGTTTCCCTTGTTTGCATGTTAATCCAAGATTTACTCTTATCTTTTTGTGTACTGCACCTCACTGCCGGCTGCTTGCTTTGCCTTAACATAATTTATCTCATTTCTCACATTGAAATGCTGCATTCACAATTGCTGCTGCATTAAATTGTGATTGGATTTGAGCTTTCATGCAGTACTATGCCCAAAGCGTTTTATTGAGCTGCAGGTCACATACCCACAAGGTAAACGTCCTTCATGACAGCAGCCAATTTCAGGATATAAGTTTATAACAATCAGTGGTGACGCATTGCCACAAACTATCATGTAACATTGTCTGGTGATGTATAAAGATTATGTCCAGATTTTGTATATGTTGAAAATGTAATATAAGGCACCTTTTAGGGTTTGAATGTATCTTCTTCCTGCTACATAGCAGCTTCATTTTATGTCCGATTAGAAGGAGCCATGTTTACAGCTATTAAATATGTGCTACTTAGTTTTACATCAAACATTCCCTAAAACTGAGATCTGTACTTTACTAGAGGCAATTGCACTGGTATGCTCTGGTACTTTGGTTAGAATGACTAAATTGATTTAGGTCCATTACTTAAATACATAAACATTCCCCTACAAGTTTATTTCACCTCTGCTAAAGTGTTATTTTAACGATGAGTAAGAGCCTTGTTTGTTTTATTTAAAGCTGAATTAACTAATTAAAAATACATTATAGGGGATATTCAGTACATATGGTATATAAATGAAAATCCCTGTAACTGATTAATCACTAATATATATATATATATATATATATTGGTGGGAAAGTCACACATATTTATAATATACTCATATATTTAGTTAAGTTAAACCAGTCTCCAATTTGATATCCAGGTGAGCATATGCCATGTTTGTGCCCCCTTAACTTGAGGATCAAGATCAACTAAGGATCATGTAACTGTCGGAAATGCAAACTAATGTGAGAATTTGCATCATAGGATACAGTGAATTCTAACATCTTACGCTTTTAACAATGGCAGTTTTTGTAGCAAGTTGCATTTAAAGTTGACTTAGAAATAAGTTGTACTCTTGCTTGCTTCTTATTTTATACTTCTAGTTCTGGTTATATTTCAATGACATGACCATGACATTTGTGTTTCCAAGATGCAGTTCAGTTCCAGAATGTTTCTTTGGTACAAAATTAAAAACCATCAAATCCCCCAAAAGAGCTTTCTCTTAAATATGGCCAAGAGAAAGCTGTCTGCATTCATTTTTCACATGACAAATTAGCAAATGCTTCTTTTGTTTGCCAGGCTTTGTAAACAGAAGGATTCATATGAATAAAATACTAAGTCAGAGTATCACACAAACAAAGACAGGACTTACATATTGTAGTCACTTGAAGAGGGGAACACATTATTAACATCAAGTTGCTCTTAGTTCTTTACAATAGGACACAATAGCAGGGTTGGCTAAAGCTTTTCAAGCTTTTTACACCGGCACTGTTCTGGTTGCTAACTTGCTCTCACTAGACTTAAGACTAGTCCTTAACAGCCTTGAAATGCATTGTGATACTATTCATTTGTACATGATATAATCGAGTGATAGGATCCTGTGTTGTGGTGAGACTTTGTTTCTTCAGTTCATGTGTTTTCTTACAGCATCCCATCGCCCCTCAAGTTGCCCCTGATTGTAAATAAGCTGTAGAAAACATCAGTCCTAGCCCAGAGTGGTTTGGGTCAGGGACAACATGAATCATGCGCACAAACACACGTGTACACCACACACAAATGCACACAGTCTCACACTAACACGATGCCCTCTCAGAGGAGACAGTTCTCATGTTTTATGTGGTTGTGTGCGAAACTGATGGTATGTCTGTTTCCATGCACCTCTCCCCATTGTGTCCTTCACGTGCGTGGCTGACAACAGTACTGTGACCTCGCCACAAGGTGTGGAGAGACAGACTAATTAGACCTGACCAGACCAGGCGATGATAATACCACTCCTGACTTTGACCTAAAGACAGTGAACTGTTGAAAACTGCGCCCAGGGGTCTGCATGGCCTCACACTGCCCTGTGGCTAACTTAACTCACACAAAAGCTGCACTAACATGTAATTGTGTAAAACTTGAATGTGCCAAAATAACCCACAGGGCAGGTGTCCTCTTGTTTCTGTTACGTGAGGCAACTTGATTTAAAGTATAAATGCACCCTCTGGACAGGACACATTGTGTACACTTGAACTATATAGAAAACATAAATTCACTCTGAGGCATGCTTCTCTGTTCTCACACACAGTACACATACTTCTGCAGGCATACCTACGGTGGCCCTAAGGTGCACAGCACAATGACATTAGTGAAGCAAACAAAAGCTGACAACATAATACCATTAACCCACAACACAACAGCATGAACCGAAATGAAACAAAGCAAACACAATTATTACATGTGCAACACAGCAAGATTAAGTGGAACACATCAAGTAACACAACAACATGTCCCACAGCTTTGACAAAAAGACTGAATGTGTGCCAAAAGGCAGCACTTATAGTTATTCACAACGGAAGTATTTCCGATCTCTTACGGCAGTGCCGTTTCAGGCTGCAGCTTATGGGTTAACGTCATTATGTTGTCAGCTTTTGTTTGCTTTGCTAAGGTCATTGTGTTGTGCAACTGAGGCTCACCATACATGCCTGATGGTGAGCGGTCATGCTAATACTATACTGAACGGTGTAGTTAATTCAGCATGGTCAAAAGACAACATTAAGGCTAAATTCAAGAACAAGCGCATTCATCAATTCAGGCAAGTCCAGGACAAAGCTGAATTATGTGCCAAAAAGACAACATGACCTTTGTTGCAGTTGTGTGAAGCCTCAGACTGAGACTTTTGGCACCAGTTCTGAACTAACGTAGGTTAAGCATTAGTGCTACCACCCTAAGGGTTGATAGCTCGCTCACTTACAAATCGTAAAGACTTACCTTGCATACTGGGCATTTACACGACGGAGACCCATTTTCAGCGTGCAGTGTCAGCAGAGCTCAGCCCAAAGTCGGCCAAAGCCGTATTTCAAATCAATGGGCCAACACTCACCTTTAATCTCAACAATACTGGACTTTTGCATGTTGTGAAAAGTGTAAAACGTTCATGGATTGTATTTGCATGAATTATCCCATCTCATCCTCGTAGCTACATATCGCGAACCGTGACCTTGGCCCTCTGACCTCAACTACTCCTCGTCAGTTGGCATGCCGGCCAAAACGTTTTAAAAAAACATCGCCTACCTTTGATGATCTTTATTTGAAAACGAAGTCCATTCTCCTGTCCTTTTGGATGAATTGGTTAACTCCAACTTCCTATTTAAAGTTAACATTGAAAACGGCGCATATAACAAATGTGAAACAATATCCTCCTCACTAGCGGGAACGTTACTCGCGGCTTCCATTTTAAGTGAACGAAAAAGCTAGCTTTCCGTTAGCTACTTTATTAGCTTGTGATAGCGTTCCCCACAGCGGGCGGAACTTGTCATAAAGTTAGCGATAACAAAGCCCACTCATTTAGAGGGAAGATATGATTGGTCAATTTGACTGTCAATGGAAATTTGTGTTTCATTGAATTACTAGGCCTTCTGTAAATTCATAGCGCATTTTTTCATAGTTCATTTTTTCTCCCGGTGGGAGTTTTTCTGGGAGTTTTTCCTTCTCTTCCTTGAGGGTTTAGGTTGGTTGAGGGGCAGTTCTATGGGCGCATGTGAAGCCCTCTGTGACATGCTTGCGTGTAAAAAGGGCTATACAAATAAATTTGATTTGATTTGATAGCTGGACCACCAATCACAGAGCTGCACGGCATTTTCCTCCTAACAACGGAGGCAGCAACATTTGGATAGGGTGACAAAAGGGGATTTTTTTCATGTAACTCTTCACATTCCAACACAAACTGAGTTGGCGGGATTGATTGGTTTATATCAGAAACATTTTCTTTAGACTGTCAAATTATGGATAAAATACAATTAGAACAGATAACCTTTAAAATATATGTGTTTAGAATATTTAGGCCCTCTGAGGGCCTAGAGTGTCCTGACAGTTCCCCCCCCCCCCCCCCCCCCCCCCCCCCCATTCTGGTCATCCCAGATTCTGGGGACCAATGTTTGTCTTACAATATTCTCCAAACTCATTTACAGGTTGCATTTACAGTTTACATGGTCTTCCTTTAGCATACTTTTCCCCCAAAGTAACATACAAATGGTGCATATATAAGGCACAGCAGAAGATTGAGGGTCCAAAGGACATAGTCCTAACAGTGTTTCGGTGGTCCGATTCAAGGAACAGTCTGTTCGCAGTCACATCGCGAAATAACCGCTGGCATAGTCCTGTGCACTAATTACTCGGTGTATAGTCCTCACTACATTATCACCCATGTCTGCTGACAGCAACAACTACCTCTGCTGTGTCTGTTTCCACACTCAACTCTAGTACTGTCTTCTCAAAGACCTTCAGGTCATTGAATATGAATTTAGTCAGTTCTGTGTTCATATTTTTTCCACCGGTGCACACAGACAGCTAGCAGGCATGCATTGTGTATTTACTCATGGGAAACACACACATACACACATCCAGGAGACGCCGTTCATCAAGCTGTCACTCCAGATGGGAAAAAATGTCACCGCTTTACAATGACTAAAGTGGAGGGCTTTGGAGTGGACGCTATTTGCAAATCAATACTTATTTGATGATTTAGGAGACTTCCGATTTTCATACCTTTGCACAGGTATGGGAACAATCTATGAAAAATGCATGAAGGTCAGAGATAGATGCACTCAATATACGATAGCATTTTAAACTATGCATTATACATTTATTGCATGCAGATGGACTTAAAGTTGGCGGAATCCTGTACACGTGTGTGTGTGTGTGTGTGTGTTATTTGAAAAGAAGCAGCTTTATTTGTGTTCCAATGTATTACAATTGCCTTATTTATTTATTTATTTAAATTTGTAATCTGGTAAGTGAAAAGACTTTGACAAATGTTGCCTTTCTGAGAGAAATAGAAAGAGGGAAAGAGAGAGAGCCTATGTGGAGAGTGGATGTGTGGTGAAGGATTGTCGGCTTTTTGAGAGACAGAGAGAGAGAGAAAGAGAGAGAGAGAGAGAGAAAAAGAGAAAAGAGAGAGAGAGAGAGAGAGAGAGAGAGAGAGAGAGAGAGAGAGAGAGAGAGAGAGAGAGAGAGAGAAAGAGATAGAGGAAGAGTGTGTGTGTTGGTTTGTGCATGTGTGTGTGGCTATGGGTAATTTGTAAATTGCTCCAATCAAACAGATTGCAGCAGAAATGCCGGCATGGGTCTGCCCTATGCCCATAGTTCATTAGACTGATGAGAGGTGGAGCGTTGGTCGAGTGTGAAGTAACAATGTGGACACCCCCTGTGATCCATGGAGCCTGGCCCATCCTCTCACACTCGCATCGACACATGAAACGTGAAAACACGTGAAATGTTCACACACACATTCATAGTACTGAAAACTTAAATCAACATACACGTGAAACGCTCGCACAGACGCATGTGAAACGCATTCACACACTCATATGACACACTCAAGTCTTAAAAGGAAGAGTAAGAAGCTTCGAGAATGTGTGTGTTTTTTTTACAGAAACTTTTTGGTGTTGTGTGTGAAAAAAGGTTTTGAAAGGATGAATGTGTTTCATATGTGTTTGTGTAAGGATAGTCCGAATTATTTCCTAAACGACCCCTCATACGTATGTGTGTGTCTTCCTTTAGGCATGTGTAATTGTCTATGTGCCTCTTCTGTGTGTGTGTGTGTGTGTGTGTATGCGGTGAGTGTGGTAAGTGTGTGTGATGTTCACACTCTGTACCCAGTGCCTGCGGGGACATATGGAGTTGCAGCCCTGCTGCCCTGCCAGCCTGCCAGCTCCCACCTTGAACAGCTTGGAGAGCATCTCCATCAGCTGTGTCTCTCACCGCAAGGTGAAAGTCTGCCACGACAACGTCTTTATAAAATCCACTGGTTAACATAGACAGAAAGCCTAGCAACACTAGCTGTGCCCCGACATATGTTTTTAGTTTTTTCTTGGAAGGAATAGATGCATAAAGTCTGTGACAAAACAACGTCGAGGCTTCGCGTGAACTTTTCAGCAGCCGCGTCGCTGAGCGCCCCTTTGTCCAGCCAATCACCCACACTACGTTCCCGTGGCGTGTGAGAAGCCTGACTGGTTGTGGCGGGCTGTCCGTGAGGCAGGCGGTAATACACCCCCCACCCCACCCCACCCCATGACTCCGTGGGCACTACAGCAGCAGAGGGTCAAGGCATTCCGGAGCATTCTTCATCCTCATTAGAAGGCTTTACCGCAGATATGATGCTCCACGCTCGCTCCCCTAGCTCCATCTGTGGCACCCGTCTGAGAAGGTGTCACCAAGAGACCCTTGGAACTTTGCCTGGCGGCTAACTATGATATACTCTGTGCCGTGGCAGCCGTGAACCTGGGCTTGGCCATCTTACGCTGCTGTGCACACACTGCCTGCCCACTCTCTCACCCACACACAAGCGCTATGTGCCATGACTTTGCGCATTCCTGTGGTGCTCCAAGCGCACACTCAGCCAGAGTCTCTCAAACAGAGGCGTGCACCAATTTGCAAGCACGCATTCAACGTAGCATCCGGTAGCCGGGGTTAATGCGGACTCAAAATGAGTCCACGCTAACCGTAGTGATGGTGGTAACTGGTGGTGTGTGTGTGTGTGGGGAGGTGTGTGTGTGGGGGGGGGGGTAGATCAGTTGATTGGAAGACTTCTCTAGAGTGTGTCTCAAGGGAGATTTCTGAGGGTAGAGTGTCACCTTGTGGTCTTTACAGTACAGGCAATCCTTTCAGATCTATAGAGGCAGAGGGAGTCGATAAAGGGTGGGTAGTTGCGGGGGAGTACTTCTCTGTGCTTTATTGTTGCAATAAGATGTTTGAGTGAGAAAAAGAGGCAAGGTGAATGGGATTTCCTTTGGGCTGCTTCAACATTCTCCGAAAGGACTGTGGTCCACTCTGCAGTCACCAAATGAAAAGACCCTTTCCACTTCTCCGGAACCAAGCATTATTGACAAAGTGACTCTTAGAAGGTTTCTGCCTGTTTACTACACTAAGAGCTAAATGTATGCTCCTGTTAAGACTGTATGTTCATGTTAAGACCAAGAACGTGCAGTAGCTACACAACTCCAGCTGTAGCCCTATGTGCTTGACACCCGTCTCAATGACAAAACCACAGATCGACCGCAAGTTCCTGTAAGTTAGATTGATTATTGCCACAGGAATCATTCCTTTACCTGTTTTAATTGATCACAGCACATCGAGCCGCGCCCTGGACTTGTTTACAGCCTTATTGGGAGGCGCGACCGCCGACTTCCTCCTCTCAACCTCTCTCCCGAGATAAGGAAGTGATTTATCCTTTTTCCTTCGATACATAAAGAGACGAGAGGACACCGAATATCTTTTGGTCCCGGCAGGCCGGCAGACAGGCAAACTAGCGGTTTACATTCATTACTGTTTTCATCAGTTTCCACCCCTCTCTGTATTAATTTCCTTGACACAGGAGGACCGGGTGGTCAATATAGATGTCAGGAGACCCGTGGAGGTTTTATGGTTTTAGCTCTGATCGTCTCCCAGGCTGAGGGCAGAGGCTGGCTGAAGAAAGGTAATGGTGAGTTATATGCAGTGCTACAAAATGACCAGAAATCACGCCATGTGCCTGGAGAAAGGCAGATCAATGGGAAAAACGTTGAGGCCGTATAGTCAGTCACCCGGAAAATGACAAAATATGAGCCATCTTTTCGCTCCCCTTTCTTTGCCCTCAGTCTGTCTTCGTTGGTGCTTCTCCTTTGTCGTACCCTCTCCCGCCCCTCCTTTTCGTACATATCTACAAATGGACCGTTGCATTGATGCAGACATTAATTATATTGTGATAAATAGAAACATTGATTCAAGGTACCATTACCATCCATCCGAATCTCTGCTATTTGCATGCAAGTGTTTGGTTGGAGAGATGAGCGCAGTCCTATTTTTCAACACCAATAAGCCATTAGTAAACATAATTCCCCAAGTTAGCCAGCTGTGAGAGCACCTATGAATAATGTTGAGTCGGATTCAGAGTCTCAGCCCGCTGTGTAGGGACAGAAACAGCTCATCGCCCAGGCCCCTGACCTGATGCCCTTCAAATGTGCAACCACCTCTGCTGTGACATCATAACAAACAAAAGGATTCGAGAAGTAGTGAACACGGGAGTCTCGATAGTTTGTGGACAGGTCCACAATCAACACATTTAGTGTCTAACTGTTTCTGTGGGATTGCCTTACCCAGATGTCTTCAGGAGAACAGGGTACCAGCTAATATGAGTCTCTGAACTGGGCCACAGCAAACATGTTGTCTAATTACCACTGCTCCGTTGCTGTTTGATTGACACCCAAGTGTAAAGGGACTAAGGACAAAAAGCAAGCTACAATGTCTGGACTGGGCTTCCGGGACTCAGACAATAATGAGCTTGGGGATTATATTTCTGGTTTTATTGCTTGGCTTTTTCTTGAAGATAGCAGTACAAAGCAAATGCTGTTTTGCTTTAACATAAAGAAAACAGAAAAAAGTAGAGGAAAAAAACAATAGGTGTTATGTCTCTGTAATAGGGTGAAGACAGAGGCCACATTTTTGTTTGGAATTGTTGTTTTTATTGCCGGAGAGAACATGGTGTAATTGTGTTTATGCTCCAATTGCCCGCAGATACAAGGAAGCAATTGCCATCTAGATTTGTATGTTTTCATCAATTAATTCATATAGACATGGAGCATGAGGGGGCAAACAGGATTAGCACAAATAAAACTTTGATTATATTAAGAAGTTGAATTTTGATTGTAACTAAACCCCTTTCCACTCAAGCAAACACACACACACGCAAACTAAGAAGCACACGACCAGTGTAATGAAAGTAACTAACCCGACACCCAAGGATATGACAGATAAACTCAAACATAATTAGCCGATCAAGCTGAATTTGGATTGTAACAAAACCATTCCTCGCCCACAGACACACACATGCCCCCTAATCAAGACAACAAAACCTAAACCTGAAGATGGACCTGCAAGGCATTGCTGTATTCTTCCCTATCAGGATTCTATTGTACACACTGTATTGGTAGTTTCCTAAAACCAAAGCTTCAGAACACACACCCAAATTCTTTAACCCCTGTATTTGCATCACTAGTATCTCACCACAGTATTACAAAACAAGATGACTGGTTTTTACTGTAGCTAACCCAACCTGGATATACAATTAGGGCAATCCAAACCTTGATATGTTTCCTCACTCCCCCCAAAGATGAAAGGTGCTGATGCCTATGGACCATCTGAATTACAGCCACAGAGAGTTTGTGCCTGCTAAACAGTAATATCGATGCAGTCGGCAGGGGCTTTGATAAGAGTTCGATCGAGGGTCTGGCTGCTAATTTCCTCTGGGGTACTTTCTGGACCCTGAGGATGCAACTCTGCCTTTATTGTTTCTAACGTCCAAACAGGGAAGCTTCAGACATGGGGAGTTAACATCACCATTGATATCTATTAAGACAATCAGAGTGTCAAGATTGCACACTTTCACTGATGTGTGTGTGTACGTGTGTGTAGTGGTGGTGGAGGTCAATATATTGTGTAATTGATTTTCAAAATATGGTTCTTCAATAATGGCCAGACAGGTTTCTCACTCAGGCCTGCCCTCAGGCTGGCTAACATGCTGCATGCATGCTGGGAGAGTAACCAGAAATGTGTTTCAACATCAGCTGTAAAGAAGAAAAGACACCCCTTTGTAAGTCATTCAATGATCATTGTAACTTTGTCATTGCTGGTATTTCCCCCTGGTGTTAAACGACACCAGGAAAGGTTACTGGCAATAACCAATGCTTGAACATTACACCAAAAGGAAGTTGTACAGTCACTTGTTTAGCAAGATCAAACACATTGGCAATGTGCTCCTTTTATTTTGATAGGTTGTGTTAATATATATAGATATACAGTATATCTGCTCTAGGAGTGAATGGGTTTCCATGTGTCTCTGAATTCAAACAACCACTTCAAAGTGGGGCCTGAATCGGCCCCATGTGGCAATATTATGTACAGTATGTAATTATCTTTTAACACAACCTATCAAAATAAAAGGAGCACATTGCCAATGTGGAATTGGCCTCACTGTTCCAATACTTTTGGAGGGCACTGTAAACATGGCCAATGTTAATTTAAGAAATGTTGCTGAACAGCAGCAAATGATCGTTAACCATGTACTGATTACAAAGGAAGCACACAGAGGCCTGAAACAAGGTGAATATTGTCATGTGGACTAGTGCCGGTGTCTGCTGCTGTGTGCACTGGGAGTGTTTACGTGTGGATATGTTTGTTTTGAGCAATGTCTTTCCAAGTTAAAGTTTTGGGTTTGGGGTCTGGGTTACAGTCATGGTTAGGGTTATGGAAAATAGGATTTTGAATGGAACTGCAATGTGAGTCGTTACTAGAATAGCGTGGTGGTGTGAATGCTCTGTGGTGTGTGCTCGTTCAAGCATGTTTCTGTTGTTTCGTCTCCCCTTCTTTTCTTTGGTAAATCAAATAAATGTCACCGAGAGATTTGGTCTTTAGTTGCAGGGAGCATACTCGGTAATGAAGATTTGAAGGGCAATAAAGCTGGCAGCACAAACGGACACATTTTATTGCCACATTACCTGATTGGTTTTATGGGAAATACAGGAACACTGTATTCAAGAAAACACCCCAAAAGAGAGAGCGAGAGGGGAGAGAGAGAAATTAACTTTTCGGCATTTTGCTTTATCTGCAGATCCACAGTTGTTGTCAGAGTTCAGGATGCTGCCAACAGTCTTATTGGTAGGGCTGGGTGGAGGAATAAAGGGAAAGAGAACACAAACACACACAAACACACACCAGGCAGCCATTTATTATTGATGTCCTTACAGGGGAGCTAGCAATCATAGGTTCCTACCTCCACTTGTCCTCGTTAGCTCAGTCTCCCTGGGTTCAGTGGAAGCGCATACTGCGTTAGCATTTAGCAGCCTGATTCACCTCAACAACTCCTCACCAAAGGAAAAATGAGAGTTACACTGAGATGCAAAGTGTCATATCTGTGTCGTGTGAGAGCATGCACGTTTTATTTTTGAGGGAGCCATCACAGGGGCCCAAAGGCAGAGGTTTAATTGTGATGGGACCTTGTATGTAACCTTCTCTGCGTATCTTTGCATAATGCAGAGACACGCTATTGGATTTGCCCTCAGATTCAGAGACCCAGGGAGGAGACCCTGATTCATTATGTAACAATGCTTATGTTGTGTCAGGATGCATATATTGAGGTTGGACAGCTGTGGACTGAGGTGCGACAATAACAAGTGGGAAACTCTCACAGAAGAATACAGTCCTTTGCCTTGTTGTGCCTCATTCCTCAACTCATAAATGTCAGTAGCCTTTATAAATTAGACTGTAAATCATAGCTATGAGAAAGTTCTCAATTAACCTATTTATACTTCTATCCTTAATGGTATAGCAATGTTAAGAATCCAGGATTGTTCATAGTTTTCTTAAACAGCAAGATGTCTTCAACTTGATGCAAGATGTCTTCAACTTCAAACTTCAAAACTGAAACTTCAAAACTGAGATTACCTGCTACTTTGATAGTTTTTCAGTTTTTTCATTTGTGGTTTTGGAGCGAAATAACCTCATTACAGTTACAAATATTGCCGAATGCAGAATGGATCCTTTGCTATTTATTCTAAAAAAATATACAACCTTTTGTTTTATGCATGCTGTCCTTCTCCGTTGAAGGTAGGAGTCTCTCACAGCACGGGGAAAGTGAATGTTTCTTGTAAACACAGACCTACCTTGAGCCATGTGTGAATGCAAACTGCTGGTTCTCTTCTCCTAATCACTTCAGTATAGATTTTTTTGCAAGAAACCTCCCCTTATTCTGTGTTAATGTGTATGTATGTGTGTGTGTGTGTAAACAAGGGATGGCTGGGGGGGAGAGAGTGTGTATATATTATATATATACGTGTGTGTTGTGTGTGTGTTTGAGGAATATTGTAAGCTGGCATATTGTTCAGCTCCCATCTGTACTTCTTGGAGCAGAGAAAGAAACATTACCACCGCTCAATTAACTCTCTCTGATTGGTCCTCTTTGTGGTGTCCCAGAAGGATCATAACGAATGGTGTTCGAATGTGGAGATCTCCAGTTTATGCATGTGTGTGTGTGTGTTGGTTTGTGCGTGTCTATGAGACTGTATGTGTGCAGGCGGTGCAGGGAGAACGGCAGGGGCTCTTTGTGTTAAATTGCAGCTGTAGACGGGAGTGGAGATTGTAAAATGGCTGCATGACTCTGAAGCGGTGGTTCAAAATGCTGTCATGGGCCTGGGTAAAAGTTTACGGCCGCTGACATCACAGGCAAAACACGATCTAGGGACCAGTTTTGCTCTTATAGAACGAGATGGCACGTATGCATGCACACACACCTGCACAGATGGTTATCGTCAGGTATAACTTGTGTGATTGTGCGTCATGCCTATGAAAAGCCCTCAAGTGCTCTATATACAATAGACTAAAGAGCTCTGTAAGAAGAGCTTTTAAACCAGCCTTCCTGGTTAACAGGCCTGTAATGTGGTAGCTGTTGAACTGTAACTGGAGGGAGGTAGCTCTTAACAGCCAGACACCCGGTCTGCTTGGGATATAGCTTGAGCTGTAAATTGTCTTTATATAGCTCCTTAGTTCTAAGCAGGTTGGAGAAAAAGTGCCCATTAACCTCAGATTTTTAAGTATGACAAGTTTCACATAACTAATGCTCATGCAGTCACATTAATGATTGGTTTGTGCCTGTTGATGTTCTTACACAGTAAATGCAGATTTAACAGGTGTGTATGTGGGTGTATGTGTGTGTGTGTGGGGGGGGGGATTTATGTGTGTCTGAGGGTGACAGAACTGTCATCTTGACTCCCCTCAGCAGCATGAATCACTGGAAGGCTATATCAGAATCCACTTCTCATGAATAGGATACCCTACCCAAAACTTTCAATCCACAGCGTCAACCAATGGTTGATGTTCTGTAGACCAACCTTAAATACCCATCTGATCCCAACATCCAACACCCAAAGTTGGGAGTCAAGTATCAAGCCGCACACTATGCATCCTTTAGCCTTTATTAATATACATGGTCTCTAGTGTCATGGAAACCTGGGAGACATACCTTGGCAAACATGGTCTTCGACAAGGAAATGACAAGCTGGCGGGAGCGTACACAGATAAGGACTGCAGGCTGTCATTTCTCTTATTTGCCTGTTTGAGAACAAGTGATTAGATCTGTTAAAACATTATCGTCTACAATCTACTCTGACAGGACGTGCAATTCTTTGTCAAATCAACCTTGGGGGGAAAGTAATGCCACAGGGCCAGAATATGCATCAAAATTCTCTAGGTCATTAAGAGCAAAATGAAAAATAATAAATATAATATGACAGAGTTAGTAGTGGTAACTAAGTAAGGCTAACTTACTGGCAATCCCAGTAAAACAATATAAAATGTACTTTTAACCAACTGTTTCACAAGCCATTTACTCACTTTCGAAACGGCCTGTTTCCAAAATGACTACAGTATAGTTTTGTTCAAATATTTTTATGCTTTGTTGACAGATATTAATTCACATTTTGTGTACAAGCTTCGTCATCAACTATCCCACCTATGAAACTTTTAGATGAGCTCCATGGTGAGCCTGGTGCCCTGGTGGGCCAAGGTTTGCCAGCCTGCACATGGCATGCTCCCCCTCATCGAAAAATGATTAACCAAGTGTTGCATCAATGATTTTCACAGAGCAGATCCAAACCTTCATTCCCCTGAACTTTTTGATGTGGAACTGAATTTAACCTAGCCGTGGGGTTTTGAGCTCTGTGTGTGTGTCTGTCTGTCTGTCTCCCACTCTATCTCTCTGCAGCCCCTCTTGCTGAAGCAGCCGGGATTGGTATAGCAGATATAGCTGTCGCATGCAAGAGTGGAGTTCTGTGATTCCGTAAATGAATTCATGTGTAACTCATGGAAACGCTGCATAATGCTGATATCTCAAATGGTGCACTCTTGCAGATGGAGTAGACCATAATAGAAGAGATGTTTTCCGCAGGGGCGATTTTATCTCTGTGAGATTAACTTTCACAAATTAAAGTTCAATAAAGTAATATGAATGATAGAACATCCCTGCAGCATCTGCCTGGGGGATTTAATGCCAGTGTTCTGTCTGGTCAGGAGGGAGTAATGAGTTTTTACTGCCTGGCAGCCAGGTGTCCACTGATTCACACTTCACACTCTGCTTAGAGTCACTCTCCAACAGCTTGCTGGTTATGTGACAGGCAGCCAGTCCCCAACATTGTCATACAGACCCTTGGTCTTAGTTTGCAAGCTGTCCTGAATTCATCCCAACTATGACTCACCGGCAAGTCATTAGACTAGTCGTCCATGACGTCTGGTGCAGCTTTTCTAATGTGGCCGCTTCTCGTCTATGTGGTTCTTCCCATATGGCTGCCACTTGTAGAATAGATGTTCTAATAGGTCATCTTTAATTCTAGAATTGAAATTCCAATATGACTGCAATCGTATTATAAAGGTCTTTTTGCCGCCAGTTGGTCTGTGCAGTAGAAAGTAATTAATATTTGTCTGATGTAGGCTGTGTACAATCCAGACCACTTTCAATATTCCAAATACTTTTATTCCCTACATGTATGGATGTCCAGATACGTTTTTTCCATTCTGGTACCGATGACCAATATAGCTGCTGTACTTCTAGTATGAATCTATTGTAAATATTAAAAAACACACTTCTTATCCATGTCAACTAAAGATGTCTCTTTACGTGGCTGCTCCCAATATTTAAATGCGTTAGAATGGATTAGACACTTTCCTGAACATGTCTGTCACCTCAGAGCTAAAGAGATGAAAACACTATCCATCAGGTATAATGATGAGAGTTTTGTCACCCATCCTTGTCACCGTCAAACGCTAAACCTTTCATGTTGCACGTCGGCTTTCTTCTGCCTTTGTTTGTCTCGAGAACAAACATTACCAGGAAATAAATAAATAAAATATCTTTATTTTTTTTACTCCTTATGGAGGATGACTTCAGAAGTCTGTCTCCTTTTCTCACCAGCTCCCCCCCCCCCCCCCCCCCCCCCCCCCCCCTATCTACTTCACACCTGTGATAAAGGACTACCTTGCCCAAGTTTGGGGTGCAACCATGCTGCCTATTGCTCTCTATATCAGTGTCTCTTTATCACTGTATAGAAACGAGATGCTCAGGAACTCCTGTTTTAACCTCACAAATTACTTATAGATAACAAAACCCTGAGAAGTTTGACATGTGTTTGCTCCAGCTCCTGCCATCCCTGAAGTCAAGGCTTAGGCAAGGCTGGGATTGTCCATACTGTGTGTGCATTCAGGAGATAAACGTGTGGCAGATACTTTAAGTGGAAAAAAAGTTCCACTACAAAAACGGGACTATTAATTATAGAATGCCCGTTATTTGCAGTCATGCAATATTAAGCCGAGTTCACGGCCGTTGCGAATGTTCTGTAGGCTACTGTATACATTGAATTGGAAATATTATGACTGCATATTGTGGGGTGAATTATTCGATTTATGTACTGAACCCCCTTACTCTGTCTTTTTGCAGAAAAGAAGTCAAGCCTTATTTCCTTGGCATCTCCAAAGGGTAAATAGGGTGGGCGACATGAAAAGGCTTGATGCAATCCGGTGCAAGCTTGATGAATAGCATATCTGAAGACAATCAAACCTCTGTAAAACATGAATACCTTGACGCCAGAGAAGTTGCAACGAAAGGTCGCAATGATTGGTTGTAAAAAAAAAAGACTCCATAACCCTCCCTCCCCCTTCCCATCTCAAGTTCTTTACAGACGTAAAAAGTCAAAGGAAAACAACCCACAGGGAATACGGAGACAGAGAACGCTGTTAGCTATAGACCCCTATGTGTGGGTTGCGGTCAAAAATAAAGACATTCAGTTAACATTCAGAGAGACAGAGATCTAAGTGTTAAGAGAGAAAGCTTCTGTTGTTTGTTTAGAAGTGTCGTAAGAGCTGATACTGGGTTCACACACTAGTGATGTGTCGTTCGTGAACGATTCGTTCATTTTGAACGAATCCTTATAAGGACTCGGGAGTAACGAGTCCTCTCAACGAGTGATTCGTTCATTTCCCGACTCGGTCTTTCTACGAGTCTTTGGATCATTTTTCACGTGACCTGCATAGGCTCTGTAGCTAGAGGAAACGAACGATTCGTTCCTTTCCCGACTCGGTCTTTCTACGAGTCTTTGGATCATTTTTCACGTGACCTGTATAGGCTGTAGCAAGAGGAAACAAACGATTCGTTCCTTTCCCGACTCGGTCTTTCTACGAGTCTTTGGATCATTTTTCACGTGACCTGCATAGGCTCTGTAGCTAGAGGAAACGAATGATTAGTTCCTTCCCCGACTCGGTCTTTCTACGAGTCTTTGGATCCTTTTTTCACGTGACCCGCATTGAATTTTTTAGTAGAGGAAACAGTTTCCTTATTCCCTTTCGCGTGGCCGCTGTTTTAGTAAGACGTGAATGAATGATATTCGCTCAAGTCATCATACTGACTGGTTTTGTTATTTTCACTTTACATTTACACTTACAGTTTAGTGCAGTGTAATTGTTTGACGTGATAATTAAATGCTAGTGTGATAATACATGACCAAATCATACAAACTCATGATACATTATTTTAATGCAGGAATTTATTTTTAAATAGTATTTGCTGGTGCACATGTCATGCACTAACCTACAGTGGACGTATAGGGGCTATACGTCCTTTGCAGTGGACGTATAGCCCCCAACCCCCCCCCCCCCCCCCCCCCCCCCCCCCTGAAATGAACAAATGACTCGAAAAAAGATTCGTTCATTTTACTGAACGAGATTCAAAGAACCGAATCAGTAAAAAGAACCGAACTTCCCATCAC
The DNA here is from genome assembly GCF_021917145.1 of Hypomesus transpacificus. NCBI lineage: Eukaryota > Metazoa > Chordata > Actinopteri > Osmeriformes > Osmeridae > Hypomesus > Hypomesus transpacificus. The sequence continues at coordinate 4,894,852 of NC_061060.1, forward strand.
TATCACACACCCAACCAGCTCATGACGTGGAGAGAAAACAAGAGCTTTCAGCGCGGCAGTTGTTGTATCTCTGTTTACTGAAGATCTAGGACAGACACACCACCTCAGCGCCAGAGGAACTAATTATGTTACTTTTTCTCTGCATAATTTAAAACATTTTATGCTAATGCCATGGGTGGAAATGATTGCCTTCTGGATTTTTTTCTGGGCCACACTGTATTATTTTTGTGCTTACAACACAGCATTTGTCCCGGAAGTTCCTAATTAGCTCTGCTATCCCTCCTCTTTCCAACCCTTCTCCAACACGTATTGTGCACTATTCTTGGCATAAAAAATAAATTATAATATATTATATATTCCTCAAATAAGAAGTGACTGTCTCTGTGTCTGTGTGTGTGAGTGTGTGTGTGTGTAAGAGATAGAAATAGTCTATAATATAATATAGCCTATTATATTGGTCATTTTTGGATAGCTTACAGTAATTTTGAACTGTAACATTTTACAACTTATTCATCACACATCACAGTGTCGTACAACTGTATTTGTGTACTGTATCTCTGATTCACAACGAAGAACATAATTTGCATGAACCATGGTTCATGATATTTTGTTTTTAACCCTGTAACCCCTCAATCAGATTCAGTGGAGGATCATTAAGCACTCTTCCCCCTAACGTGTATGTGTGGCCTTCAATCTCTCAGGCAGACTTTTAATTATATGAGCATCATCTTTAATAATAAATTAAGTGCGAAGACAGTTGTTCCTTCATTGCGGGGTCTCTAGAGGAAGGAGGTAAGGAGGGAAGGGAGGGAGTCAAGGGGGGAGGGAGGGAGTCAAGGGGGGAGGGAGGGAGTCAAGGGCCTACGAGGGACTTAATGAGAGGAGAGTAAGGTCTGTTGTCAATGTCAAGAATATTTATGAACCTGCATATCTCCAAGGCATCACCATCTCTGAGCAAAATGTATTGACCTGCCCATCAAAATGGACTTCTCAGCTCTGAAAAAATGACTTTATTGCTTTTTCTCCTTCTTTCTCTATTTCTTTCTATCTATCTCACACACACACGCACACACACACTTCTTATTTGAGGAATATACTGGTGTAGTATTAATGAACCCTGATCATATAAGAAATCTGCCAGCCCTAAAAATCACCTTCTCACATTACATTAACTCCCGAGGGTGAAGATTTACTCAAAACTTTGTTGACGAACATCTCTATGAAATACAGTTTCACAAAAAAACACTGGAATGACTCTGTCTGTCGAGAGGTGTTTTACCGAGTTGACATGCAGAGATTCACAACAACACTGATCTAAACACAACTGAGGGAGGAGGGGAGCAAAGATCTGTCAATCAAGTGTGGGATGCATTTCACCCTGGGATACGTTTTAATGATCCCTCTATTATAGAAGGATGCTATGCATGTCACTCTGCTATATCCTGAGTCTGAATCACAGGCACCGCGGTCTGGGCATGAACGGTTGAGGAAGATCCCATTGGGAGCTCAATCTGTTCTTCCTGCAAACTCAAGTTTACATCACAGGTGCAGTCAGATGAGTAGTTTAGCAATGTCGGTAGTTATTCGACTGGAAGTGATGGACATTTTCAGTGATGCGACATGAGACGATATGTGATATTGAAGTTATGGGACTGACTCAGCTTGATATCCATCAAGTATGCTTAAGGATTGGAAATGGACCCGACCCAACTACAAGACCAAGCCCTATCCTAGCCAACCACACTGTAACGTAGTCTCATTCAATCACATCAAAAGTACATCACTAACCTGTCCAAAGTCCTCCACATCTCTACTTATGGCTTCACTGTCAAACCGATGGTGGATCACATCTAGTAAGGAAGCTTTTGAAGCTTTTCTGAATGTTAAGAACTATCAAGTGAGGATCTCACCTCTAAATCCAATCGTGCATTAAATGATTTAACACAGCAGCCTCACAGAATTTTGGGATTATCACTAAATCTGTGAACAGTAGCGAAACAAGGCATGCCATTAGCTACGAAATAAACAATGTAAATGCTGAATAAAATGTATCGCTGCTTACATTAAATTGTAGCTTCATGTGTTTAGCCGGAATGTCACATAGGTATGCTGGAACTAAATAAAATGAATTGTTCTCTGTTGGTGTACTGTGAGCTACAAAACAGGTGCAGGCCATGTATCTAGTGCTAGTCATTGCAGTTGTTTAGTGTTAGTTCTGGTAGTTAAATCAGGAAGTTGCGCGGTAATTGGTGTCATGTGTACTATCTGTTTGAATTTGTACTAGTACTTGCTTTTATTCAGGTACTTCAATGCCATAAGCCCAGAAAACGGTCCAATTCATTCTGAACAGGGGGAGGCTTTCCTCCCAAGATGTCCAACAGTGGAGGCATGTTTTGGATATTGCTAACACCATGGTCTCAGGAGCACATAACTCCATGCAGAATGCAAACAACAAAGTGAGCAATTCAGTCCTATTATATTCAATTTTACTGTTCAATAATGAATCATGAATGCAATCAATAATGCATTATTTTATCCAGACTTTCTGCAGGCTCTCCGTCCACTGAATCTGCTGACAAAAGCGAAACAAATCTTTCTGACTTCAAATGAAAACAAACACTGCCACAGTATAGTGTAAATGCAAACTTGCATCACCCCAGGACACTGGTATCCTGATTTTCTTTAGCCCAACTGTGATGTTGCAATTCTCAGATATGTTGTTGTGTCGCTCGTCAGTATCACTTACTCTTTTACTTGTCCTGTCCGGGCTCCAACCTCGGGTCTCCTGACTCATGTGCAACAGAGACCTCTCAGAACATTGCTTCAAATAGCAGTTCCACTTAAAAGTTAGAAATTCGATGGAGCAGGTAGCAGGTGGGGGGTATTTATGCTGAGTGAGTTTCACCAATTCAACTCAGATACACACATTCATGTATCTGAGTACCCCCCCGCCTCCGCCCCCATCCTACGCCACATGATCACCTCAGCAGGTTCTTATGGACACATACCCACAGGGTTTGACCATGTGCTTGTCAGTTTGGGGCCACAAGTCGATAAGACTTCTGTGCTGGAGCTTTGAAGCCTCTGTGCTCTGGTTGGTCTTACAAATTTATGGATCTGAAAGTTGGGCTTTTGCAGTCATATCACTGCACCAAGTGGGATTACATAGAAACAGTCTGTGGAAATATGAAATGGTGGGGTTGTGGCATCACTCCTATTTTTCACAGCTGGTCAAACTGAGTCCAACTGTGTATCCACCATCAACAGTACCATGGAACCACTGACATATGTGTCCTTTCCTCCCTCACTAACCCACACAACTGATCCCTTCTCAGAGCACCACTTCAGCCAGCCCTGTCCTCGAACAGATAGCTTTGATTGTGCTGGTGGGTGGTATTCATACTGAGGAGTTAGTTTTCACCAATTCATTCAGTTACACAACATCTGTCTGTTTTGGGTAAATGACACAGATAAAAGATAAAAAAAAATTCTTCTACAAAGCTTTTTGTTGATTGACATTAAAAAATAAAAAATCTGGATAGAAAATTATTTCCTTTTCCAAACTACCAATACTACTAGTTATATGCATACATTCATGTGTGGCCAGCTACTTAATGGTGTGCAAAAATACTGAGACAGGTGGCAAGAGCAGTGTTTCTTCATGGTCTTATAGTCACAATGGGGTCCAAAAAGCAATGCACAAACACACACACACACACACACACACAAAGGCCAATGGAAAGTCTTGGGAAGAAACAGGCACTATCCTTCAGCATGGTATGCCAACAGCTCAGACCTAAGTGCTGAGCCAACCTGGGGTGTCTCATTGACTGTGCTAAAAGCAGAGAGAGGTGGCTGTTCTCCCTGCTGTAGCTCCCATGAACATCTTTCTGAGTCACACATGCCAGCTGGATTTACTTCATCACTCTCAGGATTGGGGTGGGGTGGGGCTGTCCCGCATATGCAGACATGGCATTCACACACACACACACACACACACACTCACACACACACATATATAAATATAGAACATGAAATACACAGAACAAAGACACACACAGCCCTAACTTGGCAAAATGGATGACTGGATGAGTATGGCCTTTTGCCAAGCCTGTGGCCAAACTAATTAGGTTGCTACAGTATGTGTCTGAGCATCTAGTCTCAACCTTTACGTCCCATGACTCACATCACAATGCATGACATGCCCAAAGATGTCATGTTAACAGAATTAAAAAATGCTTAATGTATTAGACACACATCAGTATATACTATTGGCAATGTTTCAAGCCAACTTGAATAATCTTTTTTATACATTTCAATTTTTCTACCCGTAATTATAATCTTTCCTACAGTCCAATTTCTGCACTTCTGTATTGTTTGTGGATACATACTGCCCTCTAGTGAGTATTTAGAAGCGTAACCTCAGAGTATCGGAAGACAAGATGAACAAGAAAAAAACATTTATTGATCATGTGATGTGACTCACACAAGTGTTGAGTGTCGACCAATGAAATTCCCTCAGCTTTTCTCCCATCCTGATTCCCTTCCTCCAGGATGGACCACACATGAAAGGCCCAGGAGATAGCCCATCTGAGAACGGAACAGCTTCACAAGCAGGACATTCTTGCTGTGAGGAAATAGTGCAAAAAATGTTTGCATCTTAAATGTCTCTCCTCAATTCCTTCTGTTCTCTCTCTGCATCTTTGTTGAAGTGGCCGGCCTTCAGTGCTATTCTCCCGCCTTCAAATAACCTCACCATAAGGCTGCAGGTTATTGTCATTCGAGGTAACTACTCCACATAACTGTTGAGCCTTGTGCCATCACCTTATTCCACTCAATAACGTTAGGTGAGTTACAATACACCTATAGCAGAGACTTGAATAGACTACATGATGACTGGAACCATCAAGGATGTACAACTATGCAGTGTGACAGCATGTTGCATCATCACAAAAAGGTACAACGCATTGCCAAATTCTCATTACCACAGCAACAGGTATACGCTCACAACTAGTCGCTTGCTGGAAAGCCAGGTGTACCTTATGAAGTTGCTCGACTCAAATGAAAGTGCCGCACAAATCTGTTCCCTGGCAGGGACAATGCTAGCTGCTGCAGGATTGGTCGACCCTCACAATTTCCATCTTTTCTTTAAATATCTTTCTCCAAAAGTTAGCCCACTAACAAATGTATAATTTTCTCCTCCTTCAACAATTGTTTTTTTGTGGGTGTTCTGGTTGGACTTTGAAGTGACCACCAGCTTTTGTGTTAGTTAAATGGACATAAAGAAAAACTCCAATTAGTACAATTATTTCAAGCCTCATCTAGCATTATGTTTATCTTGTTGAAACAATAACCAGAAGAAATGTCACATCCTACCATCTCCTACGGTTACAAATTAATTTATACAAATATCAAAATGAGTGTTAAAAAGTGTTGGTTTTTAGTAGTCTGACAGTGATGGAAATTGAATACTTCTGGGGTCTCTGTGAAGTGACTTGCACTGTAGACAATCAGAGAAGGTAGCGAGCTGGGTCAAGCATTCCGTTTTCCGGTTATGCCAAAGGCAATTGACAAATTATTGTGAAGTACAAAAATAACTGTGTGCAACCGGATATGGCTGGAGCCGATAGTCAACAAATCCATCTACACCCACCGGAAAAGCATACAGTAGCGAAAAACATATAAAGCAGAAAAGGTATCTACAATCTGGTTCATCTTTAAATGACACATGATACGATATGAAGATATATAGTGTATCAGACTGCCATTGGTGTTTATATCACTTGAACTTCGAAAAACAGTCAACATTTGAAATCCGAAATTGCATACAAGTTATATTGCATCAGGAATGCAAATAAACAATCTGCAGGGAACCACCTTTGTCGTGTCTCTAACAGTTAGAGAGATGTAGATGGCAGGAAGGAAATAATGACAGCTGACCCTTGGACTTGCTACAGTACTCAAGTTGTCACGTGCTGAGGAAAAGGGAGGCTCTTCTGTTGACATCAGTGCACTCAAGAGCAATTGATGCAAGTCACATAATCGTATATGTTTCGCTTTCGTTTCACTTAGAATTGTTTACTTGTATGATTGGAAACCGAAACATTTGAGTGCATATACCGTTAGCGGTAGAGTCTTTGCAAGAGTCAGCACCGCAGTGTAGCTATCACGCGACTGGAGTACTGTTGGCTAGCAAGCTAACGCTGCTTGCAACTATTTAACGTTAGTGTCATGGACGAGCTAACAGTGGAAGTCAGAGGAACGAGCGGTGCTTTTTATAAGGTATGTTGATTTTCACAGTATGATTATATCAATTAAGTGTCGATTTTTTTTTTATAATGCAAAATATTCCTAAATAATATGCTATTGAGGTAGCGTGGTATAATGTTGACACGGGTAGGCTACAGGCCTCCGCTAGCTAGGCTAGCTCTAATGATAGCTATGCTACAATTCAAGCTTGTAGTAGCAGGCAAGCTATTTGTTATACACCGCTACAGTACCTAATCAGATACCATTTAACAATCTTATTAGCTAGCTGTCCAACTAGCAAGATATTGCAAACTCAATGCTAAGCATCCTTTCCAATTCAAGTCTGGCTAGCTAGCCACAATACTCCTCCTGCTAGTTGCAGCTTACTAGCTTGTCTTTGCTACCTCGATCTGCCTTTCAAGAATTCCCTTCTGGTAGTTAGCTACGCTTAATAGCTAGCTGGTTGTCTTTAGCTCTCGAACATCTGCCAAGATAATTGCTTTCCAGAGAGCCTAATGCACAGAGCTAATGTTATCGTGCTTGCTAGGTAAGCTACCTACGTACAGGTGACTCTAATTTGGTATAAGGACGGATGTGGCTGGAATAAACCTTTCTTATCTATCCCTCACCTTCCCCTTTCAGGCCCATGTGAAGGACGTACACGAAAGCACTGTCACGGTTTCATTTGAAAACAAGTGAGTACTTTAATGCAGTTGTAGAGAAAGCTATGGAAATTGGCATAACAAAGCAATCCTAACCGGCTATTCTGTTGGCTTTATCAACAAATTCTGCAAGAAAGAATGTCACTTCTACCACCCAAGACATTTAGACATGGCGCTAAGAAGTTAGTTGCAATTAGGTGCAACACCTATCACTGCAGTTGTTCATTAGGTGTGCGTCTTCAATGATTTTACATCTGTCAAATAAATGCCCCTTCTCATGTGCACTACTACACTGCTAAAATATATTTTTGGTGTTTGTCAGTGAAAGTATGGACAGGGCAGTGGCATAACGATGGAAGCCGGAAATTCTCTGTCATCAAATTTGGTTTTGACATTTTACTCTTCTTCAGCTGGCAGCCAGAGCGTCAAATTCCCTTCCACGATGTTCGCTTTCCACCACCCACTGGTTTTCAGAAAGAGATCAACGAGAGCGATGAAGTAGAGGTACGTGCTGTAAGTAAAGGAGAAGGACTGCTCACCTACTAGTCAATATAGGCTTCCACCAGCTGTATACTCTGACTGCATCAAACTGCATATATAAAGCCCTTTGTAATTTATCTTTTTACAAAAAAAAAAGATGGATCATAACTGGTATCTTATGGTCTATTTCTAACCATGTGCAGATCAATTCTTATATAGATCATTGCATTTGTGCAGCACTTTGTGCAGCTGCAGTTAACCCCAGAGTAAACAACCCAGTTAAGGTCATTGATGATCTCAAACCATATCAAAACGTACAAAGTCACTCTCAAAAGACACCTGAAGACACCTGTCAATCGGTTGGGGAAGAACATTGACAAAACCCTTCTGTCCATGTCGTCTCAGTTGATGCTTGACTGTAAGTTTGACGCGACACGTATCAAGATCCGTGACGTTGTCATACATACAAGTTATTACAATGGCGAGAGGAGACTCCAGGGAGCTGCCCCTCTCGGTGTTTGAGCGAGCTCAGTCAACATGCATGTGTGAGGACCCTGCCCTGTAGAAACTGAGCTACTGTCTCAACATCCCATATGCTTCTGGATCTCCCCCAGGCCTAATGCATTTAGAACCTTATTTCCAATCCAGCACCATACTTGTTGTGTCAGTATATGAAACGTGTCTTCTGTGTTCCTCCCAGGTGTATTCTCGAGCCAACGACAAGGAGCCCTGCGGCTGGTGGCTAGCCAAGGTCCGCATGGTCAAAGGAGAGGTGAGGGCTACTTGCCGAGAGTTTGTTTGCCCTCACACTTGCCCTCTTCCATTCTTTCTATTGACCCAAGGCAAAGTGTGAATGAGGGCTAAACATGTAAGCACACCCCGCCCAGGCAGAGGGTTTAATAGCTGTTCTCGGGTCTGTCTCTAGCTGTGGCTGAAAGCTCAACTGTCATTCCATGTACCAGTGGTTCTCTACATGTGTCTGTTGAATAATCCATTGTAATCCCTTTATTTCTCTGCCCACCCAATTTTAGTTTTATGTGATCGAGTATGCCGCTTGCGATGCCACTCTCAACGAAATAGTCACTCTGGAAAGGTTACGGCCTGTCAACCCCAACAAGCCGGCTACTAAAAACACCTTCCTGAAAATAAGACTGGACGTTCCAGAGGATCTACGGCAAATGTAAGCAAGCCTACATTTCATAATTTTTTTCATGTAGGCTGGGTCCTGAAACATTGTTGAAGGCTGTAAACCTGAGCGAGCCATTCACAAAAAAATAACAATGTATTTAATTATCGTGAATTGTTCGAGGCTCTTACGCAGCTTTGTGTTATTAATGTTTCCTCCCTCTCCCTCTCCCTCATCCCTCTCCCTCTTCCCTCTCCCTCATCCCTCTCCCTCATCTCTCTCTCCCTGCAGGTGTTCAAAAGAGTCGGCACACAAGGACTTCAAGAAAGCAGTGGGTGCATTTAACATAACGTATGACTCGGACAAGAAGCAGCTGCTTATTCTGGTGGGTCTGGCTATTGCTTTAAGTCATTAGAGAATTGGACTCCCTGAAATGACAGGTCTGTTGCATAGCAGACCTATACATTTCTATAACGTTTTTTCTGTACTGGACGTGTTCGTCTTTTCTTCGGTCTGTAGTCGGTGAATGAAGTGACCACCAAGAGGGCCAACATGATGAGCGACATGCACTTCAGGAGCTTGCGGACCAAACTGTCTTTGATGCAGAGGAACGAGGAGGCCAGTCGCCAACTGGAGGTACACAGAACCTCAGATTCGCTGTCAAGGCGTCTTATTGAGTATGCACGGCTGCAAACGGTGTGCTAATGCACTGTGCGTGTGCGTGCGTACTTGGTCCTTGCGCAGAGCTCTCGACAGTTGGCATCCCGGTTCCATGAGCAGTTTGTGGTGCGTGATGACCTCATGGGCTTGGCGATCGGCACCCACGGGGCCAACATCCAGCAGGCCCGCAAGGTCCCCGGGGTCACCACCATCGACCTGGATGAAGAGACCTGCACCTTCCACATCTACGGAGAGGTAGCTATCAGCTCCCTTCCCTCCCCAGCTAAATTCTAGGATGTAGAACAAGGCCCAAACTGCGGTTCTGACTCCAAGCTAACACCGAGGAGCTTCCTCAACCAAGGCCCATGATTGGACCTAAACCAAGCCCTGCTACCCAGCCCCAGATCACTTGCTCAAATGAAATGAGACTCCCAGGGCAGAAGAAGTGAACTGAATTCTAGACCAGAACGCGTCTAAGAGCCGTAATTGATACAGCCTGGTGCTGTTCTTGGTTCTTTAGGACCAGGAGGCGGTGAGGAAGGCCAGGAGTTTCCTGGAGTTCTCCGAAGACGCCATCAAAGTTCCCAGGAACCTAGTGGGTAAGCCACACTTGGACCGAGCGGAGCGGTGTGTCTGTAAAAACCCTAAACCACAAAGAAGTGGAGTGGCAAGAAACTTGTTTTGATTATTAAATAAATAACTTTGCTGGTCCCCAAGACTTATCGACCTAACGGTAGACTCAATGATTGTATGTGGCCTAAGTTAATTAAGATTAGGTTCTCTATGGACTCTCTCAACTGCTTTAATCTGCTTCCTTCTGCTTCCAGGAAAAGTGATAGGGAAGAATGGCAAGCTGATCCAGGAGGTGGTGGATAAGTCGGGGGTGGTCCGAGTGAGGATCGAGGCAGAGAACGATAAGAAGCCTGTACTGGTGGATGAGGTCAGTGGGTTGATGGAAAAACAACTTCAACTTTATTTGTTCCCGGAGGACAATTTAGTTTTGTAGCAAGACATAAAAACCAGCCATAGATTTAGACTATAAAATAAGGGGAGGCAGCTAGGGGAGGGTGGGGGGGGGGGGGGGGGGGTGTTAATGTGGAACTGCCTGCCTGTACTCACCATTTATTTCATCCTCTTTACAACCCCCCCGTATCTCTCCATCTCTCTGTATCTCAGGGCATGGTGCCATTTGTTTTTGTGGGAACAAAGGAGAGCATCTCCAATGCCAAGGTGCTCCTGGACTACCACCTCAACTATCTGAAGGTCAGCTCAGACATCCTGCTGCATGTGTACCACACCTGTCACTCAATGGACTGCCTTACACTGCTTAGCTAAAGCACCGGCCAATCCGACGACGGCTCATGTGTGTCCCTCCTCTTCCAGGAAGTGGACCAGCTGCGTATGGAGCGCCTGCAGATCGACGAGCAGCTGCGGCAGATAGGAGGCGGACCGAGAGGCCAGGGTGGCCGCATAGAGAAGGGACTGGTCATTGACAACGGCATGGGGCTGGGCTTGAACCTGGGTCTGGGGCTGAGCGCCCAGAGAGGGGGGAAGCCGTACACCAGGGGGGGGCGTGGACGCAGAGGGCCCCCTTTCACTTCAGGTAGCTGTGTGGACATTTGTGTGTGTGTGGGTTGGGGGGGGGGGGGGGGGTGTAGCTATCAATTTAGTCCATTCAGAATGTAAATATCAGAATTAGAAATTTGAGGCAGCCAATCAGAAGAATTGGGATCAGATGGCTGAGCGGTTAGGGAGTCGGGCTGGTAATCAGAAGGTTGCTGGTTCGATTCCCGGCCATGCCAAATGACGTTGTGTCCTTGGGCAAGGCACTTCACCCTACTTGCCTCGGGGGGAATGTCCCTGTACTTGACTGTAAGTCGCTCTGGATAATAGCGTCTGCTAAATGAGTAAATGTAAGAATTTGTTCCCGAAGCCAATTTACAAGCTGTGCTCTGCGTGTGTTCCATCAGGCACCAACTCGGAGGCTTCCAACGCGTCTGAGACGGAGTCCGACCACAAGGACGAGCTCAGCGACTGGTCCCTGGCACCCGCCGACGAGCTCATGGGGGGCGGGATGGGTGGTGGCAGCGGCTTCCCCAAGCGGCCAGACCAGAGGAAGAGAGGAGGGGGGGGGCCGCGAGGCCGGGGGGGAAGAGGCCGGGGAGGCGGGGGAGGGTTCAAAGGTGAGGATCAGAAGGAGAGGCCGGACGGCTGGTTCGTCTTCTGTGTTCGCTTGTTGTTGTAGTATTCCATGTTCAAGGCCCCCAATTACACTGTCCATTGCAGATTCCATACCCTGTGGGAGGTATATAGCGGGTTTGTTGATTAGGGTTTGTTGTCGTACGTCATATTCTTGTTTTGAATGAAAGTGTCTGTTTCCTCTTGTGAAGCAGCTGAGGACATCCAGTGGAGCGACTCGCGCCCTCGCAACATCCGGGACACCAAGATGAGGCCTCCGGAAGATTCTCTACAGGTAAGACTCACCACCACAATCACCCAACGATGTCTCGACTTAAAAGTTTGCATCCCTTTCTGCCCCCCCCAATCATAATGCCATTCTAGAAGAAGCTCTTAGCTTCCTCCCAATAGATACTTCTATTTCTAGGCGTTACACCGCCTTTGTTATACTTTTCCGACACTAGGTGATGCTCTTAGCGCGTGTTCTAGCTCCATTGCTGTGACTCTGTGTTTGGAAGTCTGTTGGCTTGAGAAGGAGCTCAGGGAGCTGTACAATGTGGCCCTCTGAGGAGCTGGCATGGTCTGTGAACATTTTGTCAGTCTGGGGATCAATCCCAGAGGCGGAAACATTTGTGGTGATACACAAAAGCGATTGAATGATGAAATACAGCTACAATTTGTACAACCATGAAACACATTGTAAAATGGAACCTCCATTCACTCACCCACGATACATACAATACAGTACAGCTAATCACAGCAAACCGTGAAACAACTGGGTGGATTATATATTGATTAGATTTCTTTGTAGCGCAGAGGGAACCTGGGGCTTTGGACTTACTTTCAAAGGGAGGAAAGTGTTGTTGACAAATCATACCTTCCCTGGCCTGTGTGTTTCTGTTCGGGTCCATACTTCAACCAAGTCAGCTGGCCAAGTGGCTCTTAATCGACCACCATTTTGTTTCCTGAAGATATGACCTGTGTCAGCTTTCCTGTCTGGCTGCTGTTGCAGATTCGCGTGGACGGTAACAACGAGCGCAGCGTGCACGCAGCCCGCGCCTCCACCGACGTCCCGGCCCGCCAGAGGCCCTTCAAGGAGCGAGGGCTGAAGAAGGACAAGCAGGAGAGTCCCGACGCCGACGCCCCCGCCGCCTCCGCTCCCCCTCCGCTGGTGAACGGGGTGTCGTAGAGTAAAAGTCCCCTCCCCCCCACCCCCCCCCCACCCCCTCCTCCACACACACACACCTTGGGCTCGCTCTCTGTCACACCCACAGACACACAGACACCCACACTTTGTCATCGATTCCCTAAGCTTCTACGTTAGACCTGCAGGCCAAAGAGGAGCCGGTAACGGATGGGGGAGAAACAAAGTGCTTTGGAGCCCCCGGCTGTGAGGTGCCATAGAGAGGGAGGGGCCGGGCTGGGGGCCGGGGGCCGGGGTGGGGGCCGGGCTGGGCTCTTCTGGTTCAGGCTCGGCTCGGCTCTGGTGAGTTTTCTGTGTACAGTGAAGGAATCCCGAAAGGGTTTTCTGTTTGGATTGAAAGGGAAGGCCGAGGCGGGGAGAGTGTTTCTTTTCTACTAATAGACAGTCGTTGCTGACAGCTACCCATGGGACTGTTCTTCTCAGCTGTTGGTCTCAAGGTGTTTCAGTAGAAGACCCTAATTGGTCATGATGTGTTTCCTATGGGTCTGGTTTTTCTATCAACATCTCTCACATTGTTGTCTCACCTTTTTCTCCTGGGCTGCGTTCAAACAATTTGACGTTTTCCAACAGCTTGTAAAATAAATATTTTATTATTATTATTTGTTGTTGTTTTTTGAAACGTTAAGCACCGCCTCTTAACGTTCCGTGTAGTAACCGTTAATTCCCCATTCGGTGGGCGTGTTATGATGTCACAGGCTGGCAAAACATCATGGTGATACTATTTTCACTGTTCTTTATCAGCTTCCTGCATTGCCACATTTCTTGAAATGGTCAGTCAGTACTGCTAGTTTTTCGTTCAGTTTTGTTAAATCAGCTCTTGAACGCAGTCCAGGTGTGGGGGTTCACCCCTTCAGTGTGTGGATCCTTGTCACTTACCAAGACATGGAGCTCCTTACCACCAATCTCAGTCTGCAACACTTTCCGTTGGCGCTTGATTTACTCACTCAAGTGCTCCTCCAGGATTTGACAATATGACAAATGTATTTTACCAAGATATGTTCACAATGTGGTTCAAGAATGACATTAAACAACAGTTTCTAGAGGCACCAATAGCAACAAAAAAGAAAATTTAGAACGGAAAATAAGAAAGAAAAAAAATCATACCAACCTTTTTGTCTGATCTGTGCCTTTAATATTGTGTGGATAGTATCACAACTAGAAGTCCAATTCAGGGAAAAAGACATTTAAACAACAGTGATGTAAATTGTGCTCATGTGTGGTAGTCGACGTAGCTCAACTTTGGAGACATGAGTCATTTAGTCTTTTTTAACATGGGGATGCATGTGTGTCTTCATCTGAGGGGGAGGGAAGAGTTGCTGTGGAGGGAAACCGAGGCTCAGTCTCAAGATGAGACTGGTTTCTGTTCCCTCAGGCCCAGGACCGCTTCACTACAGACAGTAATGGACTCCTTTTTTGCTAGTGATGGAAACCATTTTCTCTCTCAGCAGGAGGGTAAAGAAAGACCATGAACTCAATATCTTCTCCAACCCGCACAGCTACCAGATCCAAACTCATATATCAAAGGTTGTGATGAAGCCTCAAAACAATACGGTGATATTTCATGCCACCGGTTTATTAGTTGTACATTATACTATTGGCACAGCTCTGTGTGGGTCTCTTTTTTGTTTTTTTATGTGATTATTCTTAGTGCACCAGACCAGGATATTGAGAACATGGTATTTTCAATATTTGTCAGCCTACTGTTGCTCTGCATTTTTACAGTATCAATGTGCAACAAGCCTTTTGGCACGATTCTGTCAAAACCTAAACATATTGTTAATAGTATGGGAACAGCTGGTCATATCTGACTGTAATTGTTACTGGAAGAAAACGTTTTTGGATACTGTGTATATTACAATTCTCATTTGTAAAAAAAACAAACAAAAAAAAAGACAGAAAAAAGAAAAGAAAAAAGGAGAATGTTTTTATCGTTGTTTCAGATTGAACTTGAAATGTGCACTTACCATTCTTTTTGTGTTATCTGCAACAGCTAAATAATATTGACTATATAATAAACTATGATGTTAAGGTTTTCTTTTTTTTTTTTCTTTTTTTTTTTTCTTTGGCAGGTGAATCACACGAATGCTGTTTATGTCTAGATAACCCTTATAGCTAACTCCTGAGTCACTGTACCTTATAGCCTACTATGAGGGAGAAGGACGTAGAAAGATGCTTAGTTTCTATGTTAAATTGTGTGTCTTATCTGACCCCTGCTTGTACAGTTGAACTGAACCTAGTTTACAGTTGCAGACTTCTCTTTTTGAATTTTATTTTTTACAAACTTACTGACTGTGAGGGTATTCTTAGTGTCTTGTTTATATTTATTTTCCTTTCTCTTGTTCGGTTGTTTACGCTAAAGTGTACGATAAAGCGCAGTTAAGAAAACTACCAAGCAAATCCACAGCTGGAAAGCTTGCTGGCTATTAATCGCTCTTTGTCCTGTTCCTCTGCTTCTGTTCCTCTGTCAAATAAGGCCGCTCTCCCAACCAATCACCAGGTAGCATTTTGTCGTGTGCTTAATTCAGATTGAGTGTGGAGGTGGGTGTTCATCAATAGGCAACTTCATCCCAAGCGTCATCCCATTCTGATGAACACGCCCACAAATGTACTTGAGCTTCTTAGGTTTTGTATGAGATGAGCGACTGAGATGAGCTGTGTATTATTATGGAAGAAACTGATTGCAGGGCTTTTGGTTGCAGGTTGGTGGTAAAGATCTGTAAAGAGCAGGGGGTGTTCATTGGTGTAATGGTATGGAGTGCCTAACTCGAAGGACGTTGCTTTAAATGAATGACACGGGGAAGACTGCACTAACTCACTACCTTGAGAACTCTCCATTCCTCCATATCGATCTAAAAATCATCTGATGGTAATCATAAATTTGACACGTCTCATAGCCATTCCTAATGTATTTATAAAAAATATGTAACAGAGAAGTGAGCAATTGGATATGGAGGGAGCTTTTCTAGTCCATCGATCACATGGACTGGTAGCAGCTCTCCATTCTAGACAAGCACATCACGTAAGCTGCATCCTGTTCCTCACCTGCTTGAGGTAAATCTCTAACTCAGTTGGATAGGGTAAACACTTCTTTACACAACACGTCACCCAAACCAGGCAACATCATATCTGATTTGAAATGGGGTGGAGGACAGAAGGTTACATGCCCTGAGAATTGGAATCTGGCCGTCCTCTTGAGATAACACTGGCCCCTCTAGCTCTAGTTTTCTCCCAGCGAACCTCAACACAAATCAGATAAAGGCCACAATTGTCCCAATATCAAAACAATATCTCAGTCCACAAAGTCGTCTTCACAACACAAAAGTGTTGCCAAACAGACTGTTTTTTATAGTAATTTATTTTTGGGAATGTATAAAACCAGTACTAAGACACAAAATATTGTAAAGGAAAAAAGTGATTGCACTCCTTTGGCTGTTGTGGTTGAGAAATGGAACTAAAAATACTGTAGATATCAAAAACAATGGTAGAAGCGACCTTGTATGTTATTAACTGCACTTTGGGCAATATTTTCTTTGTACATATTAGCGTACACAGATTGGGTTATATGTCAACATTGTTTGGTTATAGTGCAATATATTTTGTATGCAAGCAGTTTCAATAAATAAAGTTTGATCTTCCTCTGCTACTTACTCTTTTTCTAGCACTTCTAAATGAGTACATGTCATAGTGAGTGTGGGTATAATAACTACACTGTGTAGTCACTGTATTTACCACTGTATACACTATTTTGTTTTACCTTGATGTCCTACACATAGATTACCTACTGTTAGACGTGTCGCCAAATATTCTTTGTTGAAAAGATCTTACTTTTTAAGTAGGCCTGATGGATCGGTATAGGATATGTATATCAAGCACTTGTAGTTTTTCCTTTTGGCCACATGGTGGCACCCTGGTACAGCAGTGGTTGAGAGGACTTGGCTCTCAAGGCCAAAGCGGCTGATTGTGTTTAACACATTGAGCATTCACGGCAGGAACCTGAGCAGGATAGCTTCTGCTGTATGTAGGTGCCAATTAGACTGGGTACGAAACAAAAGAACACTTACTAATTTACTTAATTTTTTCCCGCTTCTTTATCGTCTCTGCCCTGCTCTATTGGGTTCATACATCCCCTTTTTTCTTTCTTCCTTCTCTCTCTGTCTGTCTACATCTCTCCCTCCGTCTCTATCCAGTCCTTCCTCTTGATTGCCACCACAGCCCCCCCCCCCCCCCGCCCTCCCCCCCTCTGTTTGCAGTAAAGCCAGTCATTTTTTGTATCCCAGACTCTGACCTAGTTTTGGTCAGCCAGTCGGTTGCAGCAGCAGTAGTGAGGGAGTGAGAGATATCAGGCCTGGGAGAAGGCCCCTCGCCCCCCCCCCCCCCTCCAGCCCGCTCTCATTGCTCTTTTCCTTCTTGTCCAACTTTGTCCACTACCCCCCCTTATCCCCCTCTCCCCCAGAGTCCTCCATCTGGTCCTGGGCCCTCCATAGCTACACACTCATACACGTGGATCTCTGATCGTACTCTACAGCACACACACTCTCTGGGTCTGTCTCATGCCTATCCACCTCAACCCCATCGCCTGATCTGTCATGATTATTACTCATGACAAATTAATGACAACACTTAAGAATGTGCCTGGAGTAGTATTTAATCAGTGTTTTACGATAGGTGATTCATCTGATACCATTATTATTCATTAAAATGGTCTTAGGGCTGAAGGCTGTTTTGGTTTTGGTAAGGAGCAGCACTGGGTCATTTAGGAAAGCTTGCTTAACACAATGTGTGCAGTTCAGGAAGCGTTTTTCGTTTGTTGTTCCAGTTCTTTTGCAGCAGACAAATTAGCATTCTGTGCTTTTCTATAACTCACAGCAACCAAATCCAACAGAGTTGCATGTTGTAATACAGTGTTGATAAGAGGTGCTTTGTTGTCAAGCGTTTCCTCAGCTCCTCTTTACTGGTGCAGTTCTCCTTCGTCTCTGTGTCTTCTGTTTCTCTGAAACGGGCCAAACTTTCCCTGGCATGTTTATAATGCCCACCAGTCAATAGCACAGCTTCAGGAAGCAATCCTCACTTCCCCAATGTGACACCATGGATTAGCTTTCCCTTTATTGAGTTGCCAAGGTTCCTGCTAGATGCAGTGTGTGCCTCGGTGCTTGCATATCATTGTGTGTGAGTGCGTATGGATTTTTTTCATATCTGAAGCACTCCAGGTCAAGACCATACCCATGGCTAAGAGTTTGACAGATCTAAACAGGAATACAACAACTACAAACACAAACACACAGTTTCCAAAGCTGCCAACTGCCTACAAACCCTTAACAAGCTCCATCTTCCATGACTTTCTAATTAGCAAAGCCACAAAGTCTTTCATTAAAAAAAATGTCAGCCATGCTTGTTGAATTCTACAAATAAGTTAGGACTGATGGTGTTCTGAAGAAATGAAATGTGAGAAGGATGAAAACACAGGCAGCGTTTGGACTTTTTCCAAGCAAGTGAATAATACACAACACAGACTGTTCACAGTCCCATTAGGCTTCTGTTGGAAATAAATCACTAAACAAATAAAGACTAGTGGCTCCATTACATCCCCCCCACACAGTTTTAATTAGTGGTACGGTCCTTTCCTCTTACCTAACTTTATATCCATCCACATACTGAGGTAATTGAGGATGCAGTCATCGCCATTATGTTTAGCGCACTTGCATTGATGGATGTGGAGGGGGTTGTGGTGTTAAAAACACTGGCTATGACCTCTTAATTGAAAACTGAAATTAAAGTATTGATTTTAGTATTTTTCTCAAGACAAATGGACCTGCGTGGCTCTACGTCTGTACAGCCATGTGGCGGAGGAGCTGAGAGCCAGCGAGGCCGTTTGATAGTCATTCACTTTATTCATTTGCCTTGAGGGCAGAAACAAAGAGCCTCAATCTAGAGTGGGTGTGCGTGCACACATATCCAATGTGGTGTGTGTGTGTGTGTGTGTGGTGTGTGTGCCTGTGGTGGAGGCATGTTCTTGCATGTGTGTGTGTCGGTGTTTGAGTGTGTCTTGCGTATGTGTGTATGTGTGTGCACTATGGAGCGTTTGCTGGATTCAAGTATTTGGTCCTACGTAAGCATTTTGGACCCATGTCATCATGTTCTGCAACGGGCCGACAAGAATTCACCTCCTAGTGTGGGGTAACCTTCTCAAGTCATAGTCATGCTCTTATGCTATGCCTTTGGAGCGGGTAGTGGTTACCTGCATAAGTCTCCATCCCAAATATTTCGAAAACATTCAGCAATGTCTAAAACTCTCTCATCCATCAAGAGAAATACTCACGCTGTCAAATGACGTTTTTAAATGGAGCTATTTCGAATCCCATGTCAGATGGTTGTCAGCTAACTCATCGTGATCACTCTGAAGCCTGCCCCCTGCCTCACCGTCTACCCACCCAACCCACTAATGAGGCTGTGCCTGTGTCATTCTCAGCTATCGGATATCTTATCTCTCTGAAAGAGACACAATGACACACTGTGAACAAACTCCACCGCCTCTTTATCTCGCTGTGGACGAGACTTGAAGCGGTTTTGTTCTACTGCTGCACACACACACACACAAACACTCGCACACACTGCTGAGTCAAGATGTGGTGTTTATAAACTGTCAGTCATGTTCAATGGTAAGAGGAAGTCTCAGTCAATTTGCGTTGTGCTTGCCTCTGTGTGTGTATGCGTGCGTTTTGAGGGGCATTTCTCCCTCCCCATTGAATTCATTTCTATTGAAATTAGTTATTACTCTACATGCCAATTAGTAAGAACAGACACACATACATCCAAGCTTATCCCTCAATACATTGGGGCCCCATGGCCTGATCAAACTTTTCTGACCCTTTCTAGAACCTTCTAAAAAGTAGGTGAGACACCCAGCCTCCAGAGCTGTGCTTGGATTTCACGGAGACGTTTTGATAGCAAAGAGCAGGATTTCTACTCATCTTCCTGCTTTCTCTTCTTCTCCTCCTTCCTCTGTTGTTTCGTCCAATCACAGTTGGTCCAGTCTCAGAGCAGAATGAAAGGAAAAATCTGAGTCATGTGCAAAACTTGTATTTTTCCGCCCTCTTTCCTGACCACAGATGACTTTTCTGTGATTTTATGACCTACTCTGTGTATACAGGTGTGTGTGTGTGTGTGTATACACGGATGTGTAGGTGGGCCCATATGCATGCCTGTGTGTGTCCCCAGTCTGTGTGTGACTGTGTGTGCATGGACGGACGTGCTTGGGTCTGTGTGTGATGGCCTCTGAAGTTGGTGTGGGCTCGGTGAGTAGTAGGTTGTTGCCGAGAAACAGAGAGCTCTATAAACATTAGGACCGCCCATTAGGCACATCTGCTTCCCTCGTCCTGATTGATGGTCTTGTCCAGACACACTCACCAGTGCCTAGTACAGGAGCAAGCCCAACACAAGATAGCATGTGTGTGTGTATGTGTTTACATGCATGCATGCATGAGCAATCGTGTGTATGCACCGCCACCGGCATTTTGATACATATATTTACTGTGCAATGTTTTTGAACCCGTGCTCGTGCACGTGCGTGCCCGCTGTGTGCCCTCGTGCACATTTTAAATGTATTTTTAGCGCGTGGCTGTCAGCAAATTATTCGGAGCCTTTCAGATTCCTGACAAGGTTAGCGTACTCCGGGCGACTTCTTCCCCCTGATTTGGAGAAGACTAATCTGTCACGGAGGGGGAGAGATGTTTTGGTGCTGCGGTGTGTGAAATGTCAGAGCCAGTATGCTGTCCCCGAGATGCACTGGAGGAGAGAGGACGGATGAGTCACTGGGAGGACCAGACACGATCGGCAAGGAAACCGGTCCTTTTTTGTGAGGGTGGTTTATGGTTTGTGTACTGTGACACGTGATCCATGGACTTTAATGGGCAATGTGTGGAGTGTGCGTGTTTCCGTGGATGTGTCTGTCAGTCTATCCATCCATCTGACTCTCATCTCTGTCAGATGGTGTGTATGTGTGTTTGAGTGTAAGTGCCAGTGTGTGACTGCTGCAGGTTGAGCAACAGTAGCTAGCACACCGTCCTTTCCACAGGAGGCTAATATAGCACCCTTTACCATCCCATTGCTTTGGCAAACACTGTGATTGATAACAGCAATGTTCCACACCTTTACTTTAAGCCTGAGACGTGTGATTGACAGGTCATTCAGGTGAGGGCTGGAGAGTCAGAACGGTGTGTTTATAACAGTGCCTGGAGTTGTGGCGATGAGTGGTGACCCTGTCCAGTTTCAGACCGCAGTGAAAGATCTGACACTCCTATGATCAGCAGGACTGATACGCCTGTATTGGCCGAGCCTCACATCTCCCAGTACCCATCATGCTCGGCTGCCCCTCCCGCTGCAGTAACTCATGAGGAGAAAGAGAGAGAGAGACAGAGAGAGAGAGAGACATAGAGAGAGACAGAGAGAGAGAGGGAGAGAGAGAGGTTCTGCCTCATACACACACATCCTCTCATTTCCAATTTCTTTCTTTATTTCTCTCTCTCTCTGTCGGTCTGTCTGTCTCTCTTCCCATACAGCCTAATCCCCCTATCCCACAGTAAAACACTATCATTATCAATCCCCCTGGATCCTAGTGAAGGCCTCTGGACTTCTTTGATTCTGTTCTTCAAAGAACCACCGTCTATGTGGTCATTATTTCTACTGGGGCAACTTTCTCTGGCTCCACCAACAAACACATGATGGTAGGAATATAAAAAAAGAGGAAAGGAAATATATATATTTGTTTCTAAGCCAAGATTGAAATATTAAGAATTCAATACAAGAGATATGGAAAAATTGGTCTTGTAGCTTAATTTTTTATGTGTGAAGCGGGTTGGTAGCTTTCAATAGCACTTATGTTATAAAATAGGTCAACATATCCATTTGTTTACATGGTGCCATGGATTTCAGATGTGTTCAGATTAGTCCAATAGTTTTTCTGTGCATGCCACACAGACTTGTTTCTCTAAAATAATATCCTTGTGTTATTGACATTCTGATGACTAAAGAACACTCATTGCCACACAAGGCATCTGCTGTCTATCTGTTTTGTTTGTTTTGACATGGAATGGCTTCAAGGACATTCACAATTAGTCAAGATGGTATTGTATGTATCCCACATTTTTATTTCCTTTTGTGACTTAATTGAAGCTTTTGGGTACATAAACACAGCACGGAGGAGAAACCTATGTGTGGCAGAAAAGAATTTCTCGGCTGAAATCAGCCAGAGGCACTTTCGTTCTGCGCTCAATGTCGTCGCTCTCTTTCTCTCTGTCTGTCTGTCTCTCTCTCTCTGTCTCTCTCTCTCTATTCCTCCCTTTCTCTATCTCTCTCTCTTTACACTCTGAAAGTGTCATGGATGACTGCTGCCTCAGAGAGGCTTTCAAGACAAAAAAAAGGCAAGACAAAAAATATGGAGTCTAGAGTGAATAGCACTGGCTCGTAGAGAAAGCTAAATCATGACAGTCACCATGAAGCTGAGAAACGGTCCTTATTTTCTTATTGTACTTTTTTTCAATGGAAAATAACCAAAATAATTACTTCCTTAACTTGTAATTTATAATAAATAGCAAATGTGTATGAAAACAAATATATTTATAGGATGGTTTATCTCTCAGTATGTCTACTTAAAATTGTCATTTAAAAGTCAGCCTGAATACCTGGTGTGAGCAGAACTAGCTACTATGAAAGCCAAACTAGTGTTCAGTTCTGTTGCAAATACACTGTAAAAACTCCAGCTTGGAGATTTTCAAGGCATCGACTCTATATTTGAATTCTTGGGTATCTCTTCATGTGTGTGTCTGTGTCATGTACCTGAGTATGAGGTTGTGCAAAATATATACTGTATATATGTATTCTCTGCTGTCCCACCCACATTTGAAAACAAACCTACGCCCCTGGCCAACATGTGACACAAGGTGGACTTATCTGTTGATGTCACCACCTCCGGATCGTCCATCTTTGGTTCTGTCTTTACTCATACTGTATCTCTCAGGGGGTGAATGATGGACATTGTATGGATATCCATATTTAAACATTCAAGAATATTACTTATCTGTCTATCTTGAAAGGATTATTGTAGACAACGACCTAATATTCTTCTGATGACAGTTCAATGTCGCTGGTAATGGTGAGTGTGTCTTCACATGTGCAATTGAGAGAATTCAGCAGAACTGAGATAGCTAATTAGCACACTTAGGATCGCTCAGTGTCTCTGTGTGTAGAGAGAGTAGTGG
Organism: Hypomesus transpacificus; assembly: GCF_021917145.1. NCBI lineage: Eukaryota > Metazoa > Chordata > Actinopteri > Osmeriformes > Osmeridae > Hypomesus > Hypomesus transpacificus. The sequence goes on from NC_061060.1 coordinate 4,917,664, forward strand.
TAGAGTTTCCGGCTGCCAATATCACTTGCAATAATTAATGAACCCACTGAAGAACCCTGCTACCGCATCACCACGCTCTTCAGATGGACGTCAGGTCTTCCGGAGTAAGGGGACAAAAGAGTCATCGACACGTCAGTTAGTCACATCTAATCTCAGTTCTAAACTGTCTTCTACAGTTATACCTTTCTAAAAAATCAGTGCACCTGCAAAGCTAAACAATCTAAATCTAATTTACATTATAATATAATCTAATGTTTCTTCTGGATATAAGAAAAAAACATTGCTGCTTCACATAGGAATCAGCATTCGTTAGCCATGGCTACTTACTTTTAGCCTTCCACCCTGAGTGGTAGCATTCCGATGGCACAGAGAGTGAACAAGTTAGAGAGATAATTAACTCTGAAATGACTGTGGTATAATTAGGGGGTGATCCCCCTAAGACCACCACTGCAGCTCTGCTCCTAATGACGCTGATTCATTTGGGGTTGATGAGGAGGGACAGAGAGAGGAATCTCTCCTCATCTCCCTTCCTCCTCTCCCCTCCTCTCTCCACTCCTCTCCTTCCCCTTCTCTTCGCTCCCCTCCTCCCCTCTTGTTTCGTCTCCCTTCCTCTCCTCCCCTCCTCTCCTCTCTTCTTCTCCTCCACGCTTCCGGCCTCTCCTCTCCCGTGTTTCCCTCCCTCTCCTCCCCTGTCATCTCCCCTCCTCTCCTCCCCTGCCATCTCCCCTCCCCTCCTCCCCTGCCATCTCCCCTCCTCTCCTCTGGCTCTCTCCTGTCTTCTCCTCCCTCCCTCTCCTCCCCTGCCATCTCCTCTCCTCTCCTCCTGCTCTCTCCGTTTCTCTTCTCACCCATCCCCCTCTCCTCCCCTTTTTCTCCCTGATGAGGTATTTTCCAATCACCACTCCCAGCATCTAACAATGATTTAACCACAGGCCTTTGCTGAAACGGCCGCCACAATGTGTGTCTCGCGCGCTGTGTGTCATCAGCAGAGTTGGATGGAAAGATTGTAATAAGAAAAATGTTGATTGAGCAATTAAATGTTGTTTTTTGCCTGCACACTTGTGAAATTGGGAAAGCACCCTCTGATTTCAATAGGCCATTGTGACGATTGTGAATTGTGTGGCGGTGGTGTAGTTTGGGGTTGTGCACAGGTTGTGTGTGTGTATGTGTGTGTTTCTGAAAGAAAATAATTTAAGCCAGTTAGAGAATGGTGCTCTGTTTTCTCCTTTCGTTTGCTCTGACTCCTCGCTTTCTCATTTTCTCTCTGCTTCTTTCTTTTTTCCCCTCTTCCCCTTTCGGTTCCCTCCCTTCATCTCTCTTTTCCCTCTCTCTCTCTCTCTCTCTCTCTCTCTCTCTCACTCTCTCTCTCTCTCTCTCTCTCTCTCTCTCTCTCTCTCTCTCTCTCTCTCTCTCTCTGTCTCTGTTTCTTTCTCTCTCTCTCTTACTTGCTCCCTCTCTACCATCTGTCAAAATAGCTCTGAGTTTTCTTGCAGTCAGTTTACGGGTCAACAATGCAAATGAAGAAGAGGGCTGTGCAGGCCTGGGAGGCTCAACGTGTGTGTGTGTCTGGGTGTGTGGGTGTGTGTGTGTGTGGGTGTGTGTGCGTGTGTGCATGTGTGCAAGTGTATGTGTGTGAGGATGATGCAGAGCTGTGCTGGCATGTGCCCCAGACCAGACCCAAACAAAGGAAGGACCAGGGAGAGAAAGACACTTACAGGACACATCCAAATGTGCTCTCTTCCGCCTTCTCTTTCTCCATGTCTTCCTTCCTTACCATTAGGCTACACATCACCGTTACAGAAAAACAACATTGTGATCCACATGCTGCACACAGACACTAAAGCCACTGTCAGTGTTTAGTGAAATATAAATTAGTCACACATATTATAACAGTATGTCCTTTCCACAGGATTGACCGGTGGCATTAACTGCGACATTACCCTCAGTGGCCTGATATATTCAACCATCTGCAGTGAATCAGAATTTATTAAAGAAAAGTATGTGTGTGTGTGTGCTTAATAACTGATTGCAACAATCTATTTTCATGTTGAGTTCATGGTTACCATCCTGTCAACATTACCCATTGAGCCTGTCCCATAGATCTCAGGTCACAGAACTCCAACTGCTCCATCCTATCCTTATCTTTTTAGCGCTCAATAGGAGATTCACCTTCGACTCTGGCAACAATATGCTAATTGTATGGTAATGCTCTTTCAAGCTTCACTCTACTTTTTTTTACGTGAACAATTAAAATATAAGAAAACGTGTTCGTTAGATATATTTGTTCTTCTTTTTTTGCACAGGCTTACTGTCAGATAACAAAACATAATGTCATACAGGTGAGAGTGGTTATGAACGAAAGAGTCTATTGAGAGCAGAAGACACCTCGGGATCCTATCACGCATCTCCAAGCCCCGCCTTTCCCTCTCTGTGCGCGTGGACACTGTAGGCAGGCAGGGGAGGCTGTAGCGACGTGCTCCTCGCTGTGTGCGTCTGTGTCGCTCTCTTACTGCCTGTCAGCTCAGCAGACCACGTAGCAGCTCCACAGTACCGCTAGTTACAGTTTCCAGATACGCACACAATATCTATGTAGACCGACGCATAGCCTTCGCTTAGCAGGCACCGGTTCCTTTACCGGATCAGACAACGGACCGGGACCGACAATGGACCTATTCGAGTTTGACTTCTTTCGGGACTGGGAGCTGGAGCAACAGTGGTATGTACAGACGAATCTTTTATATTACCAGAGTGTCTTTGTCATAAACTGGTTTCCTCTAGTCCTCGGACTGCCACATCGATGCGCTCCCGGCTTTTACTGTCCGTGCGTCCCACAGAAAATGCTTTTAGGCTCGAGACGTTTTTTGACTGAGCAGTAATGTGTACAAATTATGTTGCCTAATCCTTTATTATATTTGGCTCTGTTTACGTATTGTCATGTCGTATATGGGGCTACTTTACGGCTAGAAAGTCTTGTGCACTCAGATAAACATTGCCACCTCATGAATGGAGGAAGTTCGGAATTGCTGGGTTTTGCTCTCACCAGTCAGTATGGAATTAGAACCAGATAATTTTATTGATTGTGTGGTTGGTGGATTCATGTACAGACCTTTAGTTGACATAGTACATGTGGTAAGAAGGACCCAGCGTATCATTGAATGGTGACAATAGAATTGCAACAGCCCTTTTCTAAAAACGATAGCAGTTGGGAATTATTTCTGTTATTTGCCAGATACTAGTATTTCCCAAAAGGGATAATTAACCTAATGGATGCTTTTTAGACTGCTGACATGGACAATGGTGTATTTTGTGTTCAAGAGACAAATATAAGTATGACATAGCTGATGCTTGGAAAATTATAGCTATATAGGATCAGGACAGGTTAATTTTCCCATTGTCTTATCAAATTTACAGTAGGCCTATTCACTTTTTAGCATCTGGTTGTGTTGATGATTGAGGATGTGATTAAGCCGACTTTCCAAGTGTATTCCATTTAGTAATGACCTGGTATGTCTATTTTAGTAGAGCTATTCTATACAACTTCTTTAAATTGCCTGTCAAATGATCCTATAGCTAAATAATGGACAAGGCCTAAACCTTTAAAAACATTTCCACTGAGATGGATCCACTCATCGCATACATTTACAAATTATTGTTTTTACTAGATCTTATCTGATACGGAATTTGGATTGTGGAATTAAGAGGCATATTCTCAAATGTGTGGCATGGCTGTGCAATGTTTGATAATCAGTACTTAATTGATCAGTCAACGACAACTCTGTTGTAATCCGGTGCTTTGGAGTTGACTGGCCCTTTGCCATTGTTGTAATAACCTCTGTTGTTTGATCATTGAGTTGTCTGTTCACTTCATTTACCGTGTATTTGACAGCCCTCTGTCATGATAGCCATCTCAAGGCCCCAGGGGGTGGGCCATGATATCTCAATATGGATGTCGATTTCACTGTGATTGCTCTCATTCTGTTTGGGGTACAGTGAAGTGAGTGAGGCTGGATTGGGTTCAATCTAGTCCAACGCGGTCCTACTGTGTGAGGAGTCAGCGAGGTGCGAAATGAGGTGCAGAGTGTGTAGGTGTGTGTGTGTGTCTTCCTGTGTGGATGCTGTGTACGCACATGTGTACTGGTGACAGTGTCTGCGGAATGTGCTTGAGTGAGTGTAGGCGTGTGCGCGTGAGTGTGCACATGCGCGTGACCCATCCCTCTACTCTGTCGCCACTAAGAGGAGCCGATGAGAGTGGAAGGTTAGTGGAGCAGCTGTAGAACACTGGGTCTTCCATATCAGCCAATCACAGACCTTATACGGTCACTCACCACCAATCAGAACAGTGAAACCTGCCTCAATGACTGTCCCAGCTTCTCCATATGTACCAGCCTTTCCTTTATCACAACTGAAGAGGAATCCCCCCCCCCCGCCACGTCACTTTGAATATTAGCGTCTGCTAAATGAACCCATTTAAAAAATATATGTTTTACTTTTGAGGAGGAGATTTTTTTATGCACCCTAATGTATCTTTTAGTATTGCTACGAAGAAAAAACTCTAAAAGCTTACAGTGCACAGTCATGTCTAATAACGGCATTACACACATGCACCTTTGTAGTGGGTTTAATGCAGGTCTCTTAATTAGCTTCAGTTATTTATTGTTAGCCTCTTAATTTCTCACTTCATGTTGACCCAGCATGTCCTGAGGGGCTCTCTCCTCTGTGACTCCTCCAACCTCTCATGCCCCTCTCCCACAGGGAACGCTGTCCAAATAACTGTTTTATCATTACATAGGAAATGTGTTGCCTCATTGCATTTCCAAGTGGTGATTACAGTTGCTGAGATGGAGGGATAGGGAAGGGAGAAAGGTTGAAAAAGAGAAGTGTGTGTAGGCCTATGTGCCTATGTGTTTGTTTATATGTGCATCAGAGAGAGTAAGACAACAAGAAAGCGAGAGGATAAGTGGTGTTGAAGCCTTGTGTATCTATTGACTGATATGACAATGGTAGCAGGGTCTGACCAGTGAAGCAGGAAAGGAGGAAAAACAACAGCATTCTGCCTTTCCATGGTCGCCCTACCAAATACCTACCGGCTGTGTTCCTCCAAAACACAATGTTACAGATAATAAATCCCATGTTAAAGCAGTATGTAATCCAATGTTTTCTAGAGGATGGATAAAAACCTGGGAAGTCAACAATTAAGACTATACCAAGTATTGCAATCCTTCAATCCATACTAACTTATCAGGTTGTAATCACCTCAGAACATTAACATTTTGGAACAGTATATAGATTTTTACGGTAGATGTCTTGGTTGAAATGGGTGTTGAACAAAAATGTTCACATCTCAGTAATATCACATAGCATTCACAGAACAGCAGTTAGTTGCAGGAAAACAGAGTTATCCTTGTGGACACTTTGAGACGAGTGGGAATTATAGAACAGGCCTTCAGTTCTGTATTTATAAAGCTTTTTTTAGCCGGTCCAATCTGTTTGCAGCTCTCTTTTTCCCTTTTTTTTCTGTAGGCTTGTGCCTCTACAGTCCCGCTCTGCGCCTTTTAGTCACAGAGATTCTGTTTTCCCAGGGTCCTCTACTGCTGACAGACCCTCCACGCTCTGTCCCGCTGCGCCCGCGCACACACACAAGCACACAGGGACACACATTTACACACAAACACACACACACACAAGCACACAGGGACACACATTTACACACAAACACACACACACACAAGCACACAGGGACACACATTTACACACAAACACACACACACACACGCACACACGCACACACACACACAAGCACACAGGGCCACACATTTACACACACACACAAAGAGACACACATTAACACAGGCGCACAAACAGACACACAGGGACACACACTTACATTCGCACATACATGCATATAAATGAATGCAAACGAATATAAACAGCATGTACACACACAATCACACGCACGTCCCCACGCCACAGCTGGGGGCCCAGCGTATTAGAAAAGTGCTGCCCGAGGAGGCTCCTCACTGCCAATCTCATTTGGGCCTGGCGTGGATCCTCGGACATGCCAGTCGGCCCTGCTGGCACCTCTCTCTCTCTCTCTCTCTCTCTCTCTCTCTCTCTCTCTCTCTCTCTCTCTCTCTCTCTCTCTCTCTCCCTCTCCCTCTCTTTTTTCTCTGCCATGTCACCTCCACAGCCACGACACTTTCTACCTCTCTCTCCGTCGCTCCCTCGTTCCCTCTGTACATTACAGACGCCCAAACGCGCGCTGGCATGGGCTGGCATGTCGCTCTGCCCGTCCACCTCGGGCCGCCGTGACACAGGCCCTGGCATCACAGCAGCGGTTGGCCTCCCACGGGCTCCAGGAGCCGGGGCTGTCGCCTGCCAAGTTCTCTGCGTGGCCCTGAGGGCAGCCGGCGCCATCTGCCAGCGCGGCCCAGGCACGGTGCAGCGGAATGATAAAGCAGCAGCACTGAGTCGAGGAGCAACCAGAGCTCTGCTGAGTCCTGGCAGGGTTATGACGGACACACACACACGCGCTCGCGCGCGCACACACACACGTACACATCAGTATAGGCTCCTTTGCCCCATCCCGACCCCGCAATTAACCAGTTCATCTGGAGGATATTGGCTCAGTCAGACCTGGCAACCCAGGCAGCCCCGGAGCCCACCTGCCCAGGCAGGGGATGGTCGGCCACAAGCTGGCACAGGGGCAGAGGGCAGCAGAGGGGGCAGATAGAGGGCAGCGTAGGGGAGCTATTACTGCATGTGAAGCCAACTCTCAAAACAAGGTATCTCTTTTGTCCTTGGCAAGGTGCGAGTCTGCCCGTGGTGTTGTGTAAAGAGAGACAGACGGTGTGCGATTGCGTGGGTTTGTGTGATAAAAGATTGAAGATCAGATGAGTTATCTGTAAAAGATTCACTCCAGCGTCTCTAAGTAGTAGTCAACAATGTTAGATCAGTGGCATTGGCTTCCTACACTGCCAACCTAGGGAAGCATGAGAAATATACATACAGCACACACACAAACGTTCTCCACACGCACACACGCCTCGGCATCAACCAATCTAAAAGCAGGGACCCACCTTCACCTCTCCTTGGCCTGGGGGGAAAACGTTCTCTTCATCACCGTGTCTGTCACAGTCCATCAGCTGGTGGTCTCTCAGCACCCTGACTCTCTCAACACCCTGACTCTGTCAGCACCCTGACTCTCTCAGCACCCTGACTCTGTCAGCACCCTGACTCTGTCAGCACCCTGACTCTGTCAGCACCCTGACTCTGTCAGCACCCTGACTCTCTCAGCACCCTAACTCTCTCAGCACCCTAACTCTCTCTCTCAACACCCTAACTCTCTCAACACCCTGACTCTCTCAGCACCCTAACTCTCTCTCTCAGCACCCTAACTCTCTCAACACCCTGACTCTCTCAGCACCCTAACTCTCTCTCTCAACACCCTAACTCTCTCAACACCCTGACTCTTTCAGCACCCTAACTCTCTTAGCACCCTAACTCTCTTAGCACCCTAACTCCCTCAGCACCCTAACTCTCTTAGCACCCTAACTCTCTTAGCACCCTAACTCTCTCAGCACCCTAACTCCCTCAGCACCCTAACTCCCTCAGCACCCTAACTCCCTCAGCACCCTGACTCTCTCAGCACCCTGACTCTTTCAGCACCCTGACTCTCACAGCACCCTGACTCTCTCAGCACCCTAACTCTCTTAGCACCCTAACTCTCTCAATGAGGCCAGTGGGATGCTGTCTTTAGAGTTTGGCTTCAGACTCTAAGCTACCATGGGTATTTATATTCTCCAATCCTTCTGTACTATAACATCTTATTGATATGAATCCCTTAAACTATGACTTGATTGTTTATTCGAGCAGTTCATGAATGAATGAAGACTTACAGTCCAATCAATCTTTTGAAATCAAGTCTGAGCCAGCAAAGCTGAGACAGTCCTCAAAATGAAAGAAGATCTTAACAAAATGATAGAATTTTTTCTCAATCAGGCTGACTGGTTACGTAGGGGTGTGTACCACCTATGGCCTTACCAGTGGCTGCTGATTCCTTACTACAGGGACCCGGGTTCGATTCCAGCCCGGGCAATTCACTGCATGTCATTCACTATATTTCCTGTCACTACACTGTCTCTATACCAATAAAGTAGAAATGCCCTCAAAACATCTTGAAAAAACTGTTATTTAACTTCACCTGCTGCAAAAATAAAAAATAAATACTTACTCTGTGATGTAGTAATTGAAATCTCCAAGCAATTAACCGGTGCGGGGTTCTCTGATAGGCTGTCGTCGCAGAGTTCCACTCTGCCTACAATTGGCCGGGTCTGTGTTGAAGCGTGTGAGAGTTAATAGTCTAGCCTTTCGCCAGTGAGCAATTTACTCCCTAGCTTCAAAGGTCAGCGGCTGTATTGAAAGCAGTGTATGACAAATAAGATGATTCAGCGGAGCCCAGCTAAAAAAGAAAGGTTCGTGGTAGGGAGAGAGAGAGGTTTTCCTCTGTTTTTCATGGTAAATCAGTTTGTTTTAGAGTGACCTTTAATGATTGGCTGGGTGTAAGCTGGCAGAGATTGCACATTCTTTCATGAGAGCCTAACAACCATGGAAATGGAGGGATAAGCTTGTAGTTTGTCTTCCTTTGCGCAAAAGAGCGAGCTTAGTTGTGATATTCTTCACTGCTTGTTTGATGTGAAAAAATACTAGCCTCACATCAGATAGAGACGAAACTCACATCAGATATTCTGTACAGGATGACCCAACCTTTTCACAAATCATACCGTACGTGCAACATGAGATTGAATGAACTATCCAAGGGTAATAATGAATTGCTGAGTTTATCCAATACTGGAATTGTCTGGTAAAGCTACAGGCTACTTAGGGGAAGCTCAGGTGTAGGTGGATTTATGCACTATCCAAGGTATTCTACCAACTGTTTCGGCTTTGAGTAATGTCACGATCACAGCCTTACCGTCTCTGGAGAAAAAAGTCATGTTGTGGGGCTTCTTGCCTCCACCATGAATGAGCTGGAGGATAATGATGGAACCCTCTTCTTGTGGGCTGAATGCGTGCAGCTCAAGATGCTCCTCCTCGTCGAACATGAATTCTCACACACACTAATGTGGTCAAACACACAAACACGTACACCAATTCCTGCAGAGAAGGGAGAGGTAGTGGAATATATTAGCAGCAGTCAGTCCCCATGCTGCACAACACAAAGGAAGCCTGGCGTCTGTCTCACTAACTGGCTTGCTGCTGGCGGACAGTGAATGAATCACACCGTGTTTGTTTGTACAGAAATAGGTGAGGGAAGGGGGAGAGTGAGTGCATGCATGAGCTAGAGCATGGGCAACACAGAGTAGGATACAAAAGAGTGAGCTCATCTTAATGAATATCCATTGATAATAGGCTTGTCTTTTTTTTTTTACGAGTAAGATATTCTAAATGTCAGAGTAAGGAAGATCTAGACGTTATCTTTCGGTATCGCTTGTTGACGTAAATAATAACCCGGGATTCAACTTTCTTGAGGTACTGTAGGTTACGTGGACAAAAGTCTTTGCATGCCTGTATGAAAGTATTTCCAACAACCAGCCAATTTGTGCCAGTACTACCTGTCTGTCACTTGTCAGTTGTAGAAAACCATTCGCCTCAGCCCAGTGGAGGATATTCAGCCAGCCTCTTTCTCAACTCTATCTAACAGTGTTTTGGGCCACCATTGTTAGCACACCTGGTTTGCACGGGGGTTACGGACATGTCACTGTCTGGCGTCCCGGTGTCATACATGTGTCTGTGTACATAAACAGCTGTGAATCTGGGCCTCTTCGTGTCTGATCGAGAGAATGTTGGTGACACGGCCTTAGTCGCCACAAATCCAGATTTAGGAGGGATAAACGTGTGGGAGACAGATTGGCATGCTGCTCATCTTTCACCCATTCAAGGCAAGTAATGATGCCTCCTGTTACACGTCTTCTGCCATTTGAATTCATACTTGAATTTAATATTTTTGTCATTCTTTTTAAAAATCTCTATCTTTTTGGTGTTACCGTAATACATGTAATGATACATGTATCGTAGATGAGGGGCAAGTTTTTGAAGTACATGTAGTGTGTGTGTGTGTGTGTGTGCGTGTGAATAAGACTACTACCCTGTCCACTAACACAACCTCATTCTTATTCTCCTTCATGTCTCTATACAAAGCATCTTGGCTTTAAACTTCATTTGGAAACCTTTAATGGAAAACAACCTAGCAAGCAGGGTTTGAGATAATACTCTAGTGTAGTTGGTAATTGTAACAAACACTGTGTGTGTGGGCAGCCAGCTACTGTATGCCTTGGCTAGGTACTGTGTCCCCACCCGAAAATGGCGTCAATGTTGACAAATTATCACCTCACATTAAAACACACTCACTACACTATTTCCGACTCCTAGCCTGCTTTACATCTTCCTCCCTGGCTAACTGGGCTTGTTTTCTTAGTAAAGAGTCTACCATTAGCGACACATTAGTACTTCTTTGTTATGGTGTGTTTTTACTTGAAGCAATAGCTTGTAGAATTCCCCAAAGCTCAGTACAGTCTCATCCCACTGGGGGTACCCTCCCTCCCTCTCCCCTCTCCCTCTCCCTCTCCCTCTCCCTCTCCCTCTCCCTCTCCCTCTCCCTCTCCCTCTCCCTCTCCCTCTCCCTCTCCCTCTCCCTCTCCCTCTCCCTCTCCCTCTCCCTCTCTCTCTCTCTCTCTCTCTCTCTCTCTCTCTCTCTCTCTCTCTCTCTCTCCCTCTCCCCTCCCTCCCTCCCTCCCCTCCCTCCCTCCCTCCCTCCCTCCCTCCCTCCCTCCCTCCCTCCCTCCCTCCCTCCCTCTCCCTCGTTCTCTCGCTCTCTATCTGTCTCTCCCTCTCTCTGTATGTCTCTCAGAGAAAGACGGGCCACTGGGATTTGTTCCTTGCAGAGCCTCCTGAGTCTGGTGGGGAAAAGGAAAGCAAAGACATAGCAGAGGTTGGTGGAGGAACCCAACCAGAACAGGATTTCTGTACAACAGCAGGGGACAATGTTAGAAGTTAGAAGATGATTCGGTGTCAATTAAGCAAATAATAATTTTCCATTTAAAAGATTTTACATATATGAAGTTATGTGTTATTTATGTATTTATTTATGTATTAATTATAAATATGTCATATATAAATATGTAAATGACATAATACTAGGTTAATCCAAGGTGAGACTGATATGTGGATATGTGGATACGTAAGGTAGCATGTTCAGGACTGGTCACAGAGAAGGGCTTGGTGTGTGTGTGTGTGTGTGTGTGTGTGAAAGGGATTTGGCTGGAGGTGATTTATGGCATGTTGCTGCTTTTCAGGTCTGATGGCATTGAGTTATTACCCGTAACTGTGAACAACACACCTGTTAAACATTGATCCAACACCTCTTTTTGGTGGCGGACTTGTGTGTGTGTATGTTTGTGAGACTATGGCCTCACCCTTATTGATATTTATCTATCGATCTGTGCTCTAATTCTTGGCTTCCTTCTCTTGAGCTGCTCTGTCAGCAGTGGTGTATGTGTGTGTGTGTGTGTGACCATCCAAGTTTATTGCGATCAAGATGGATGTGACTGTGTCTTCAGTGCCCGCCACAGTGTGTGGTGTGTTAATGAACCCATTAGCTGACTCCCAAGCCAGGGCAGGGAATAGGGAAATTACCATTATTCCAGAAGTCATTAAGCCATAATATACCACCCTCTCTCTGGTATACCACCCTCTCTCTCTTTTTTCCGGGTCCCTCTCTTTGCACACACACGTACGCATGACACATTTCGTATAAACACACACTCTCTTTTTCGCCCCACACTCTTCTCCCTTTCTCTCACAATCTGTTTTTCCATTTCTCCCCTCCTCTTCCTCTGTCTGTCCTTCCGGCCCCCTTCCTGCTGTCCTTTAAAGCCTCATTCATTCATTTGTCTTTGAAATCCGTTTAAGCTCAGAAAGACTGGAGGGTGTTTTCTTACGAGTGTCTGATAATGAACATGTTCACTGGCCTCAAAATGCTCTCTCTCTGTCTCCCTCACTGTGTCTCTCGCTGTGTGTCTCTGTGTCTCTCTGGGAAGGGGTTTAGTGATGTCTTGGCTCGTGTGTTGAGCGCAGGCTCTCCAGATCATAGCCACCCTGTCGAAGCCCACAGTTGTCCTTGCTGCTCTTGTTTGCTGACGGACTGTGACTCATTTCAAACCATTTTAATTAAAGAGGAAAGGCTCCTCTCCAGCGGGCATCTGCAGCTGACAGAGGAGAGGTCTCACTGTGTGTGTGTGTGTGTCCGCGCGTGTGTGTGTGTGTCCCACAACCCCCAGTCCAGCTTTATTCCAGCGGATTTCACAAGTCCAACTTCAACAATTTACATGTTCATTATTCTCAATAATGATAACAAGGTTATGATAGGGTGATAAACAAGGTTTTTACATCCGGTCTGGCCACAGCCAGTATGAAACACATATAAATGACCAAACTGAAGGGGGGAGAAACGGAGAAAAAACTGAACAAATGTATTGACGTCTGGCCGATAAAACAGCTGAGTTCTGAAGAATGCCTGGAGAAGGGAGGAGAAATCATTAGAGGAAGTGTTTGCTCACTCGCAGGAAGGAAGTGGCTAGTGTGTCTGTAGCCCCCTCTCCACACACACACACACACACACACACACACACACACACACACATACACACACACACACACATGCACACACACCCACCACCCTCCAAGCCACTTCTCTCATTGCATATTCATCAGGGAAGACCAGGTTGGTGCCTTCAATGAGTCCTTTTCTAATCCACTAAGGTCCTATACGCAGACTGGGGCTAATGTCTCACACCAGCCACTGCTTAATGCCCACCAAGAACATCTGTTTACTTAATAACCTTAAGATACCAGGATAAATATCCAAACAAATGCACAAAGTGGTTAAAGCCCCAGTCTGTCGAATGTTGAGAGTGAAACCATTGTTTAGCAAACAGTGCATGCAATGCTGGTCTTGGCTTCAAATGGGAAACTTTTTGATATTAAGGGTGTGGAGCTCGTTCCTGTAATTCATGCTGATCTTTTTCCCTGGCTTGTTTCTGTTCAGGGTGTGAGTTTGTGAATGCAGATGTGTGTGTTTGTGCATGGTCTGTGTGTGTGTTTGTGTGTGTGTGTGTGCAGGCCTGCGTGTCTGTGTCTTGTCTGTTGAGGCTGTGATTGGGAGCTTATAGCTGGCTAATGTGTGAGGCTTGGCTCAGTGTTGTTTGGGACGCTGGTGGCACAGCCCTGCGCTCGCTCATCCAGGTTTTCCACTGCGAGAGCTTCCAAGCTTCCTAGGCCTTCCCGTGGCTGGGTTCCAGGTTAGCTGCTCAATGCTATCTGCAAGCTGCAGGAATGCCTGGTCTGGAAGAGGGGGTCTGGACCTGGAGGGTTGAGCCTGGAGGGTTGAGGCTGGAGGGTTGAGGCTGGAGGGTTGGGTTTGGGACCGGAGGTTTGGGCTGGAGGGTTGAGGCTGGAGGGTTGATGCAGATGAGACCGGGGTCTCCAAAACCATCAGACCAAGGTGGTAGATATGACACGGATATCCCACCCCGTTAGACCAAGGTGGTTCCAAATGTTCTCTACCACACAGGGTCTCAGACTGAGGCCTGGGCTGGGGGGCTGGGGGCTGAGTTTGGAGACGGCAGTTTTACAGGGTTTGAAGGATAGATAGTGGTGCCTGTGTCTGCAGCCACAGATAAGGCAGGATGGGGGGGGGGTGCCTGGGTGTACATGGGGTGAGAGGTGGGTGGGCAACGTTTGCTGTCTCACACCTGCTGCAGCTTCTCCACTGCTCAGGGCTGACACACACACACACACACACTCACTCACACTCACACACACACACTCACACTCACACACACACACACACACACACACACACACACACACACACACACACACACACACACAAGCACACAAGCCACACACATATGTAAAATACAACATTATTTTCCTAACTAACTTGGATTTCCTCTGAAATATGCTGAGCCAAGAATAAAATGCTTTTCAGAGTGAGTTCGATAGTCTTTATTTAAATGCTCTAATAGCCTCCTATTCACTGGCCCATGCCAAGGTAGAATCTCTTAGCACCCACCTTTAGTCCCAGTCCCCAGAACTTGCCCCCAGCTTTCAGCCCCCAGTCCCCAGACCCTGCCCCCAGCTTTCAGCCCTCAGCCCCTAACCTGCAGCCCTCAGCCCCTAACCTGCAGCCTCAGCCCCTAACCTGCAGCCTCAGCCCCTAACCTGCAGCCTCAGCCCCAACCTCAGTGCTCAACTTCAGACATTTCCATACCCTCTCTGTAGAAGAGTTCCATGCTTCTGTTGAAGACCTCCATATTGAGACATATTGATCTCCTCTTTAGCATCTGTATTACCTCACAAGCGACAGAGAGAGAAATAGAGACTGCAGACACACAGAGAGAGAGAGCAAGAAAGAGAGAGGGAGCGAGAAAGAATAGAAAGAGATAGAGAGAGAGAGAGAGAGAGGAGAGAGAGAGAGAGAGAGAGAGGAGAGAGAGAGAGAGAGAGAGAGAGAGAGAGAGAGAGAGAGAGAGAGAGAGAGAGAGAGAAAGAGAGAGAGAGAGAGAGAGAGAGAGAAAGCCACTAACACAAAAGAGACGCACCATCGACCGTAGTGCCTCTTCACTGAATCACTCCAGTCCCCAACCTCTGTGCAGTCGGCTCTGGGCGTCACTAAGCCAGCTCCAACACAGAGGAATAGGAGAGGCTTGGAGAAGGCCATTTTGTTATTTTGATAATGTTGATGTTATTGGAAAATCAATGGGGCTCCAGCTAAGCTAGCGTACGGTGGGGTATTGGTAAAGAGCGTGAGGGAGACGTTTGCAGTGTGTAGGAATGTGATTAGTATTGAACCGAAGGGAGGAGGAAGATGGGTGGAGGTCTCTCTTTGACAGACAGCTCACATAAAGGGAAGGTCACCTGTTGTCTTGGAGACACTGGTTCAGAAAGGGGCTCGATGTTTTTTCGTAATGATTTTAGTGTGTTTGTGTCTGTCCGGCCTGTAACAGGGGTATAGGGTGTGTGAGTGAGTGAGTGAGTGTGTGTGTGTGTGTGAAAAAGCACTCTCTCTGCTCTGGGAGGAGACAGGATTTAGGCGTGACACCAATTTTCTTTGTATGGCAAAACACAGTGTGTGTGTGTAGGGCCTCCCCATGTGGCAAGTGACTGTTAGGAGACACCTCACACACTGTGCGTGTTAGCGTGGAGGAGGAGGATGTGAGGAGGGAAGGGAGGGGAGGGTCTTGATGTCTGTTCTGTCAACTAATCAGCATGTCGAGGATACCAAGGGAGCCCCCGCACACAGGCACTACACAGGAATGGGGTCTTTTTTCTTAGTTTATCAGTTGATCTTGCGAGATAACCCACAATGAAAGAAAATGAAGTGTTTGTAAAAAAGATGTTTGTGTGTGCAATTCAATCCCAGGCCATCCGAGGCACAACCTGCAATTTTATTCTTTAACAGCTGGAGCATCTTTGATCTTCTCATCTATATGTGTGTACTTGTGTGTGTGTGTGAATGAGAGAGATAGAGGGGAGCCCGAGAGCGCTCCTAAACCTGATTATCACCCCAGAAATTCACTGGAGTCGGATTGACTTGGGCAAAGGCTGTCCACTCCCCATATAATACAACATACACACACAACACTCTTGCGCACACACACAGAAAGTGCTTAAACCACTGTCTCCAGAGACGTAACCCCCTGCTGTGTTGCAAGGTTTTATTTTAATGTTCTCATCTTTGACTCTGAGGGCAGTATTCCTTTGTCTTTGTCTCTCCCCAGCGATTGTGAACAAGAGAGAAAGAGAGACACAACGGCTGGAAACCATAAATGTAAGCCGTTTATCAGTGTTTATCGTCAGTTTACGGCCAACCGCGCCCTAATACATCATCAGATTATTCGGACCCAAACACAAAACACAGTTTAGGCCCAGATTACGTCCATCTAGGATCGTTTCCGGCTGGGACCTCTCGGCTCTGTGCTAGCGTGGAGTCTGTCCACACACAGGCTCCCCATGCTTTATGAAGACTGTTCAAGGCACAGACAACAAAGGTCTCACAAGTCCAAACTCACTGCATTTTTTTGTGATTATAATTATTTTTTGGCAGCAACATCAACGTCCTCAGCAATTGAACAAACAGCAGAAGTGATCATTTTATGCTGGTTCTGAGAGTACTGTTCCTACTGAATCCTGTGGATTTATGAAAGACATGAAACCACACGCTTTTTGTCAAAGTGGCGCAGTTTGAAACGTAAAATCCCCAAAGTCATACTTGGGACTGACAACTGGTCCTCTTTGTCTAGAAACAGGGTTCGATACTCTTCCGGATCCTTCGAACACGAAATCAAGCCTTCACACAGTCCTCCTAGACGTGGCTCAGGGTTTACATTTACATGTAGTCATTTAGCAGATGCTCTTATCCAGAGCGACCTGGATAAGAGCGTCTGCTAAATGACTACATGTAAATGTAATAAGTACAGGGACATTCCCCCCAAGGTACGTAGGGTGAAGTGCCTTGCCCAAGGGCACAATGTCATTTGCCATGGCCGGGAATCGAACTGGCAACATTCAGATTACCAGCCCGATTCCCTAACCGCTCAGCCACCTGACTGTTTGAGGAGAAACCCACTCAGTTGGACTTTAAGGTGGCCAGGTTCATTAGAACAGCTACAGCTAAACAATGTTAGCTTAATCAGCCTCATTACTGTTTATCTGAGCTTTGATGGTATTTTTCAATTGAGCTTTAACGGTGGTATATATCCCACTGTAGCCAGAGGGGGAGTAATTAGCGCTGTCTGTTGTTAGCTTAGCTGCTATCACAAAGAGATCAGCATAGAGATGTGGCTACGCTCATTAGCTAATATCCTAGAAGCTCTTTGTTGTTGTCAGTTGGCTGTCTAGGCAATCCATCAGTCTGTACATGGACACACACACACACACACACACACACACACACACAACAAGCAACACATACCCATGCACCCACACATTCTCAGACAAACACACAAACATTGAACTTTATGACCTGGGCATATGCCACCCCCATCCAGGTGGTCTGACAGCTGTGGCACTGGGCTGTGTGTGTTTGCACGTTTGTGCGTGCGTGTGTGTGATCTTTCCCCCTGGTTGATCTTATTGAGCTCCAGGTAAACTGGATTAGCATTCATTCTGTTGGCTTGCCAGTTATAAATAGTGTAACAGAACGTCGCATCAACAAGCATGTCACAGATGTCCTGGCTGACACGATGAACAGAACCGAACTCCAGGCTGAGACTGTGTGACTGTGACTGTGTCCCTGTGTGAATGTGTGTCTGTGTGAGTGTGTGTCTGTGTGTCTGTGTGTCTGTGTGACTGTGTGAGTGTGTGTCTGTGTGTCTGTGTGTCTGTGTGACTGTGTGAGTGTGTGTCTGTGTGTCTGTGTGACTGTGTGAGTGTGTGTCTGTGTGTCTGTGTGTCTGTGTGTCTGTGTGTCTGTGTGTCTGTATGTGTCAGCATGTGTGTTCATGCAATAAATGTGTGCATCGTTTTCCGTAAAAATTGGGAACGAGTAGCGATTATATTTGTGCTTGTGAGTGCAGGCAGTCATATTGTACGCACACTGTGTGTGTGTGTGTGTGCTTTACCACTAGCTTATGTGCAGGCTCCAGAGTGCTGGCCTTGTGCTGTTGTCTGGTTCCTGTTCAAGTTCTTAACAGACTGGGAGAGTCACCTTGATGACTCAGCTTGATGACTTCAGCTTGATGACTGCGTGCGGGATTTCTGTTGTGCATGGAGACGGCAATCAGCTGGAGGGTCCTCTGTGCGCCTGTCAGAGAACACACACACACACACACCCAGTAGGGCTGTGCGTTAGAGAGCTGGAGCATGGTGGCGTCACAGGAGAGACTGGTTCTCAGAACCATCCTGATTGTGTGGAGAGCTGTGTTGAGATGAGGTTCCGAGTCGGGATGTGCATGATGAACTTATGCGCTTGTGCTTCTGGTGTTGGTGTTGTGCATGTGCTTGTTCTCATGTGCTTGTGTGTTGGTGTGTGCGCCTATGCGTGGAAATGTTTGTGTTTATGGGTGTGTTGTGTCTGTTTTGGTGCTTGTGTGCGTGTTGCCTGTGTTGGTGTGTGTGTGTGCGTGTGCATGTGTGTGTCTGCAGATTCTCATCCCTTCAGATGAAATCTGTCTTTTTTTCCCTCTAGTTTTTTCTTTGATGTAACACAGTCTCTGGACACATCTGGAAGAAAAGCAGGTCACTCTACTTCGCCAGCGTAAATAATAGCTCTCTCTTTGATTCTATAGCCTTTATTCGTGTCTGTAATTAACATGAGATCAGAGGGAAGCATTTTGTCTCCTGTGTTGTTTGGGTAGTCTAGTGGTTTGGTTGTAAGTGATCAGTAGGCATTTCCGTATCATGTTATTTTTGTTTGAAAGCTTGCTCCGTCGCTTTCTTTCTCTGATCAAATGAGTAAGAACAAGAGATTTCAGCGGAGAGACTTTCTCCTGTCCTCTGAGGGCTTTGTCTTGAAGTAGGATTTCCTCGTTGGAAACCATCCGGGTCTTTCCTCCCCTCGGAGCCAGTGGGGGTTTGGGAGTCTGTAATAACGGAAAATTAAAAAAGAGTGAATTTGCCTGCTTGCTTTTCCCATTCATTCCTCCATTGAAAGGCTTTGACTGGAGTCAACATTCCAAAGCATGTTTTCTTTTCATCTCCCACTCTTAACACCTTCCCAAAAGAAACACACACTATTTTTCCAAGGCCTTCTTTGAATTGTCTTGCTCTTGCTCATTCTAGGGCGTTGCGAACAACTCGATATTTCCTCAATGCTGACAGCCTAGCTGGTCTGTGTGGTGAAGCCTTGTTAACAGAACAGTATGTGAGTTTAGGGTGAACAGAGAGGGGATAGAGGGAAGGGTTAGTGGTTGGACTGCCAACCACTTGAATCTATCCTGTCTTCAACACTGTTTCACCCACAAGATAACCTTTTCTTCCAGGCAGGGCGTAAAAAGGTCCAGCTAAAGCAATACACTGAACTGACTTCACAATCGGACCCACACACACCCTTGATGCACAAGCTGTAGACGGAGCTTATGGGATCACCCTGGGCTTACAATGAATGCTGGGTCTTTCCTGAGCTCTCAGAGTGTCACTGGACGCCATCGCTCACATTGGCTTTTCCAATTGATGATGTAAACACGGTTGTCTCATCCACACACGCTTCTTAAATGAGGCCGGGGGATTGGGTCCTGGAAGAGTGTGTGCCTTCTCTTTGTGGTCTGTGACTCATCGGCATTTTGGTCCAGTCCTGACATGGTTAACCCTCTGTGTGCTGGGCCGGCGGTAATTGGCCCTGGCTTTTTGTCTTCTCTACAGAGAAGGAGAGGGGGTGAGGGTACGTGTTCGTGGCGAGCGTGTGAGATAAAGGGAGTGCGAATGAGAGGGAGAGTGTGTGTGTTTGTGTACAGTGTGTTGTGTTCACACACGTGTGTGTGTTTCCGTGGACGTGTGCGTGCGCAACATGTGTGTGTGCCTGTGTGTCCGTGCACATGTGTGTGTGCCTGTGTGTGTGTGTGCGTATGTGTCCTTGGAGGCCCTCTCCTTCCCTCTAACATCGTGCTGTCTGGAAGCGGGAGCTGTTACCATGGTTACGCAGAGAGCAAGTTAATGCCGACAGCCCCCCCCCCCCCCACACACACACACACCCACCCTCCCAAACTCACACACATACATAAAATAAATGTGTATGATCTTTTGTGAAAATTCTGCTTCAAAATGCTAACTGAAATCATCAACTCCAAAATGGCCGAGAACGCTTTCCAGTGTGCGCTGAGAAGGGAGAGCACAGGGAGGAGAAGCAGAGCCACAGAACATGACTAGCACTGCTTTCACAGGAACGGACAGATATTGTTTCTTCATTTCTCTTCTCCCTTGTGTAGAAGAGGCGGTTTGGTCTTTTGCTGACCCCAGGGCTGGAAGATTGGTGTCATGTGCCTAGTTTTTCGAGGCAGAAGAAGCAGTGAATTAGAAAGAGTTGGTCCATTTTACAAGAATCCTTTTGTGTAGTTGCGAAAATGTGGAAAGAAAACCTGATCTTACATTTTTCATCATCATCATCTATTTTTAGGTTTGTGTTTTTTGACTTAACTAGTGACATAAAATCTGATTAAACCCAGAAACGTCCATTAAAAAACTCCTTCCTTTCCCCAGGTCCACCAGTCACTACATTTCCCATAATACATTGGTTGGCCATGACATATAAATGATTTATTGAGACAATATGTCAAAAGGTAATTGTTGCGACATTAATAAAAATTGATGTAATAATATTTACTAATACATTTGTTTTATGATGCTTTGTACAAAATTAGCATTCTTAATCAAGCCATTTGCTGTGGATATTAGGAACACATGCCTGGATTAAGCCTCAAACTGATTTTTTCTCGCTAATATAATGTAATTTGTTATGGCTGTATTACATGGTTAGAGAATGAGGGGGTTAGAAAAGCTGTCCACTCAGTGTGTATGCGCACACGTGTGTGTGTGTGTGTGTGTGTGTGGGTGACCCTTCCCTGGTGGTGAGTAATTATTGAACTTTGTTGTGTCTTGCGAATAGAAAGTAAGTTCATCAACACATGAATATATACATATTTGTACAAATGTATATGCACTCACTCACACAAAGCCTCAAAACCACACCAAAACACAGTCTGGTTCCACAAGCAGACTGATCCAGCTGACACACAAATACCCAAACACCCAAACACACACACTGGTCTGACTCTTTTGTGCCTTATTTATCAGTCTTTGCAGAGAACGGGGGAGGGTCTCGCCCATAACTCCAATCTCCCTTTTGTCTTCTCCCCTCTGGTTGATAAAGTAGCTGTCTGTTGTTTTTCTTTGTTATCAGGGATCGCCGTGTGCATGCACGCGTGTGGTTAAGATTCTGTTTCTGTGTGTCAACGCTGCTCCAATCCCACCCGATTGTAATGCAGACTGCAATGACACAAGCACTTCTTAAAGCCTGCTGTCATCTGATGACCTGACGGTCCTCCATGTGTGTGTGTGTGTGTGTGTGTGTGTGCGTGCGTACCTGCATTTGACCTTTCTGTGTGCGCATGCGCTTAAAACAAAAGAGAAGGAACGTACAAAGAGAAAGATCAAGTTGGGGAGACAGGAGAGGGGATGGATCTAGCGGATGGTTGTTTGGAAAGAAGAACTTTTATATCATATCAGTGTTTACTTCCTGTGGAGGATAACCAGTTTGAAACGCGGGTATTCCCCCTTCTCTAAAACCCACCCATATAACAACACATGCTAACCTATTGCTAACACCCTCTGTTTACAAGCTCGTGTCTTTTTAGTCTTTTTTAGTCTTTTTTTCTTACCACTGTTTAGTCTTTTTAGTCTTTTTTAGTCTTTTTTTCTTACCACTGTGTCATTCATTTGTTAGTGTGATTTTAATTACTGAGCATGGATGACCATGAATACGTGTTGTGATGCTAAACTACTATTCAGAAGATTACTGTTTTATAATGTGAGCACTTTCATACCCATTTTTGTAGTGACATTTTTTAAGATTTTGAAGACTCCAAAGAGATGCACTCTCTCTGTCTTTATAGAGCCAAATTGATTATCAAGAAATAACTCTGTTTCTATTGCATTTTGATGACTTTTTATCACAGACTGTTACTGTGCAAGACAAACGACCTCTCCTGGGCAATCACAAGTCCATTAAAATCCAGTCTGTTCTATTGTGTTACTCAACTTTTTGTTGTCTTATTATTTTACAGCCATGTTTTACCCTACCCTACCCTACCCTACTCTATTCTATTCTACTCTCTTCTATTCTACTGTATTCTATTCTACTATACTTTGTTCTATTCTGCTCTACTCTATTCTACTGTATTCTATTCTAATGTACTCTATTCTGCTCTATTCTATTCTACTGTATTCTATTCTACTCGACTCGATTCTATTCTACTGTATTCTATTCTACTGTATTCTACTCAACTCTATTCTATTCTACTGTATTCTACTCGACTCTATACTATTCTACTGTATTCTATTCTACTCTGCCAGGACAGGAAGCAGTCCTTCCGTTTGCAGGAAGAGCATCAGTGTTGAGGTGACTGATAGACAGTGTTACACTGTAATGATCTCTGAGTGATATTGTGTTTACAAGGCTGTGTGGTTGGCATGGGTTACATTCAGCACTCTGGGGTCGCTTCCCTCTGCCAACACCAGAGAACAGTCCAAAGTATCCCGGTATGAGCAAGGGTTTGTTAGCTTGGCCCTAGCAATGGCTGCCATTGCACACACACGCACACAACCACGCACACACACACACACACATGTGTATAAAGGAGAGAGAAAGAGAGAGTGAAAGAGAGTGAGAGGGCGAAGAAAGTGGGAGTGAAGGAAAACAAAAGAAACCGGAGAGGGAGCGCTGGCAGCCAACGAGGCGTGTTGCTAATAATGCAATAAAACAATCCAGTTGAGCAGTGTGTTTGAGAGTAATGGCGGATAGCTGTTTTTATTTGCAGAGGCTGAGGGTTAATGAATTGGACAACAGACAAAAACAGCAGTAGGAGGCAGTGGGGAAAAAAATCGGAGTTGTTATTTACACTGCTTGTGTTTTTTTTCTTTCACCCCCCCGTACCCCCTTCATAACCTTAACTGGTAACTAATTATCTGTAGAGATAGTCAAATGTATCTTCCTGCAGAAGATCGTGTTATAACGCAATAGCTGGCAGTTATTTCCACATTTAACTATCATCATTTCAGACATACAGTGGAAGGTTGAAGTTGTAATCAACTGTGGGTGATGAAGCCACACACCTTGTCCATACCCTCGGCCCGATCCAGGGACAAATCAGGAAATGGAAGAGAATAGATGAGTTTTACTTCTATCTTTGTCAAGACTTTGGCAGAGGAAGGGAAATACTTCTGTCGGCTCTGGAAATGGAGCCGCACACTGGAAAGCCCTTCCTAAGGAACTCCTGATTAATGAGGACTGCTACATTTGAGTGGGACCTGTTTGTAGTAAAACATGTCACAATAGTCTCCTGTGTAAAGATTTCTGTCAGACACTTTCTCTGGCAGGCAGTGAGCTTTGAGGAGATTTCTTCATCTGTCTCAGTGGTTTGGTGCTGTAACTCCAGGGTTTTCAGTCTTAGTCATCCATTCCTAGATCTCAATTATGAGCTAATTCTTTATTATTTCGAGATCATCGAATGATTATGGTAAGAAACCTAATTGTTCACTAATCTTGGAATCCTAGAAAGATCATCCTGTTCTGAATACATCTAATCATACTTTATACAGTTGTTAAATCTTCCTTTTGATTAAGGGCATATTTGTGTATATAATAAATACATAAATATGTAATATCATAATTATTATCATAACTGCCATTTAATCTGATGTAATTATTATTATTATAAAGAAATACTGCTATAAACTATCGCCAATCAAAAACACACTTGACTTCAAAACCCATTCATGTTATAGACATTGTGTATATCAAATATCTGTCAGTATTAATCAAATCCATGGTGTTAGGCCAGGATCAAGCTCTGTTGACTGCCGATGGGATGCCAAACCCCAGTCAAAAAGCTGATGAATCTGTAGTTTAAGGAATGTCTTCCCCGGTATAATGGACCTTTGTATCGCCAGCCCACATGGTATCAATTGGAGTGAGCATTTTTTCAACGCCTTCTGCTGAGCCAGTCGAACAGAGGGAAAGAGGGATGGATGGATGGAAGGAGGGATGGATGGAAGGAGGGATGCAGGGAGAAGGAGAAGCTTGGCCGAGGCAGGTGGGTATAGGATTGCTGTCAGGGCGATGGGGAGGGAGAAACGGAGGCAGAGGGAGTAAAAGAGAGAGAGAGAGAACCATGAGCTGTCAAGATGTGATCCCGCAACAACAAACCCGACCAAGCGAGGACTAACCCACGACAGTCAAACAAGTGTGTGTGTGTGTTTGTGTGGGGGGGAACAGAACCTCAACACCCTTACTGTTCGTACTTTCTCCTCAGTTCGCCGATTCAAACTGAACCCTTTTTTCTTCTTCTTTGGATATGCTCAGTGGCGATGGCACTCTGTTGACCTGCGCGGCGAGGCGGGTATAGAGAGTAGCGACTGCCTGAGTCTGCTCTTGGCAGCTTGGACTGTATCACAGGAGAGGCCAGAGAGAGAGCTTAACTGCCAATGTGTACCTCTGGCAGTCTTTGCAGCAATGCGTAGTGCAGCCTATAAAAGTCTTAATGCAAGCTGACAGCCTCTGGGTCCTCTGGTTCACCGACAGGCCTATCCAGTTGAAACAGGCCTCGGTCTTTTCCAAACGTACGCATTTTGAAGTTTTTAATTGCCTCTTGTTTTGTGATTTTATTGCCGTGGTAAAAGTGGAACAGTACGCGCGGGCGTACATGCGTGCTTGAGTGTACGCTGCTAAAGGACGTGTATGTTTGTGTCTACGACGCATAGTCTTGTGTGTGTCATTGTGTGTGTATAAACGGGCATGTGTGAATGTTTTTCACCAGATAGGGAAAGATCCATGATTCATCTCTCCCAGAGCAACTCAATTTCACACAGGAGAAATGGGGGGGAAACCTCGGTATGAAAATATAGCCTTTCTATAAACAAACGTTCTGACTGAGACTTGCTCAGAGCCCTAGCTAGCTAGCTGGTCTCCACCAGTCTCCAGGGCTCCCTGGAGGTGGCTAGTGTGTTGGACCTGGAGCTGGTTCAGCAGGGCCGTCAGCCTGAAAAAATGCCCGGTATTCGAGGCTCCTCCGTGGAGGTCTGTCTAGTGTCTGTCTCTCGCTCTTCCCTTCTCCTTCTCTTCCTTTTCCCCTCTCCCTCTCTCTCTTTCCTTTCTCCTCTCTTCCTCCCTCCCTCTGCCTCTCTCCTCCCCTCCTCTCTCTCTCTTTTTTAACATCCCTCCCTCCCTCCCTCCCTCCAACCCTCTCTCTCTCACCTACTCTCCGAGGGTCTGTTATAACAACCCCTGGCTGGATTAATGACTGTGACATTGAGCTAACTCCCATCACATTCATTAGAGAGGCTTGTTAGGGGCTAAGGAGAGGAGTCTGGAGGGGGCGAGCAGAGGGAGCAGAGAAGAGGTTGGGGCTCAGACAAGGGCCTCTGGGAAAGGCTTTGGGGGGCTGAGACAAGGGCCACTGTAGGAGGCTGGGGGGGGGGCTGAGACAAGGGCCCCTGGAGGAGGCTGGGGGGGGGCTGGGTATGAGACTGAGACAAGGGCCACTGGAGGAGGCTGGGGGAGGCTTGGGCTGGGGCTGAGACAAGGGCCACTGGAGGAGGCTGGGGGAGGCTGGGGCTGGGGCTGAGACAAGGGCCATTGGAGGAGGCTGGGGAGGGGGCTGAGACAAGGGCCACTGGGGGAGGCTGGGGGGGGGGGGTGCTGTAGGGAGATGGTATGGATTAGAACAATGACATGAAGACCATTGGGAATCATCATGATTGCATATGTGTGTGTGTGCATCGTGGTCCCATCCCATCCCAGACACACTTACCAGCAACAGAGGGATTTAAGTCACCTCTCCACTGGCTGTTAGCTCTGCCGATTACGTGTCTGGAACTTGTTTGCATATTAGGATGAGACAGAGTACTTATTCGTTGGAAGACAGACACACACACACATCGGCACAAACGCACATGCTCTTTCTATATCTCTCTCTCCCCCTCTTTATCTCTCTCTCTCACACATACTACACACACATTAACACATACACACAAACAAACACATACACACACCCATCAAGGCCTTCCTCTTACCCTGAGAGGGTATTAGCCTGCCAACCTACAGGTGTGCGAGGATGTGCGTGCCTGTGTGTGTGTGTGTGTGCTCATTTTTGACGGTGGACACAGATCAACACAAACCCTCTCCCGCTCAAACACCACTTCATAATTATTCCTGTGGAGAGTCGTTAGCAGTTTCACTGGAGAGAGGAGAGGAGAGCAGGTGTCCTCTTTACGTGCTTGTCTATCGTTTGGCGGCAAAGGTATGGGAAGTGGCTCTGCATCAAGTGTGGCACTGTGTGCGACTGTGCGGGGGGGGGGGTGCGTGTTTGTGTGTACGTGAGCGAGAGACAGTGTTGGGAGGGAGATAGATATAAAAGACAGCGGGTGATCTGAATATGGGGCGGTGGGGGGGGGGGGGGGGGGGGGAGGGCAGCGAGGGCTAAGGACGTGAGGATCCTCCCAGGCCCTCTCTGTCCTAGTGGCCCGCTCTCCCCATGCGCTCTCCACCTCCCCTCCAGTCCTCCACCTCCCCCTGTCGTCCCCGCCCATCCCTCCCCTCAGTAGTCCAGCTTCTTCTAGTCCGCTCTACTGCCCTTCCCAGCATATTACCCTCTTCTCTGGCAGCCCACGGTCTTCCTTGCCCATAATAGCTCTTCCCAGGGACGCCCGTATCCCCTACCACCCCCCCCCCCCCCCCTCCCACACAAGCCCTCACCTCGGTCTCCAATCCTCTCCAGCATACTCCCTAACTTCCCCCCCAGTCCCCCAGCCCGTCCTCATCCTGTCCTCTCCCTCTCTTAAGCCTGCTGATTACTCTGCTCCTCCATAATGCAGGAACATTCAGCCATGGACAGCCAGAAGCCCATGATATATTATACACAGGGACAGAGAGGAGTGTGTAAGGTGTGTCTGGGTGTGTGTGAGAAGGAGAGGAAGGGAGGCAGAGATGATATGAGGGCTGACGGGGGCCTGATTGATGAGAGTGCATCAACATCTCCTTGGCTGTAAGGTCACACACACACACAAGGGTCAACAAAGTACGGGAACTAGAACCATTGCATGTCTCCTGGCTCCTGCATATCTCTGAAGCAGTCGTTTGACACAAACACAAACCTTTTTTCCGTTTACAGCACATTGTTTGAATCACCACCCTGAGCCTCCTCTTAGGGTTCTTGATCTACCTTGTAGATAAAGAAACATTCCCCCCCCCCCACACACGTACATAGCCTCTCTGTCAAACACAAACACACACTCCAGTTACCAAGCCCTTTTGAGTTGCCTTGCTGGTGTTCTCTTTGTGGGCTCACAAACATGACCCAGTCTGTGTTCCGCTCTCTCCCACTTCCACTCGTTCACAGAAGGGTGACTGAACAGGACCGTCCATAGCCAATA